>NC_060149.1:49747733-50062108 GCF_021461385.2 Schistocerca piceifrons | reverse complement strand
CTGAGACATCGAGGGATCACCAATTTAGTATTTGAGGGCAGCGTGGAGGGTAAAAGTCGTAGAGGGAGACCAAGAGATGAATACACTAAGCAGATTCAGAAGGATGTAGGCTGCTGTAGGTACTGGGAGATGAAGAAGCTTGGACAGGATAGAGTAGCATGGAGAGCTGCATCAAACCAGTCTCAGGACTGAAAACCACAACAACAACAACACGTCCACACACTACATTCGTAGAGTTCCACCCCAACACACTCAGTGCTCGTGGAAGACATTCTTACCACGTCCCGTAAGAGTTCAGGTAATATGTGTGCATCGCACAGAAGATGAAGGTCACGGCCGGCATTGCCAGAACTGTATACTTATATGGATATGGTGTCTGTTCTTTCGGACATGTCAAAAGAACGGACACCATATCCATATAAGTATATAAATGAGGCACGGTTACGAAACTGGGACTGAGACCGAACAGATGTACACAAAAACGCCTCGTTCTATTCTAAGCGATGGAAAGATTCTTCGGCGGAAGTTAACGAGCAGAACGCATTGCAGCGACACTTACATCACACGACGGCCGAAGCGGCGGCGGACGTGGGGGTGCAAGGAGGTGGCAGCGGCATCTGCGTCGGGGGTGGCGAAGGCGGCGGCGGCGGCGGCGGCGAGAGACGGCTGCCACAAAGCGGCAGCGCACGGTGCGACGCGGCCCGCGGCGACTCTTCTACTGCCGGCGGCGTGGGACGCGATATAGCGGCGCGTGGCCATATAGTGCGCTCGCATGCACTCTGAAAGGTCTAATATGTTGTCGTGTGCGCATGAAGGCGCGTCTAGCGCAAACAGCTAAGCGGCCCGCGGCGGCAAACCGTTAGGCGATGCTATGGTTGTCAACACATAGGGTCGGTAGGAAACTATTGATTCGGATCGAACGATGGTAAAGATCCCACTGCTGGACACCATTTTGTACATGTCAGGATAGTAACAGGGGCATCAGGGGTGTTTTTCCTACAATAGTAAAGGCCAGGATTCAGGGAAAAAATTGGTTTTATTCCGAGGAACTACAACTAAGGGTACAATGTTATGAAAAATGGCTACGGCCACGAATTGAACCGCACATGGTACGGAAAGAGCATGTCGCCCTCAATAGGAGGGACTAGTGGACACGTCCAGAGGGTAAGGAAGCTGGCAGGCAAGAGAGTGACCTGCTGTAGCGGCCGCTACCTCGCCGACACTCTTGCGTACCTCACGTGACGGCACCCGGTCCTCCCATTGGCAGGTTTGTGGCAGAAAGTTGGCGTCTCTCACTCAGCATTAGCGTGGTGGCGTCCCTATTCAGCGTAATGGCGTGGGAGCCAGCGACAAGTACTGCGGAGTAGTTTAAGTATGCGCTCACGCCACTACCTTTCCGGCCAGAGTGGCCGTGCGGTTCTGGGCACTACAGTCTGCAGCCGAGCGACCGCTACGGTCGCAGGTTCGAATCCTGCCTCGGGCATAGATGTGTGTGATGTCCTTAGGTTAGTTAGGTTTAATTAGTTCTAACTTCTAAGCGACTGATGACCTCTGAAGTTAAGTCGCATAGTGCTCAGAGCCATTTGAGCCACTACCTGAGACTTAAGTTAAAATGATGGATGTAGGATACAATAATTTTTTTACCATTTTTGACCGTTACCATGCACAGATCTGCAAATACTTCGTCAACATATCTCCTAAGGCAGCGACGCCCAAGGACTCAACACGCGTGCTACTCTCGTGTATGCGTGCCAGTCCCTCCCGCCTGAATGCGCACGCATCCCTCCGCCACGCCATGCTGTCTGAGTGGGAAGAGGGGGAAGTGGCGAAACCGTAGTAGTTCTGCATGCATCATGCGGCTTTGTTTAATATTTCATCTTTCTCATCATCATAAAGCACATGAAAGAAAATTTTTAATATTATTTAATCATTTTTGGTGGACTGAAGACATAATAAAATTTATATCTGCCACAAACCATCAGTATATGGAAGGAAGGCGGGAGCTTCACAGATTGCCGTCACTCAGGTAGCCACGTTATACTCGCTAATTTTTTGTTTCATAATCGAAAAAAGCATTTGGTGCATATGTGTTGATCTAAACATTGCCACAGCATTCGCAATGTCGTTATGGAGACGTGGAAATTATTCCGCAGGAAAATCACTTAGAACTCCTGGATAGCTTTAAAGCAACGCAGTTTGTCTTTCAAGCCGGAATTACACTGAAAATCAACCACTCCCGTCTGCAGATACACAGGGGCGCTGAAATGGCAAACGATCTCGAAACTAGCTCAAAAACAGTTGTAAGATTTACAGCGTCTTCAAAAGTTTACAAAGCTATCCCTGTAAATGTTTCAACGCCACAATGGTTTGTTCAATATTCGCCTTTTCTTCAACGCCAGTGAATTTAGGGAAATGGGCGGTGCTCCTTCCACAATGCGAGTTTCTTTCTAAGTGCATTCACATTCACCATGAAACCAGAAGTAAGTTGCTTCTCACCTTGGAGTGTCTCCCTGAGAGCTGTCAGCAGTCTACTGTATTATTTTGTTCTTGCTTTCCTTTACCCTTCATTAATTTAAAAATGGCAGGGCCTGAGTCGATAAATTCTTCAGGCATGTTTTTTGCTTAACAAACGTACTTTTCAGTAAAATAAAACGCCTCCAGTCTCTGCGTTAAATTCCATGAAAAACAATGAACTGACGATGTAATAATATGGTGATTTCAGAAAATTTACGAACACACCAGTTTCTTCACGTTTTTCATGCCTGCATATTTAACGCAATGTGTATCTTAATGTACAGAACACTGTAGTCTATACAAACCGTTTGTCAATCGTTATAATTTTTACCTCTTTCAGAGTCGCCTACATCTTTAAATTGTTTCTGCATAATGCTGTAATGTCGTTTCATAGCAAGTTAGTTATTCCAAGCGATTATGTGACTACATTATAGATATAAAGAATTCTCATCCTTCTCCTCTGTAACTGCCGTTTCTTTGTAAATAATTGTGACGATAAGTCGTTAGACTGCCTCCTTTTGCATAAACAGCCACTGGACCTGTGAATTCCCTTTATTCCACGAACAAAGAACCTGGGCTTTTCCAGAAAGGTCCGGTCTATTTTTTTCCATTTGATCTAATCCATTGACATCACGTACGGGGTTTCGAAGCATCTGTTCTAGATTGGTTCAAATGGCTCTGAGCACTATGGGACTTAACTTCTCAGGTCATCAGTCCCCTAGAACTTAGAACTACTTAAACCTAACTAACCTAAGGACATCACACACATCCATGCCCGAGGCAGGATTCGAACCTGCGACCGTAGCGGTCGCGCGGTTCCAGACTGTATCGCCTAGAACCACTCGGCCACACCGGCCGGCATCTGTTCTAGATAGTTTCCTCATAAACATTATGGTAAAGTTTCAGACGATGGCTTATCTCCGCCACCATTAACAAAACTGTAAATATCCTAATTTATTGTTAAATGCTTAAAGTCTTCTCCGATGAATGGAGAATGATTGGGGAACTTATATATTAGGGAACCGAAGTATTTTCTAAAGTTTTCGGTCACATTAGAAGGTGAGCCTAGTGGTCGATAAATGGATTCAGTTCTAACTTTATGCCCATCGATGGTACTGAGTCTTCCACAAACAATTTCGCATCATATTCGGTTTCTATCACAGTAGATTTGCGTTTCTTGTCTACTGCGACTAATACACCATCGCCTTTTCCCATTAACACATCCTTTCTATATACGCTTAAATTTTACCCATATAGCTCACTGCTGTTAATATCGGGCTTTAACCGTCATTCTGTATCTAGTTTTATGCGAATTTCATTGTCTATTTACAGGGTGTTTCAAAAATGACCGGTATATTTGAAACGGCAATAAAAACTAAACGAGCAGCGATAGAAATACACCGTTTGTTGCAATATGCTTGGGACAACAGTACATTTTCAGGCGGACAAACTTTCGAAATGACAGTAGTTACAATTTTCAACAACAGATGGCGCTGCGGTCTGGGAAACTCTATAGTACGATATTTTCCACATATCCACCATGCGTAGCAATAATATGGCGTAGTCTCTGAATGAAATTACCCGAAACCTTTGACAACGTGTCTGGCGGAATGGCTTCACATGCAGATGAGATGTACTGCTTCAGCTGTGTCGTCTAAGGCAGTTTGCACCGCCACAAATTCACGAAGAATGTCCAGATAGCGTGATGCAGTAATCGTTTCGGATCTGAAAAATGGGCCAATGATTCCTTTGGAAGAAATGGCGGCCCAGACCAGTACTTTTTGAGGATGCAGGGACGATGGGACTGCAACATGGGGCTTTTCGGTTCCCCATATGCGCCAGTTCTGTTTATTGACGAAGCCGTCCAGGTAAAAATAAGCTTCGTCAGTAAACCAAATGCTGCCCACATGCATATCGCCGTCATCAAACCTGTGCACTATATCGTTAGCGAATGTCTCTCGTGCAGCAATGGTAGCGGCGCTGAGGGGTTGCCGCGTTTGAATTTTGTATGAATAGAGGTGTAAACTCTGGCGCATGAGACGATACGTGGACGTTGGCGTCATTTGGACCGCAGCTGCAACACGGCGAACGGAAACCCGAGGCCGCTGTTGGATCACCTGCTGCACTAGCTGCGCGTTGCCCTCTGTGGTTGCCGTACGCGGTCGCCCTACCTTTCAAGCACGTTCATCTGTCATGTTCCCAGTCCGTTGAAATTTTCCAAACAGATCCTTTAGTGTATCGCTTTTCGGTCCTTTGGTTACATTAAACCTCCGTTGAAAACGTCGTCTTGTTGCAACAACACTGTGTTCTAGGCGGTGGAATTCCAACACCAGAAAAATCCTCTGTTCTAAGGAATAAACCATGTTGTCTACTGCACACTTGCACGTTGTGAACAGCACACGCTTACAGCAGAAAGACGACGTACAGAATGGCGCACCCACAGACTGCGTTGTCTTCTATATCTTTCACATCACATGCAGCGCCTTCTGTTGTTGAAAATTGTAACTACTGTAATTTCGAAAGTTTGTCCGCCTGAAAATGTGCTGTTGTCCCAAGCATATTGCAACAAACGGTGTGTTTCTATCGCTGCTCGTTTAGTTTTTATTGCCGTTTCAAATATACCGGTCATTTTTGAAACACCCTGTAGGAGCGCTTGAAACTCTAGAACTAAGTTGCGAATGCTTCGGCAGTTGATCACTAGGATTTTACTACACTCACCTGCGAGGGACATTTGTCTGGATCTTACACAGTTACATTAAAATTAGTAATAAACCACTTCTAAATGACAAACATCACAGAAATTCTCCTGCATGCCTCGCAGAATTAGCACTTCTGGAAGAAAGGGCGCTGTTGAGAAATAACTTAGCCATAAACTGCCTGATTGATACTTTAATGCATTTTCGCTCTGCAGCGGAGTTTGTGCTGAAATGAAATATCTTGGAAGATTGAAATTATGTGCCTGATGTGGACTCGTACCAGTAATCATAGCATTTCACGTAAGTACAGCTGTGAATGCAGTTCATGAGTTGTATTTGGATATCCCAGTTGATAGAGTATATTTCCAAGCAAGTCAAAAGCCACAAAATAGATTTCCACTCAGATACATATTTTTATTTGGACAGGACGTTTCAGCCATATGTTGGAAAGAGATGAGGGAGGGGTATAAAGAACACAGCTGATCAGTATATAAGTAATGTCAGTCCACACTATTTTTACACCAGAAATAAGGAATATCTTTGACTTTCAAGTTTTTAATGAATGTCTTTGGCTTTTAGCGTAATAATGAATACCTTTGAGTTCCAATTTGAATTTACTTAATTTTTACTACATATCTGGCACCCTATATACACAGTATATAAATAGTACACTGTGATATGTTGGCAAAAGGAGGGGGTATGGGAGCGAAGCACACATTTCATCAGTTTCCACCACGCCTCGGCGAGCAGCGTATAACACTACTGCTCCGCTTGTTATACCAGCATGAAGTTTAACCAAGTGACGACGAGGTTTATTTCTGTCACAAGGCAGCCACGTATAACTCTACTGCGGTAGTAAATTTGCCAAATATGGCCTAAGCTTGCAGTAAATGTTACCGTCTGAGAGGAGTTTAGAAAACCGATCGGGTTCACCTAACGGAAAAAATTGGTATCGAACATTAATTTCGTAATAATAGGTGTAGGTAGACAGCAGAAAGAAATAATTTTTCAAGAAGTAACAGCAACTGATTACTGTCAAATGAAATACTTATACGGTCGCCAGCCGAATCAGGCATAACAACGTAAAAGCATTATTTATAAAGAACTTAATTTTACTAATTCAAAACGAACAATCATTAAATACTGTTCTGTGAAGTGCAATGAACACACTCAAATGGACAAATTACATAGTGGTTAGTAGCAGTTGTCACTTTAGCAGTTAAGCATTCACAAGGTTTCCAAATGAGCCCTTTTCCTTGTTTACTTTAATCATTACTTTTGCCTTTTACTAATATAGCCTAAACTTGCTCTTCACAACCCACAAGAGACCGGATAGCACATGATAATAGTCAAGTACAATTAATACACAAGTTTACTATACAAAAGCAGTAAGGAGACACAGTATACAAACCTTTTACCTTTGCTTCTCAGTAATCACTTCCAGAATGATTAGCTAGAAACCTACTAATCTGATTTATCCTTTTTGTTATGATGGAGTAGAAATATGGTCCCACAAACTGTACCTTTCATTGTAACGACAAAACTATACACACTTTCAAAATTACGTAACATTAAGGTAGAACTGGATCACTCTTTCATCTGAGACCATTAATTTTGTACTAATTTACCACTCTTTGACCCTGAAAATAACCTCTACAAATCAGGGATAATCTCAAGTAAAATTTTGCTTCAAACATCCTCAAACAAAGTGTCATGATACCTCTTGTGAAGCGAGTAGCATTGAAAACAACTTTAATGCAACAGACAGTAGAACACTTTTGTTTTCCAAGTAATACTCTTTCCTAAACTGATATTCGAGTTCATTTTCTAGTTAAGTTACAAAATATTCAAACAGAAATAGTCTCTTTTATATGTATCAAAAACAAGTAAATTTTACCCTGCTCATTAAGAGTACCGACATAACTTTGCCACACATCAATAAAATGCACTGTAAAACTATTAATGCTTTATATGCAAAGGACGCTCTCGGATTTCATCACTTACACGAGAAGATCCTGCTCGGATAAGTGCATAGGATGGACACATTGTTCAAAGATATTTTGAATATTAGGATTGTATTTTCACAGAACCAAACACAACATTACTGGTTGATACTGTAATACAGTTCTGAACTTACGTATGTGTGACAAAGTGGTTGCACAATCGTGGTGGTGAGCATGTGGCTGGTAGGCGGTCCTTCCATTGGCAAAAATAAGCTCTATTTACCTCTTCTTGGCATTGTTAATCTAATTTTTAGAGCTTTTCCCAAATCGAGAGCACCATTTTAGAGCCGAATATTAAATCCGAGGCCATTCCATTCCAACTGCAATACTGTAAGCCTCACTCGGCACCTGCGCTGTTTACTCGTCAGTTACTTGCTACCGAGTGACTACTGTGCTCTCTCACTTGCCGGCCAGACTGAGGGCCACATCCACCTGTTTCAAGCGCGCCAACTCACTACCGTTGCAGAGGGGAAGTACTTTGGGTTTCTCTTTATACGATACAAAAGTCCTTTTGTATGTACCAGTTATTACGTAGTTTCCAGCAAGCATATTATCAAAAAATCTCATAATTTAAACATATTAAGTAGTCAACACAAAGATACATAATTAAATACCATTTACCTCCAAATAATACAAAGAACTTAACTTGCAAAGAGTAATCATCTCACACGACCTTTCCACTTCTTTACACTAGATCAAAGACATCACATAGTAAAGAATATACACTTGACATTATGCAGAATTAATCAGTACAAATTATTAACACTATTGATTGTAGTGTTACAAGCGGTGGAGTGGTATCAACAATCCTTACGTAAAAATCCACGCAAGCATGGCAAGTCCGGTGTGGCATTTTGCACTGTGATCTGGATTTCCTTTGTCAGGAATATGAGAAGACTGCGGATATAGACGAGTGGTTATCCGAAAAATTCGTCTAAGAGATAATGAAGCAAATGACTTCAATACAACTACTTGTGAAACGTTGTGTTCTTTACAATACATTCAATGATCTACAGAGTGACAATTGTTGAACTATATGAAATAAAATAAGCATAACTTCTGAACGGTTTGCGTTAGGACGTTCAAACTGCATGGTTGGACACGCGGGGCGTGTTCGGAAGTAGTATTCATGGATACGTTTAGCGACGAAGCCCACTTACATTTGAATGAATTCGTCAATAAGCAAAACTGGTGCATGTAAGGGACTGAGAATCAGCGTTTCACGATCGACTAGTCTCTGCACCCTCAACGGGTGACTGTATGGTGTGCAATGTCCAGTCACGGAACACTCGATGCGATATTCCTTGAAGGCACAGTGGCTACCAAATGGTACGTGAAGGTTTTGGAAGATGATTTCATCCCCATTAGCCCAAGTGATCCTGATTCGACAAGATGTGGTTCATGCGAGACCGAACTAGACCTCATCGAAGCAGGAAAATGGTTGATGTCCTGGAGGAGCACTTTGGGGACGCATTCTGGCTCTGAGGTAACCAGAAGTCACTGGCATGGGCCTCGATTGACCACCATATTCTCCGGATCTAAACACATGCGACTCCTTTTTGTGGGGCTATATTAAAGGCAAGGTGTACAGCAATAATCCCAAAAGCACCGATGATCTGAAAACAGCCACTCTGGAGGTAATCGACAGCATCTATGTTCCGGCACTTCAGCAGGTCATGCGGAATTTCGATATTCGTCTGCGCCACATCATCGTCAATGATGTCATCTCAAATTGAACGTGTCGTAACCTAATTCCGAACATCTGTAGAGACTTTTATGTGTTTAAGAAAGTGAGTGCACGCAGTAGTTTGTAATTAATTAACTTTTTTCATGTAGGTCAATAATTGTCACCCAGTGTATAAACGAGTAGTTACTGAGTTAATTGGTATAGGTGACTTTAAAATGGATTCTGGAGAGCTAAGTGAAGTCACGGTAACACAATCGCGGTTATGTGGCGCATTGTCAAATTCACAGTCTTCCCTGTGAAATATTCAACGAAGTTGGCATCGTATGGTGCTGTTTTAAAGGTGCCACTGTTGTTTTCTGCCCACTCGTCTAATGTAGGGTTTGTAGGAAACATGCTTTCTCCGATGGCAAGACAACAGTTCAGTCAAGTCGTATTAATAGATTTTTATTACAGTAAGATAAATGACAATACTTAACTTTGAAAAATTTTAAATGGGATGTTGTAAGAAAAGGGCGACATGAAACATAAGCCATCTCTTCAGTATACACAATTCGTAACACAAGTAAGAAAAATAGTTCCTAAGTCGATTGCTGTCGAATTCATAGACTGCCTGGACTTCAATTGCACCGCAGCAGGCTGCGCGGCGTTTATGTCCTCTTGGTGTAGATGGCGCTACTGTCCCGTTGTCGTCCTAGAGAGGGGTCGGTCAACGCACTATTGGCTGACGTCGTCTCACAGCCTTCTCTGCTCTGTGCTCTGATGTTGTTTACCGACGTGCCGGCGCTTGACGTTACGGCGGCACATTCATAATCCTCCCCCCCCCCTCCCCCAAAGCGACGGACCTCGTCGTATAGGGAACTTGACGACGGCGGGGAGGCAGAAGTGTGGATGCTGTGCTGGACCGGAAGCTGTGGCTGCAAGGGACACCGAGATTTTCACAGATGGGTACGTGTCCACATCTTGAGCCCCATACCGAGATGTGGAAGGTGCCAGCCCCTGCAGGTCCAGCTCCATCGGTAGGACGAGAGGAGGCGGAGAGAACGAAGGGTCCGTCTCCATGGGGCCGTCCCGCGGTGTCGTGACGACACCCTCTGGCGGCTGCTGTGGCCGCGGTGTCCTCGGGATCCGTGAATATGGGGGAAGAGATACAGAAGGATCACTGTGCGCATGACAGTGGCGATTTTAATTGGCTCAAATGGCTCTGAGCACTATGGGACTTAACATCTGAGGTCATCAGTCCCCTAGAACTGATTAAACCTAACTAACCTAAGGACATCACTCATATCCATGCCCAAGGCAGGATTCGAACCTGCGACCGTAGTAGTCTCGCTGTTCCGAACTGAAGCGCCTAGAACAGCACGCCACCGCGGCCGGCGATTTTAATTGTGATGTCGGCACTGCAGTCCGTCTGGGCTTGAAATGACATACACGTGTGAGCCTAGTCGACGAAGGATCTCACCTCACGCCCACCAACTGCTGTCGCTAAAACTCCGGAAAACCACAATATCGTGTGGCGCGAAGCGATACTTGTGGCTTATCTTCGGCGCCGGATGCTGAGGAAGGTGGAGCAAGTGGACCAGTGTCCGACGGCGACGGCCGTGAAGCAATTCCGCAGGCGATGGTTCATCTCGTGGATGCGAGGTGAGGAACAGTTGCAATGCTTGGCCCTGGACTGTGCAACTCTTCTTTACGCAAAACTTTGGGGATCAACACACGCGACTGTTCACTGTCATTTTGCACAAGCATCACACCTTTATGTATAGCCAAGCTATGCCGACGTGGAAAGTATCGGCGCACCACATCTACATCTACATCCATACTCCGCAAGCCACCTGACGGTGTGTGGCGGAGGGTACCTTGAGTACCTCTATCGGTTCTCCCTTCTATTCCAGTCTCGTATTGCTCGTGGAAAGAAAGATTGTCGGTATGCCTCTGTGTGGGCTCTAATCTCTTTGATTTTATCCTCATGGTCTCTTCGCTAGATATACGTAGGAGGGAGCGATATACTGCTTGACTCCTCGGTGAAGGCATGTTCTCGAAACTTCAACAAAAGCCCGTACCGAGCTACTGAGCGTCTCTCCTGCAGAGTCTTCCACTGGAGTTTATCTATCATCTCCGTAACGCTTTCGCGATTACTAAATGATCCTGTAACGAAGCGCGCTGCTCTCCGTTGGATCTTCTCTATCTCTCCTATCAACCCTATCTGCCGGCCGGAGTGGCCGAGCGGTTCTAGGCGCTGCAGTCTGGAACCACGCGACCGCATTTTCTTTCAGAGTAATGTGCAACAAAATTGTTGGCCTTGTCTAAACCTTCAGAAAAGAGTTCAGGGTATTCTTTCTGCGTTGTCTTTTGTATTGAATACAGACACTGACAACACATTGTCCTGAATTTGGAAGCCAAAATATTCAAACGAATCAAAACCAAATATGTTCTCACAATCGCGTGATCTTAGCACAGTGAAAGTTAGAGTTCACCTATGCGTGCGATGCATGGCAGGCAAAGTACGTTTTCTGATAACGGGAATGTCTTGTCCCTTATAAGCCGTCACGTGCGTGCTAGTTTTAGGCAGGCGTGGGGAGCGTGACTGTTCATATGTCTTACAATTCAGCAATGTAACAGAGGCACCCGTGTCCAGTTTTGTATTCTACCCACTCGTCTAATATAGAGTGTCTAGTAAACCTGCTTTCTCGGGTCACTGCACAAAAATTCAAGCAAATCTTATTAATATAGGTATTTTTGTTATAGTTATATAAATGACAATACTTAACGTTGAGTAATTGAGATTGGGATGTCGTAAGCAAAGGGGGACATGGAACATAAGCAGTCTCTTCAGTAGATAGAATTCGTAACACAAGAGTAGAAATACATTTCCTAAGTCGTTGCTATCGAACTCGTAGACTGCTGGACTTCAACTGGGCCGCGGCGAGGCAGCGCTGCGCGTATGTCCTCTTCGTGTAGATGGCGCAACTGTCTAGTTTTGTCCTAGAGGGGGGATTTGGGGGGGGGGGGGGTCGGTCAGCATACTATTGGCTGACGTCATCTCACAGTCCTCTCTGCTCTGATGTTCTTGACCGACGTGCCGGCGCTTAACGCTACGCCGGAACAGCCACAAGTGTAATAGCAACACAATAAACATTTGAATGTCAACAGCATTGTCCGAACAGTGCACATGGAGCTTCTCAAACATTCATCATTACAACTAAATGTACAGGAATACAAAGCTCTAATAACACACGAAGGATAGTTTCGCACCTGTGTGAATTGCGGAGCCGTAGGGCACCTCCGTACACAGTGCACGCAACAACCAAGAGAACAACGAACTGAAACTAATTATACTTGATGGCACCGTTTTAATGCAAACAGAGTCCTTATCCTACACATACAATGTCGAGAACCCAGGAACGTCACTAGATGCAGTTTCACATAAAACACTCCCAAACAACATTGATATTCGATCTAACGATAACCCGCTGCAATTACATAACGTCAAGAAAACTCATAATCACTAGCATATACATGCAACTTCGTTACGCAAGAATCTTCTCAAGCTGAAACTCCAAACCAAACACTGGAAAAGTGTGACCCATCTACCTAACAACGCACCATGCTACTCCGCTCACGGAACAACTAAAAGACATATGTAAATGACAATACTAATAATCGCGAAACACATGCCGAAATCCCAGTAAACAAACTGAATCAAAAGTCGAACATAATATTAACTCAGAATATATATACACTCCTGGAAATGGAAAAAAGAACACATTGACACCGGTGTGTCAGACCCACCATACTTGCTCCGGACACTGCGAGAGGGCTGTACAAGCAATGATCACACGCACGGCACAGCGGACACACCAGGAACCGCGGTGTTGGCCGTCGAATGGCGCTAGCTGCGCAGCATTTGTGCACCGCCGCCGTCAGTGTCAGCCAGTTTGCCGTGGCATACGGAGCTCCATCGCAGTCTTTAACACTGGTAGCATGCCGCGACAGCGTGGACGTGAACCGTATGTGCAGTTGACGGACTTTGAGCGAGGGCGTATAGTGGGCATGCGGGAGGCCGGGTGGACGTACCGCCGAATTGCTCAACACGTGGGGCGTGAGGTCTCCACAGTACATCGATGTTGTCGCCAGTGGTCGGCGGTAGGTGCACGTGCCCGTCGACCTGGGACCGGACCGCAGCGACGCACGGATGCACGCCAAGACCGTAGGATCCTACGCAGTGCCGTAGGGAACCGCACCGCCACTTCCCAGCAAATTAGGGACACTGTTGCTCCTGGGTTATCGGCGAGGACCATTCGCAACCGTCTCCATGAAGCTGGGCTACGGTCCCGCACACCGTTAGGCCGTCTTCCGCTCACGCCCCAACATCGTGCAGCCCGCCTCCAGTGGTGTCGCGACAGGCGTGAATGGAGGGACGAATGGAGACGTGTCGTCTTCAGCGATGAGAGTCGCTTCTGCCTTGGTGCCAATGATGGTCGTATGCGTGTTTGGCGCCGTGCAGGTGAGCGCCACAATCAGGACTGCATACGACCGAGGCACACAGGGCCAACACCCGGCATCATGGTGTGGGGAGCGATCTCCTACACTGGCCGTACACCACTGGTGATCGTCGAGGGGACACTGAATAGTGCACGGTACATCCAAACCGTCATCGAACCCATCGTTCTACCATTCCTAGACCGGCAAGGGAACTTGCTGTTCCAACAGGACAATGCACGTGCGCATGTATCCCGTGCCACCCAACGTGCTCTAAAAGGTGTAAGTCAACTACCCTGGCCAGCAAGCTCTCCGGATGTGTCCCCCATTGAGCATGTTTGGGACTGGATGAAGCGTCGTCTCACGCGGTCTGCACGTCCAGCACGAACGCTGGTCCAACTGAGGCGCCAGGTGGAAATGGCATGGCAAGCCGTTCCACAGGACTACATCCAGCATCTCTACGATCGTCTCCATGGGAGAAAAGCAGCCTGCATTGCTGCGAAAGGTGGATATACACTGTACTAGTGCCGACATTGTGCATGCTCTGTTGCCTGTGTCTATGTGCCTGTGGTTCTGTCAGTGTGATCATGTGATGTATCTGACCCCAGGAATGTGTCAATAAAGTTTCCCCTTCCTGGGACAATGAATTCACTGTGTTCTTATTTCAATTTCCAGGAGTGTATATAAAAAAACAGTTGAGAAGCTAACCCAGCCAGAGAGAACAAGTAAAACAATACACAGAAGTGGGTCAACATGGATGAAGACCAGACAAGTCGCAGTAGATGACACGCCTGTGGGTACGGCTGTATGGCAGTACCGCATCAGGAGGGATAGAGGTGTTAGATCACCTTGTTGTTATAAACGCGCCTAGGAATTACTATCAAATTTTGTAATACAAAGATTGTAAACGTGTTTCCATCACCAGGGACCAACGCACAGTTAGCAAAATGAGAATTTTATGCTGGGGCAATGTCGAGTAACTTAACGATCTACATACCCCAACTGTTTTAGCCAGAAATTTTCATTATGTTCTACACCTAAATGGTCAAGAACAGAATATGAATCTTAGTAAGGATATACCCACGGGGTTTATTATCAGAGCACATCCAAGCAGCAGACTTTTGGCCAGTGTCTGTTTCAGAATACGCTGCTTTCCACATGAAGCAGGAACTTACCCGTCAAAGTGTATTTAAAGGCAGGAGATCATGGAATTTGAACTATCGTATATAACAAAAACAATGTTTGAAGCGTGAAATCGTATATTTGTGGCACTGCTGACAGTACGATACCGGATCATGGCTCTGAGCACTATGGGACTTATAATCTGAAGTCACCAGTCCCCTAGAACTTAGAACTACTTAAACCTATCTAACCTAAGGACATAACACACATCCATGCCCAAGGCAGGATTCGAACCTGCTACCGTAGCAGTCGCGCGGTTCCGGACTGAAGCGCCTAGAACCGCTCGGCCACCGCGGCCGGCATTACCGGCTCAGATAATGGCTATATATAGGAAAGCCCACTACAGTCAGATGCATGAAGCCCATTGCGAAGGAAAATAGCACTTCGCGACCTTAAGATAATTGTTCTCTGCAATTGCACAGTTAACAGGTGATATCACTGCCGCTAACTGAACCATAGCCAAAATTGTTAATCTTAATAGGTCACGAGTAGAAGGTCACAAAATCTGATCCCAGGGCTGCACAGACGAATGGCAGCAGCCCAGTAGTGTTTACCAGTAGGAATTACTCACCGCTCGCCATCACCCGCAAGCGGTACGAATTAAGTATTCTTGCGCCCTGCGGTTCTCAGCCGTATTTTATAATGATAAGAATCTATCAACTAACAGCTGAATTAAAAAAGGCTAACTAACCTTAAAAGCTTCTTAAAATGTAGTTTTCCTGTTCAATAGTAAATAAAAATACTCACAGTGATAACAATCGGATTTTCATATAAAATTATGAAGAAGAGTTTGGAAAATAGACATCAGTAAAAATCTAGGTTCTGCCAGAACGGTGCGCGTGAACGCTGGAAAGACAACTGTTATCAAACCTGCACAAGGCATTTAAAGTTATTATTCCCTGTACTGGATTATTGTACTATCGTAAAAATGGCTGATCGTTGTCAGCAGCTGTACAATAATTTCATTCGATGAAGGAGTCAGGTACAGCCAACAGTTGCGAGTGGTAAGTATTTATTCTTTACCGATGTTGAATACGTAATTCCATTTGTAACATGTGTTAATGTTTAATAGCTACTGAAAAGAATAACTTACGAACCAGTAAAGATCACATACTTCGCATTTGCAACCGTTGTCCGTACCCAATTCCTTCGTCGAATAGGTACGCATGCTACAGCATGTGCTACTTAATACGTTCCAAAACGCTGCACATAAAAACAGAATGTTTCCTAAACTTTTACTTTGGGTTTTGAAGAGCCCTTGGGCTAGGGACCATTTGTATTCCCAACAGTGGATCGTCTTATCGTAACAATCCTACAGTACAGGGCTGTAGTTTGAATATTACACCCTTCCGCCAGCTTAGGCAAGTGGTGTAAATCGGTTAGTTGTTTTTGCATTAGATGTGGTCTACAGTGCCCCTTAAGCTGCTTATGGAAACAGCATTTAGTTCATGGGAGGTTCCTGGGAAAACCCGAAGAACCTGGTTTTTCGGCACTAAGTCCGAACAGCCGAATCCAAAACGGTCATGCAAAACAAATGACTGACATATTCACGATATAATCCTAAGATCCCGATTCGAAAAGCTTTGAAAATTTTCTTGCTATTTTTATACTTTTCTGAGATATAGAGATTCAAAGTCACCCTACTCGGACACGTAAAATACGCATGTAAAATTCGGCACCAGGTCAAATCCAAATAACAACCGCAACAATCTAGAAGTGGAAACTTCCTATTCTCAAGAATCATTATCCGTCATCGGGAAAAACGTCAAAAACTCCAGTCGCGGATTCGAAAACGGTAATGCACAACGGATGTGCTTTTCGTTCTGTTCCACAAAGACTGTCTCCTATCCCTGTTACTGTCTGCCTCTTGCTCTCTCTTACTGCTACTACCCCCAGCTGACATGTCGCTCATATGAAAAGAACTTACGATTCCGTAAAATTTTTGTACTTTACTTGAAATCGAAGTAACGCAGAAGTAGACAACTTTAGATCTCAGACTAGATTCTATGTGTACAAAAATTTGGCATGGAATTCAATACTAGAAGAACAAGGGATTCCCAGAATCGTTCTGATAAAAACTGATGCAGTTCACAGCATATTTGTTGGTGATACGTCACTTTATAAATTACGTTTTCGCCAAACACAGGTTGTATTTTACGTGTATCAGTAGGGTAACTTTGATGTTCTGTATCTCGGAAACGAATAAAGGTATCAAGTAGATTTCCAATATTGTACGGCGAGGGGGCGTAATAGAAGGAATGGTTTCCCGTTGTCTTCCGAGTTTACAAATTATGGGTTTGCATGCGCAGTATCGATCTGCTGCTATGTTATGAATTTCAGTCGGAAGTAACAGGGATTCGTGAATGCACGTTATATACACGACCGTCTTGCAACAAGGTACATAACTGAAGTAAGGAATAAGAAATTAAATTAAGTCTGTTGTATTACAACGCAATGAGTAGAAGAAACTGACATTCAAATAATTAGTAAACATTTTTAATTTTGTCTCATATTGCATAAAGCATTTAAATATAAGTACAATTGCTGTCATTAACCAATTAATCATGTGATCAAACAGAGAGCACAACACTACGTTAGTCTGTTACAGGGCAATAACTTTGCAGTCTCTGAGGGAGGCAGAAATGTGAAATAGAGTGCAGTTGCTACGAAGTGTTCCGAAAGGTACAGACTTTTAATGATCAGTACTTTGAGGCCAGCGGCCAACTTTTCAAGGCCTTAGTATATCTAGTCTTCTGGGGGCTCATAACATACCACTTTATTTAACTTACTAATTAATAATATGCTGCCTGAAGAGTAGCCCCACATTGTCAGCACTGGCTTTTGAGCAGAATAGCCTGAAGACCACTGTTATAGACTCTTTACAGAACAGCAATGGCGTCGTACACATAATAAAGACTCATAACGAAGCTTCCAAGGTCTACTTTACTGATCTATACACCAGTAGATACGAAGCAACCACAACCTACGGATTGTGGGACACAGCATCAGCCGCGTCAAACATCATCACGAAACAACAAAATGGAAACATATTAGTACCATTTACTACCTATTAATTAGACAATACTATTAAATACTCGCTGTGAAACAAGTCGCCGCGGCGGGATGGCTCACTAGTAAAGTTTTATAACACATATTGGCATATTATGGGAGACGAACTCACTAGTATATATGATAATATGTTACTAAGCAGTCAGAACAAACACAGTTGACAGAGGCGAGAAGATTCTTAGCACCAAAGAGGAACAGAATCAAATCAGTATGAACTTTAAGACAACTAACATTACTCAACACCGATTTCACGGTTTTCAAAGTAATCTTATCAAAAATCGTCTGTCCGAGATCAGAGGATGATAGATTTATTGTCTTGCTACCGAGACTTGATTTATCTCACTCGGAAAAACCCATCCTCCCCATCAATAGCCCTTCTCTACTTCGAGAAGGCATGGGATAGGATTTAACGCGGTTACCTTCTTATACACTCCTGGAAATTGAAATAAGAACACCGTGAATTCATTGTCCCAGGAAGGGGAAACTTTATTGACACATTCCTGGGGTCAGATACATCACATGATCACACTGACAGAACCACAGGCACATAGACACAGGCAACAGAGCATGCACAATGTCGGCACTAGTGCAGCGTATGTCCACCTTTCGCAGCAATGCAGGCTGCTATTCTCCCATGGAGACGATCGTAGAGGTGCTGGATGTAGTCCTGTGGAACGGCTTGCCATGCCATTTCCACCTGGCGCCTCAGTTGGACCAGCGTTCGTGCTGGACGTGCAGACCGCGTGAGACGACGCTTCATCCAGTCCCAAACATGCTCAATGGGGGACAGATCCGGAGATCTTGCTGGCCAGGGTAGTTGACTTACACCCTCTAGAGCACGTTGGGTGGCACGGGATACATGCGGACGTGCATTGTCCTGTTGGAACAGCAAGTTCCCTTGCCGGTCTGGGAATGGTAGAACGATGGGTTCGATGACAGTTTGGATGTACCGTGCACTATTCAGTGTCCCCTCGACGATCACCAGTGGTGTACGGCCAGTGTAGGAGATCGCTCCCCACACCATGATGCCGGGTGTTGGCCCTGTGTGCCTCGGTCGTATGCAGTCCTGATTGTGGCGCTCACCTGCACGGCGCCAAACACGCATACGACCATCATTGGCACCAAGGCAGAAGCGACTCTCATCGCTGAAGACGACACGTCTCCATTCGTCCCTCCATTTACGCCTGTCGCGACACCACTGGAGGCGGGCTGCACGATGTTGGGGCGTGAGCGGAAGACGGCCTAACGGTGTGCGGGACCGTAGCCCAGCTTCATGGAGACGGTTGCGAATGATCCTCGCCGATACCCCAGGAGCAACAGTGTCCCTAATTTGCTGGGAAGTGGCGGTGCGGTCCCCTACGGCACTGCGTAGGATCCTACGGTCTTGGCGTGCATCCGTGCGTCGCTGCGGTCCGGTCCCAGGTCGACGGGCACGTGCACCTTCCGCCGACCACTGTGGAGACCTCACGCCCCACGTGTTGAGCAATTCGGCGGTACGTCCACCCGGCCTCCCGCATGCCCACTATACGCCCTCGCTCAAAGTCCGTCAACTTCACATACGGTTCACGTCCACGCTGTCGCGGCATGCTACCAGTGTTAAAGACTGCGATGGAGCTCCGTATGCCACGGCAAACTGGCTGACACTGACGGAGGCGGTGCACAAATGCTGCGCAGCTAGCGCCATTCGACGGCCAACACCGCGGTTCCTGGTGTGTCCGCTGTGCCGTGCGTGTGATCATTGCTTGTACAGCCCTCTCGCAGTGTCCGGAGCAAGTATGGTGGGTCTGACACACCGGCGTCAAAGTGTTCTTTTTTCCATTTCCAGGAGTGTAGTTTTGAATCATATAGCTTTTTGGGGGCGTAATATATATCGTCTGGAACTCTTTCCACGGAACAGCGACAAAAATTCAGGGCGACAACGCCTTTACTGACAGCATCAGAACGCAGTTCCCGCTCAAACAGGGTTACCTCTCCTCTTCCTCGCTTTACGCCACTGCGACGGAGCCAACACAAAGGTGTCAACATTTTCAGAATTAAAAATGTTATTCGCGCATATGCAGAATCATCGAGTTGGACTGCTGCGTCAAAGATGCACGAAGAGCGTAGGAAATAGTCACACGTTACCAGCAAGCCACTGGGGCCGTCCACAATCGAACAAAATCAAATATACCCACACTGATACTTCCGGGACAGCAGTTACAACATGACTGGCTATCACGATTGACTGACAGATTCCAACTGGGAATCGACACTATTGTATGAAACTTAGGGTCGAAAGTAACTTCCGCATGACTTTTCACTACCAAGCAACAGAACTCGTTGAAGCTTGGACCATATAGAAAATGAACAGTAAGAAAATTGATGAAAGAAATACGTAGTGATAAGAACAGAAATCACGCTTTTATTCAAACTCAACAAATAACAGTAACGTTTCCGTGATTCAGTGTGGTTTCCTAGATATTACAAAAGTCAATACATGGTTGTTAATAGGGAATGCGATCACCATGGACTGCAGTCCATGCTTAGCAAAGTGCTCCAATGCGGCCTACGAAGTTAGTAAGGAGTTTTGTGGTAGGTAGTCCCATTACTCCACCAGGGCGGTTGAAAACTGCTGGGTGGTCGTTGGTGCATGTGAACATGCTGCAATATGTCTCCCGAACGCATTTCACGAGTGCTCGATACGATTTAAGTCGAGAGGAGTGGACAGGCCAGTCCATTCGCCGAAAATCCTCTCATTCCAAGAGTTTTCCAACTGTTCTCTTCCATGCGGTTGCACATTGTATCGATGAAAATGGAGTGAGGACCGAATGCACTGCTGAAAGATGCACATGGTGAAGGAGTACAGTCTCACAGTATCGTTGACCAGTGAGTGTACCGTGTTCAAATACATGGAGGTCCCACACCATAACATCCAGACCACCAAAAATGTTCGACAGTGTTTCTGGGTGCATTACCACCTCTCGCATTACGAGGGCACATTGAAAATCATTACTCGATTTGTACCTGCTCTCATCCGAGTACAGCGCGCAATCCCACTTCCTGTTGGACTTGTCGTCATGCTCTTGGCGCCATCGCAAAAGGTGCCTCCGACGTGCAAGAGCCTAAGGAACACAGCGCCAGCTCGTCGTACAAAAAGACCATCCCCATTCAGTCGCCACGCTATTGGGGAGCGAGAGATTTTGTACCTTGCCGTCATATTAAATGTAGCTGCACATCCTCGCGCCTTTTGACATTTGTCCCTTCTTGCCTGTTTCACAATGTAGCAGTCATCTGCTTGTGCCGACTACCTGCTCTTCATCGGGCAGCAATGCTTGTGTTTCGAAACACTCCACACGCACATGAAACAATGCTACGGGCAATACCAGATTCCTGGACGACAGTCGTCACACTTCGTCCCTCTCTCAAAATTCCCTATGACGCTTTCCCGTGTGATGAAGAACACCACCGCAGTGTACCGTTACTGATCGCTGAATGACACACACTGTCTTTTCTCGTTTCATCAGCTGCCTCGTGTTCCGGGAGCTGCCACACCTGACCTATAGCCACATAAACCTTAGGCCGTGTGACGTCCTACTTTCTGTGCGTGACTGGGTGATTTCTGGAAACATGCTTCCGTACTTTCATTCATTTCCACTGAGCAGTTACTACGCTGTGTTAATTTAACTAGGTCGTTACAGTTAACTAGGTAGTTACAGTACAAGGCACGTACATTACGACCTGACCACAAAAAATAGTGCATCGGTATTCACAGTACAAAACATGCACCATTAAAGACAGAGAGTAACACATACGAATCCCAGACTGGCCGCAAGAGGCCTTTAGTATTAATGCTTTTATGCTGGCGAAAGTAAATCATATATCGGCGGTACTGGCAATGCCTAGGCATTTCACGAGACAGATTTTGTCACCAATGTCATGGTCTGTTCGGAGCCTAAACCGTGGAGGCAAGTCTATAGGAACATTCACACTCGATGTTGGCCACAAACATCAGAACCATTTAGTACAACGTAGTTTCAGAAACTCTACCAACACCTGAATGGATGTTTAATACAAAACTTATAACCAGTGAGTTTGTAATTCCTACATACTGGTAGCGACATTGCACACTACTTTCTTTGTGACGAACCTATTCGCATATTCGCATCTGGAGTTGGGCAAGAGAGAAGTGGGCAATATAACAAGGAGAAGTCTTCAAAAGATAGATATCACAATCCTACTACGACCAGAATGAATATTATTTCCTACAGAAAATACCTTAATTCTGGTTGGCCAGAAAGTTCGTCTACTAAACGCTGAAGACAATACACCCTTGAATACAGGTCTACCAATGCTAATACCTTCAGAAACTCTGGATACTGAAATTCCAAGTTCGTAAGAAATGTAATGTTATCATCCAAAACCAGGCAAAATTAAGCGAGTTGAAACGTTTAAATATCACGGAGAATGGATAACAACCATCTTATCAGAGAAAGAAACCTTCATATCACGCATGAACAAAATTGAAATGGCATTCCATTTACCCAAAAACACCTACAACAAAAGATCAGTATCGTTAAATGCAAAGTTAAGGCATTACTGTAGTGTCATCCATCCGGAGGCCTTGTACGCTTCTGAATGCATAGCAATGAACAAAAAAGGCCTAATCGAAAAATTGGAGGCCAAGGAAAGGAAGATTTTGAGACAGATCTTAGGCCCAATCAAAGAGAATGGGGAATATAGAAGACGTCATAATCATGACAGTATTCCCACATAGAGAAGATAACCAATACCATCCTGAAAATAAGGATTATGTTTTATGGACGTATGACCCGAATGAGCCCTGGAAGACTCACCAATCGTATGATCACCTACTTTCAGGAGAAGAAAACAAAATAGACCTGGTTCACAGAGGTGGAGAAAGGTCTTAAAGAAGTGGGGATCACCCATGACGACATCTTGGAGCGTGTCCCACCCTAGGAGAAATTTATGGCGTGGCAGGGTTTCCGAGAAAAGCCAAAACCAAAAACTGGAAAGGCTTGGACCCAGGAGACAAAGGAGCAACACCGAGAACGAATGCGGAAGCACTGTGCAAACATCAGAACACGTAAAGCAAGACAGTTCAAATAACGTGGTCCAAAGATAGCTTATACGAAATGAATGAATGAATGAATCCTAAACTATTGCGAATAGCACAGGCAGATGATAAATTAGGACTAGGTATTAAATATATCACTTTAATTTCTGGCCGCGCGGTTTTAGGCGCTACAGTCTGGGGCCGGGCGATCGCTACGGTCGCACGATCGAATCCTGCCTCGGGCATGGATGTGTGTGATGTCCTTAGGTTAGTTCGGTTTAATTAGTTCTAAGTTCTAGGCGACTGATGACCTCAGAAGTTAAGTCGCATAGTGCTCAGAGCCATTTTGAACTTTAATTTCCTAATGTCATGTAACGGTAGAAGACTTGTAAATAAGGATGGCATATTGTTCACGTTACTTATTCTTACTGCATTTAAATCTTTTGTGCGAATCTTACTCTACTTTACTTTGGTATTCATTATCTCTCCCTACACCCATCCACCCAAGGAAGAAGAAAAGAACAACCAGATGAACACGGCAGTGCGTTTATTCCTTGAATGAAAAAAGAATGAAGTCTCAAACCTCGCCGACAAAGACGTAATTTGCGAGCCTAAGATGCCGATGTGAGTGGAGGCAAAAAGGATAGCTCATCCGGTAGAGCACTGCCTCCAGAAGAAAAAGATTCCAGTTCCGAGTCCCGGACTGGCACGCGGTTTTCATCTACCAGGAAGACTGAAATCAGTTAACACTCGGTTGCCGAGTAAAAGCTCTTTCTGAAGACGTTTAATACTTTTTGTCGTTTTTAACAGAATCCAGTCACACTTAATATTAATTTTTGAGAACATGTCTCTCTGCAGTACAGAGGTTTTGTTTATTACTTAAAAATGAATATGAAAAGTCACAACTTGTAACCTCCCCCTCACTTATCGACCTTTATGACAGTGAAAAATTAAACCGTGTGCACCTAATGGAAATTTGGGAAAAGCAATCGTCACCGAAGTTAATTTGTCGGTGAAGAGGGAGGAAAGGGTTACACCTTAATGAAAGGAAAAATGCAAATGAAATTGGTGAAAATTAATTTTGAGAAAAGGGTAAAATTAACAAAGAAAGTAAATGTGCAGTCGTTACGTTAACAATTAATTGGCGTTAATTAGATATTTGAGATTTGGGGAAAATTACGGTCGCCAGTCCTATGGACAACTACTATAACAACAGAAAATGAAAGATTAATGCACATATAATTAGCACTAAAAGCGTGGCAACTGAAGGTTGACAGGTGCTGTGTGAAAACCGAATGTTTGTCAGAAATAATAAATTTCGCTACACTCTCACTTAATTTAGCAAAAGAATTAGTAAAACCGGAAAATTCAAAGTTAATTTAGTGACTGAAATTAATAGTGAACTTTGTTTCTGAAGCACTACGAAATTCAATAAAATAAGGTTAGTCTTGGGGTATCTCAACAATCATTTCAAAAGCTACTTGAATCTACGCAATTTAGAAATAAAAGATTTAACTTTTAACTTGAATTAAATGATTCTGAACAATTAACAATAGTAACATTTAGTACGTACCAAGCTGAGCTGCAGTCACAGGTAAGCTAAAATATGGTAACAAAACTCGCACTCTTAATTTCTGCTTGTGTAATCTAAATATTGTAGCCAGCTATAAATACTTTAGCTGAACTTTGAAATTAAAGCAGTGAAATGGAATGATATTACTTTAATGCTGGTGTATGAATTTCAACGACACTCGGGTTCATTCCAAAAAAGGAAGCGACCCTGCTTGGTAATGCAATTAGGTCAATGAGCAACAAAGGTTCATGCTAAGTTGCTGTATTTTTGTGATGCAACAGTTTGAAAAGCTGAGGTCTGCCATACAGTTCTAAAATTTCACGTGCTTTTAGTCTTCCGGGTTGGTTGATTGAAGCTTTTGCAGTCGTCGATTTGGGAGGTGTCGACAGTCACTCACTGCCGTCACTGTTGCAGAAGCTGGATGTTGGCGCGCCTTCTTCTCGACACTATCACCGGGCGAAACGGGCTCAATGATGTGCTCCAGCTAATGCTTCCCGTCCTCGACACCGTGTCAGAAACTATCATAGCAAGTCGAGCGCAATTACATGCTGGCAAACCCCGAAAGCGCGGCAACTCCCGGGAGCGTCACACAACACACCTGCTCCACCGCCCTACTCCAGCCAGACTCCGCTCTGCCCGCGCTCCATGCAGCAGAGTTAACTCTACCAAAGATCCTAAACACTTTGGTTCTCCACACGACCTATCAATGTAATCGTTCGATAGCATAGTTTTCCCTAGGCCAGACCCAGCGTAAAAATACAAATAATATTTAAAAAACAAACCAATTATACATTGAAATAAATGCATATATCTATATATATATATATATATATATATATATATATATATATATATATATATATATATATATATATACACTCCTGGAAATTGAAATAAGAACACCGTGAATTCATTGTCCCAGGAAGGGGAAACTTTATTGACACATTCCTGGGGTCAGATACATCACATGATCACACTGACAGAACCACAGGCACATAGACACAGGCAACAGAGCATGCACAATGTCGGCAATAGTACAGTGTATATCCACCTTTCGCAGCAATGCAGGCTGCTGTTCTCCCATGCAGACGATCGTAGATATGCTGGATGTAGTCCTGTGGAACGGCTTGCCATGCCATTTCCACCTGGCGCCTCAGTTGGACCAGCGTTCGTGCTGGACGTGCAGACCGCGTGAGACGACGCTTCATCCAGTCCCAAACATGCTCAATGGGGGACACATCCGGAGATCTTGCTGGCCAGGGTAGTTGACTTACACCTTCTAGAGCACGTTGGGTGGCACGGGATACATGCGGACGTGCATTGTCCTGTTGGAACAGCAAGTTCCCTTGCCGGTCTAGGAATGGTAGAACGATGGGTTCGATGACGGTTTGGATGTACCGTGCACTATTCAGTGTCCCCTCGACGATCACCAGTGGTGTACGGCCAGTGTAGGAGATCGCTCCCCACACCATGATGCCGGGTGTTGGCCCTGTGTGCCTCGGTCGTATGCAGTCCTGATTGTGGCGCTCACCTGCACGGCGCCAAACACGCATACGACCATCATTGGCACCAAGGCAGAAGCGACTCTCATCGCTGAAGACGACACGTCTCCATTCGTCCCTCCATTCACGCCTGTCGCGACACCACTGGAGGCGGGCTGCACGATGTTGGGGCGTGAGCGGAAGACGGCCTAACGGTGTGCGGGACCGTAGCCCAGCTTCATGGAGACGGTTGCGAATGGTCCTCGCCGATGACCCAGGAGCAACAGTGTCCCTAATTTGCTGGGAAGTGGCGGTGCGGTCCCCTACGGCACTGCCTAGGATCCTACGGTCTTGGCGTGCATCCGTGCGTCGCTGCGGTCCGGTCTCAGGTCGACGGGCACGTGCACCTACCGCCGACCACTGGCGACAACATCGATGTACTGTGGAGACCTCACGCCCCACGTGTTGAGCAATTCGGCGGTACGTCCACCCGGCCTCCCGCATGCCCACTATACGCCCTCGCTCAAAGTCCGTCAACTGCACATACGGTTCACGTCCACGCTGTCGCGGCATGCTACCAGTGTTAAAGACTGCGATGGAGCTCCGTATGCCACGGCAAACTGGTTGACACTGACGGCGGCGGTGCACAAATGCTGCGCAGCTAGCGCCATTCGACGGCCAATACCGCGGTTCCTGGTGTGTCCGCTGTGCCGTGCGTGTGATCATTGCTTGTACAGCCCTCTCGCAGTGTCCGGAGCAAGTATGGTGGGTCTGACACACCGGTGTCAATGTGTTCTTTTTTCCATTTCCAGGAGTGTGTATATATATATATATATATATATATATATATATATATATATATATATATATATATATATACACAAATAGTAAAGCAATTACAATATATACAGACACAGAAATGTCATATCTTCAGGTAACAAAAATAAGGAAAAATTTTATAGTACAATATATGGAAATAGGAGGATTTGCATTTCCGGTGTTACACGTGCCCCACATTGTCTGAGGATGTTCGTGTAACCTAAACAGACTCAGAAAATGTCCCAAAAGGAAAAAAAACAGCAGAAATGCATATGTTCAAAATATAAAAAAATTTAGCATTAGCCTAATTAACCATAAACCAATTTTTAGACCATAATAATCGAGTGGACACACACCTAACGTTATTCCAGTCTGTCACCTTACACAAAAGAAAACAGGTTGACAACATATATAAATTCATAGAAAACATAGAAAATGGTTCAGCTATTCTAAATCAGCAAAATTCCTAATAGTATCAAGAAAAGGAATACTATTTACAAAATTAGCCAGAGTACATGGTCATAAAAACACGTAGATCAAAATACGCAAATTAATAATTAATTACATAGAATACACATTTTCATAATTAATATTCTCGTCATGAAAGTCCACTTAACGCTAAACAAGAAAATAATATACAGCATACCGAAAAAAAATATTGACAGCAGAATTCTTTCACATCAGCTGTCCGGGAAGAAAAATGACTCCGCCTTCCGTACCCGCAAGTACAAAGAATGCCGACAGCGGCACAAGACCCGACAGCGGCTCCGCCTCGCCAGTATTGTTGCGACCGCCTGTGCGGCACGCTTGATCTCACTCGCCTGAGTAACGACATTTCTAGAACGTCCGTTTCACTGAATTCTTTCGGAAAAACTCACTCCTGAGTAATCTCAAGGAGTCCATTAATACTATCACAATGGATAACTCAACACTGTCCATCATCACACGCATGTACTAGCCTGAAACTTAAGACAGCGTCTAAGTACATAGGCAATGACTAGTAAAACCCATTCATGAAATCTTACAGCTAGTTACAAAATCATATTTACATTCTTTAATCTACTGTGACTTAGCTGAAAACTTAAACTAGCAGCTTGGATTTTTCAATTGATTAATAATCAGTTACTCTTAAATCATTTAGTCAAAATTAATTACTTATTAATGACAACTTCTTTAATGTCCTCTTGGTCAGGCAAAAACATGGCAATCTAGCAAATCGTTAAATCTTACACTCTATATTTACATACTGTACAAATTACCCATTCTGTGGTATTAATCAATCCTAGGTTGGTACAATTTCAAGTCTACAATGTTCCGTATACCTAATAGTTTTCCAGAGCTTGGATACACTAAGCAATAAGCATTTGTGTGAGGTATACCAATGACTTTATATGGTCCATTATAAACAAACTTAAATTTAGAGATTTCATTGTCTATTTCACTCGATTTCTCATGAGCTTTTACAAGTACTAAGTCTCCGATTGTAAACTTAGCAAAACTCGCTTTAGCGTCATGACGACGTATGCGAGCATCGGCTTTTAGCTACATTATTACTCGCAAACGATCTTTTTTCACACCAATACTAATGTCAATCCGTGGAGGGAATTTGATTATCTCTTCCACAAAACTTTTACTTCTGTCATCTAACAGGATTTCCTCTGGAGAAAATCCCGTAGACTCATGTCTCAAGGTGTTCATAATTCTCTCAAATTTTGCTACATATTCACCCCATGCCCTGTGGTTGTGGAGGCAATAGGTACAGCAAAGTCGGCCTAGCTCGCGCATATACCTCTCAGCGGGATTTCCAGCCGGACAGTAAGCTGATATATGGATCACTTCGACTCCGTTACTTGCCATGCCTTCATTCCACAACTTACAAGTAAATTGTGCCCCATTGTCTGATAGAATCGCCTTGGGCTTACCAATATGAACAAAATAATCGTTCACAAGCTTGCTGTAGACCGCTTTGGCTGTAGCTTTCCTAATCGGGTATAGTTTGATGAACTTGTAAAAAGCTTCTAGCACTACTAAAATGTAGGCAAAGTTTCCTGATGACTTGGGCAAAGGTCCGTACAAGTCCACGCACAGTAATTCAAAGGTGTCGTTAGGCGCTATACTTTGCATAGGACCACGACTCGTACAGTTGGTAACCTTCACCTTCGGAAATAAATCGCAAGTTTTCACTCTGTCAGTAACGCGTTTTAACATGTTGTTAAAATACGGTACTTCACTCAGCTTTTCCGTACATTTCTTTGGTCCACAGTGACCATACGCCAAATGGTAGTAGTCTATTATTTCCGTGACGTATTTGGTGGGCCAGCATACCCGCCAAATATTATTATCTTCACCCTTACGTATGTACAAGATATGATCGTATATCTTGTAATACTTCCTTAATTTCTCTCCTTCTGGACTCCTTTCGTCATATCGGGTTTTCACCATTTTTAAACAACCGTCCTCTTTCTGATGACGACGTAGATTCTTACCGATGTTCACTATTAATTTACGTCCCTCAACTTCTTTAAAATAGTATAATTTGACCACTACATCTGACTCATCTTTCAATACATCTTGATTAGACTCGGGCAACCGCGACAGCGCATCCGATACTCAATTGTCGGTCCCTTTTACGTAACAGATGTCATAGTTAAATTGCTATAAATACAGCGACCACCTAGTCAGTCTTTCGTGAAGTAGTTTACAATCCTTCAGATAAGTGAGCGCCTTATGGTCCGTATGAATAATCACCTTACGGTCCCATAGGTAACCCTTGAACTTCTTGAATCCCCACACGATAGCGAAACACACCTTCTCAGAAATCGTGTAGTTTCGCTCACATTTTGATAATGTCGGACTCGCGAACGCTATCGTCCGGTGTTCCTTATCCTCTCCTTCACCAAGTTCTTGGAACAGTTCTACCCCCACCCCGTAATTCGACGAATCCGTCCCCAGATGGAAGGGTAGCGATAAATCAGGATGAAATAGTATGTTAGATCTTAACAACTCGTCTTCTAATCTCTCGAAAGCGGCCTGGCACCCGTCAGTCCACACAAACGGAGCATTTTTGCGTAAGAGGTTATTCAAATTTTCATATACAAATAGTAAAACAGTTACAATATATACAGACACAGAAATGTCATATCTTCAGGTAACAAAATAAGGAAAAATTTTATAGCACACTATATGGAAATAGGAGGATATGCATTTCCGGCGTTACACGTGCCCCACATAGTCTGAGGATGTCCGTGTAACCTAAACAGACTCAGAAAATGTCCCGAAAGGACAAAAAAATACTCTCTGGTCTGTCTGTTTCGCGTTGAACGACCCTACTCAACGTGCGTGCGTCAATCACAATACGCACACTACCGTCCCCTTTTCCTACAATGACCAAACCGTTATTGTATGGACTCGTACTTCTTTCAATCATTCCCCATTCGATCATCTTATCTATCTCCCGTTGCACTGCTTCCTTTTTGGACAGCGGTATAGCATACGGTCTCACGAAGAATGGATCGTGCGGAATTACATGCAACTTGCATTTATATCCTTCCACAAGTCCCGGTTTGTCTGAAAACACACTCTTATTCCTCATTATTACTTGATACAGGCCTCGTCTTTGTTCGTGTGTTACGTTTGACACACCGTATACAGTACTTTCCAATTCAATTTCTACACTATTATCAACGTCGATTTTTCTCACGTTACAGTAGTTCAAATTCATACCTACGTCAGTGGCATCCGGCCAGTTAACAACGTGTATAGGCTGGTATTGCCTATGCACACCATCTCCTGCCACGTCAAAACTAACTACTATTGTTTTATCTTGTGATGTACATGTCAAAGTTTTGCTTTCGCAATTAATCACTACACGGTACTTTAATAGCCAGTCTAACCCGATAATTACTTCCGTAGTTAAGTCTGGCATGACGACAAACTCTTGTTCAAATCGTGCCCCACATATCTCAAAGTTGACAAAAATCTGTTTTGTGACCGATTTACTGGCCTTCCCAGTAGTTGTGATAATTTTCACTCTTGTTACTGGCGTAACTACGATACCAGGTCTGTCTTTCAGTAACTGAAATATTTTCCCAGATACAGCACTCAATTCTGCACTAGTGTGAATCAACACGTTTAGTTGTAGGCCGTGCACATTAAGAGACACTACTATGTGTCTACACTTACCCTCGACTGTTTCTTTATTTTCCCATAATAAATCCTCGTCTATATCCGGGTCATTCCAGAAGAAACCATCCGGCTTTGATCTTAAATCCGGCTTATCTGGCTGCTTTTTCAGCCTCTGTTCACATACAGTTTTAATTTCAACACGTTTGTCCTGAGGCTCAGTCTGTAGCTTCGCCTTCCTGTAACTCGTCAACTAGTGAGTGTTGCTTTGCTATCAATTCAATGCAATTACATGCTGCCAAACCCCAAAAGCGCGGCAACTTACGGGAGCGTCACACAACACACCTGCTCCACCACCCTACTCCAGCCAGACTCCGCTCTGCCCGCGCTCCATGCGGCAGAGTTAACACTACCAAAGATCCTAAACACTTTGGTTCTCCACACGACCTATCGATGTAATTATTCGATAGCATAGTTTTCACTAGGCCAGACCCAGATTAAAAAGACAAATAATATTTACAAAACAAACCAATTATACATTGACATAAATTACAATGTATAAAGACGCAGAAATGTCATATCTTCAGGTAACAAAATAAGGAAAAAATTTATAGTACAATATATGGAAATAGGAGTATATGCATTTCCGGCGTTACAAACTGGATAAACTTCTTTTTCATATGAGATTGCAGGTTTGGGTCTGTTTTAGACAATCTTCAGACCTTTCGCCATGATGGTAGACAGTGGCTGTGAACGGAGTGGGCGCTACACAACGACCGCGTTCACGGTGTAGCGCCTGCTCCGTTCAAAACCACCATTTACCATCATGGCACTAGGTCTGAAGTTGGTCTAAGACAGACCGAAACCGAGAACCTCACATATAAAAATTTGTTGCGGTTGTGACTGTCCATATTCATTTTTATACATTTAATTTTCTTAAATCTTCACAAATACGTAATATAATCAGTCCCAGTGTCACTTGTCAGGCAGTAGTGACTATCACGAGAAGATGTTCACATCATTTACAAAGCAAATGGAATGGTTTGACATTTTTAGAGGTACACAATGAAATCAGTCGTCCTTTCACTTTTGAGGTGTTAATGAACCGAAGCTACTGTATTCACTTTTAACAGTGTGTGTATAACAAATTTATCATCTTCTACTGAAAAACCTAACTTGTGCTGTTTGACAGTAGATACTACATTTCGCTGGGACTGAATAACATGGTGTAGAACTATTTTAAGTTCGGAATTTAGCACGTATTGACGGTAACCATCAATGTTAACTCCTAAACAGAAGACTGTTTCTTATCCTACACTCTGTTCATTATGCATCCTGTCTCAGCCTTGAGTGCATACATTTTTGCTCATAGTCCGATAAATCAGTAACAGGGTCACTATTCAACTCGTCTTCCGTTAATCTATCCTCCTTTTCACTTAAAAGTGGAATGGTATATCTGTTATTTAGTGGGAAACGTGAAGAACCGAACCAAGTGTGTCCATCACTCCTGATACCATCTTAAATATATTTGACGTTTTAATGTGCTACATTGAAGTGTTAGTATCTCTGTAACACTGTTGTACATGCTTTTCTGGAAACTGTTTTAGCATGTATTCGTATTGAAAGTCTATAAAAAGAGTCTTTGAAATACTGAAGACTGTCGTTCCTACGGATTTGGCTTACCAGACAGTATATTAAGTCTCTTTACTCCAATACCAATTAAATTTTCATTAATAATACATCTCTTTGGAAAATAACGTTTCACAATCAATGCTTTATATCTTCCTTGGTATAAATTTGGAAGTTTTCTGTCTCTCGTCTTTCACATATATTGCAATGTTTTACCAAACACACCGTTATTCATATGTTTGAAAAAGAAAATCTTCTGAGAATGACTGATTTTGTGCGTGAATTTCAATGTCCATCCAAGGAGGATGTCTAAATGATAAAAGTCTCTTTTGACACCGATTTATGACATGAACATTGTTTTAGATTCCTGTAACGAATAACACGGTTTTTCTTATCATATGAAGCCGAAAGTAATTTCTTTGTTTTGTCACTATCAGAGGGTGGTGCCATGTTTTCAGGGCATAAATCCAAATATGAACGAAGTCGTGATTAGTCTGAGAATATTCGAGATCCACCTCTAAAACGTATCATGTGTCAGAATCTTGTTCTACATTTTTCACATCAAAAGTTTCAAGACTCTCTGGAGACTGCCAAACAAAACTGGACACTGGAATATATTGTGACATTTCCCAGGTGGAAAGGCTAGTCACAACAAGACATACGAAGTAAGCATAATCAATTTTTACTCCCTAACAACCTTGAGCCTATTGTTTGCAATGGTCTATGTGTGTGAACCACGAACTATACCAGCTCTAATGCCTCTTTCATTAAATTGAATTTGTTCAGTGATGATAATAAGTTGAAATTCTGCTCCAGTATTTTTTCAGCATAGCATCCCAAGCTAAGCCAGGTGATATATTGTGATGGGCAAGGTCCAGGCCAGTTCAGACATTTTGAGAGATAGGCTACGAAAGGTAAAATGGTTCAAATGTCTCTAAGCACTATGGGACTTAACATCTGAGGTCATCAGTCCCCTAGACGTAGAACTACTTAAAACTTACCAACCTAAGGACATCACACACATCCATGCCCGAGGCAGGACTCGAACCTGCGACCGTAGCAGCAGCCTGGTTCCGGACTGAAACGCCTAGAACCGCTCGGCTACAACGGCCAGCGGCTACGAAAGATTCAGAACATATCAGCAAGCAAAAGCACGTCAGTTATCAAATATAAAACATTATTATCTCCTAAAGCCTTACAGCTTAATAGATATTGTAAATGGCGAGCTCTTTGGTACTCTCCTCCTGATGCAGTTCGACCTGTTTATAAACTGTTAAGGTTCTGAATTAAAGTTAAATGATCAAGTTAAACCAATTCATTACGCACATACTCACATAGAAAAATGCGTTTCTGATTGACTAAATTAAACGTTTGGTTTCTCATTATCTTGAGTTTGTCTGATTTCAAGTATAATGCACACTTTTCGTGGGAGCATGTCAAAAAGTTATGCGAATTTACATTGTTCAGTCACATTAAAGTGACCACAAGGCAAAAGCCTGAGTAACCTCCTTTACAAGTACGAGAGATGCAGGAAGAGAGTCATTGAGGTTCTGGAATGTACCAACAAGTACATGGAGTAATGCTGACTCCCTTGCCGAGACTAACTGCCCTAAGTTCCTCAGTTGAGGCTCCATGGCGTGAACAGACCGATCAAGGCCGTCGCACCGATTCTGGTGTCCATCGGAGTGTAGGAAAACTCATCATGGTGCTCTTCGAACTACGCATCTACAGTGTGCTCTGTGTGACTTATAGCATTCTGCTGCTGATAGGTGCCATTGTGCTGAGGATAAAGAAACTGTATGTAGGGGTGGACATGGTTCTCAAGCACTGATACGTACTTGTGTTGGTCCATTGTGCCTTCCAGCTTGATAGGAACATCTGGAGAATGCCAGGAAAACATTCTCCAGACCCTAACGCTCTCTCCTGGTTGCAGGGTGTTTGGTTTCTGGTGTTTCACTCTGTACACGCCAATGACCATGTGTCCGATGGAGCATGAAACGTGATTCATCAAAACAGGCCATCTATTGTCACTCAGTGGACTTGCAGATGCGGTACTGGTTTGGAAATTTCAGCTTTCGTCGCTGAGGAACAGCAGTCAGCATGGATGCACGAACCAAGCACCTGCTGTGGAGGTCCACACACAGCTACGTACGCTAAACAGTCATTCAGGAGATCCCGTTGGTAGCCCTTGGTTTATCTGGACAGTCAGCTGCTCAACAGTTGCACGTCTGTTAGCCTGTACACATCTCCACAGCCGTCGTTCACACATATCGTCCATGGCCCGAGGTGCACCACAGTTGCCTCGGCAGCGGTTTTGGATAGCGCCATTTTGCCATGCACAGTATACTTTAACAACGGCGGCACGTGAAGTGCAGACTTAACCGTTTCGGAAATGCTTCCACTTTTGGCGCGAAACCCAATGATCATGACCTTTTGGGCGTCAGATACATCACCATATTTCCGCATTACAACGAGTGAACTATTTTCTGCATCCTCCGACACGCTTTATATACCCTTCACTGCTACTGCTGCTACCAGTGAGTTGTTATTGCGCGGTAATATCAAACATAGGTGGTGTTCACATTAATGTAACTAGAGCGTGCATAAATCGGAAATTTATCCTCACTTGGTGTCTTACTCCAATGTTGTTGTTGTTGTGGTCTTCAGTCCTGAGACTGGTTTGATGCAGCTCTCCATGCTACTCTATCCTGTACAAGCTTCTTCATCTCCCAGTACCTACTGCAACCTACATCCTTCTGAATCTGCTTAGTGTATTCATGTCTTGGTGTCCCTCTACGATTTTTAACCTCCACGCTGCCTTCCAATACTAAATTGGTGACATTACTCCTATACTCTTTGTAAATTATTTATTCTTCCATGTTCGATGACAGTAGAGAAATGTGACCTACATTTTTACCTTCTTTGTCACCGTATGTCACTGTTCACATTATGGTTTTCGTCAAGCAGTAGCAATCGTAATTCATCATACTGTGGAATATTGCTGGGGCTGTAAATTGAGGCCTGCAGTTCAAGTTGCAGCTGGCACTTACAGCACGTTGATATGCATAAGTTATATAGCAGTCGTCTCCGTGATTACCATTTTTTCGTTAGACGGTTCTTCAAATATACAGCATGATAGACCTCTGATGAGTGAAAAGCTAATCCCTTTCAGGACTTACGTCCTGAGTTTTGTTTTACAATAAGAACTCATTCACTGTCTCAGCAATTACATACAACTGTACAATGAAATGTTTCATGCAGTCGCCGCGTGTGTACAGTTTGAAACCTGAATATCGTTCCTTGTAGCTGCTGTTGTTGTTTGTTGTTGTGGTCTTCAGTCCAGAGACGGATTTGATGCAGCTCTCCACGCTACTCTATCCTGTGCAAGCTTCTTCACCTCCAAGTAACTACTGCGACATACATCCTTCTGAATCTGTTAGGTGTATTCATCTCCTGGTCTCTCTCTACGTTTTTTACCCATCACGCTGTCCTTCAATACTATACTGGTGATCCCTTGATGCCTCAGAACGCGTCCTACCAACCGATCCCTCCATCTAGTCAAGTTGTGCCAAAAATTCCTCTTCTCCCCAATTTTGTTCAGTACCCCCTCACTAGTTACGTTATCTACCCATCTAATCATCAGCATTCTTCTAGAGGACCACATTTCGAAAGCTTCTAATCTCTTCTTGTCTAAAGTATTTATCGTCCATGTTTCACTTCCATACAAATACTTTCAGAAAAGACTTCCTCACACTTAAATCTGTACTCAATGTTAACAAATTTCTCTTCTTCAGAAACGCTTTCCTTGCCATTGCCAGTCTATGTTTTATATCTTCTCTACTTCGACCATCATCAGTTATTTTGTTCCCAAAATAGAAAAACACATTTACTACTTTAAGTGTCTCAGTTCCTAATATAATTCCCTCGCCATAACCTGATGTAATTTGACTACATTCCGTCATTCTCATTTAGCTTTTGTTGATGTTCATCTTCTATCCTCCTTTCAAAACACTGTCCATTCCGTTCAACAGCTCTTCCAGGTCTTTTGCTGTCTCTGACAGAATTACAACCTCAAGGTTTTTGTTTCTTCTCCATGGATTTGAATTCTTACTCAAAATTCTTCTTTTGTGTCCTTAATTGCTTGCTCAGTATACAGATTGAATAACATTGGGAATATGCTACAACCCTGCCCCTCTCCCTTCCTATTCACGGTTTCCCTTTCATGCCCCTCGACTCTTATAACGGCCTTCTTGTTTCTGTACAAATTGTAAACAGCCTTTCGCTCCCTGTATATGACCCCTGCCACCTTCAGAATTTGAAAGAGAGTATTAAAGTCAATACTGTCAAAAGCTTTCTCTGAGTCTACAAATGCTAGAAACATAGGTTTGCCTTTCTTACTCTTTCATCTAAGATAATTCATAGGGTCAGTATTGCCTCACGTGTTCCAACATTTCTACAGAATCCAGACTAATCGTCCCCGAGGTCCACCTCTACCAGTTTTTTCATTCGTCTGTGAAGAATTCGTGTTGGTTTTTTGCAGCCGTGACTTATTAAACTGATAGTTCGGTAATTATTACACCTGGCAACACCTGCTTTCTTTGGCTCTTTCTTGTAGCTACAGTATGTATAATAGTCAGTACTAATTGTTTATGGAAATGTACTCGATTGCAGTATGAACTAGAATTACCTCGATAACTGCAAGCAGAAACTGGTCCTAACAAGGGAACCTCCCCATCGCACCATCCTCAGATTTAGTTATAATTTGGCACAGTGGATAGGCCTTGAAAAACTGAACACAGATCAATCGAGAAAACAGGAAGAAGTTATGTGGAACTATGAAAAAAATTAGTAAAATATACAAACTGAGTAGTCAATGCGAAGAGAGGCAATATCAAAAAGAATGGGAGTCAAAGAGCGCCGTCGTCCCGTGGTTAGCGAAAGCAGCTCGGAACGAGAGGTCCTAGGTTCAAGTCTACCCCCGACAGAAAATTTTAATTTTTTATTTTCAGTTTATGTGACAAACTCTTATGTTTTCATCACTTTTTTGGGAGTGTTTATCACATCCACAAGAAAACGTAAATCGGGCAAGGTAGAAAAATCTTTTCACCCATTCGCTAAGTGTACAAGTTAGGTGGGTCGACAACATATTCCTGTCATGTGACGCACATGCCGTCACCAGTGTCGTATAGAATATATCAGATGCGTTTTCCTGTGGAGGAATCGGTTGACCTATGATCATGCGATCAAATGTTTTCGGTTCCCATTGGAGAGGCACGTCCTTTCGTCTACTAATCGCACGGTTTTGCGGTGCGGTCGCAAAACACAGACACTAAACTTATTACAGTGAACAGAGACGTCGATGAACGAATGGACAGATCATAACTTTGCGAAAATAAAGAAAGTAAAATCTTCAGTCGAGCGAAGACTTGAACCAAGGTCCTCTTGCCCCGCAGTTATTTACTCTAACCACGGGCCCATGGCGCTTCTGCGCTTATAGTCTCCTTGATGTTGCCTATGTTACGCATGGACTACTCAGTTTGTATATTTTACTAATTTCTTTCATAGTTCCACACAACTTCTTCCTGTTTTCTCGATTGATCTGTGTTCAGTTTTTCAAGGCCTATCCACTGTGCCAACGTATAACTAAATCTCATGGGGGTGCGATGGTGAGGTTCCCTTGTAAGATGCATTCTGTTCGAGCATAGATTATGAAATGCACCTTTAGGTTGTTACTAAACTGGTATGTTTTGATAAACTCATTATTGGCACATAGTATGATACTGCTGACTGCCTTACGCTGTGCACAATCCACTGAGCGTGCATCTAATTTTTCTGTGGCATGAATGTAACACAGGAAATGCTTGTATACAACGAAGGCCTCCCCGGTTGGCCGTGCGGTCTATCGCACGGCTTTCCGGGCGCGAAGGAGCGCCGGTTCCCTGCACGAATCCGCCCGGCGGATTTGTGTCGAGGTCCGCCTCAGCTGCACTATGTCGGCGATTGCTGCGCAAACAAGTTCTCCACGTACGCGTACACCACCATTACTCTATCACGCAAACATAGGCATTACACTCGTCTGGTGTGAGACGTTCCCTGGGGGGGGGGGGGGGGGGGGAGGTGTCCACCGGGGGCCGAACCGCACAATAACACTGGGTTCGGTGTGGGGCGGCGGTGGGGTGAAGTGGACTGTGGTAGTCGTCGCGGAGCTGCTACGGCGATATTGCACGCACGATTTGTTTTGAGTGGTGCAACAACGTGAAAGGAAAGTGCAGTTACTGCGATGTATGAGGCGGGGCACTAGGCCAGAGTCACAATTGGCGATTGGGAATTTATCTCTGCCATAGTTTCTATCTCTCTCTGACACTACGTCAGAAGCGGGGGAGAAACAAACATAAATGGACGGACAATTTTAGCTTGAGACAGAGTCTGCCAGATCAGTTGAACGTTGGGACAGACCTGTGCTGGTCTTCGCTTATAGGGCCAGTCTGGCAGCAATGTTATAAGTATTCTGCATAAACTTGTATTTTGTTTCTATGTACTTGATCGGGCTATATTCCGCCTCCGGGGACACAACACCGGGGCGGGACGGAATGGCATCCTGGAACGAGGGCAGTGACAGCGGTCCACAGCGAGTCCAGGAGGGGTTCGGTTTTACTCGAGTCTACAGGCCACGTTCACTTCCCACCTGATGTACTGGGGTCCGGGCCAGACGTACACTGCAGGAGGCGCAGCAGCGCTGCGGCAGTGTCAGAGTTGGCGGCGGTTGTTACCACCTGGCAAGAACCACTAGTGGCAAGTTGCGGCACAGCATCCAGGAGGGCGCGGGTTCAAGTCCGGTCCTGTCCTGGGAGCAGCAGCGGCCCGAGGGCTGTGGGTGACCAGTACAGGAGAATATGGGCTTGGGACAAGGAATGAAAGAGGAGTAAGACTAATTGAGTTCTGTAACAAGTTTCAGCTAGTAATAGCGAATACCCTGTTCAAGAATCACAAGAGGAGGATGTATACTTGGAAAAGGCCGGGAGATACGGGAAGATTTCAATTAGATTACATCATGGTCAGACAGAGATTCCGAAATCAGATACTGGATTGTAAGGCGTACCCAGGATCAGATATAGACTCAGATTACAATATAGTAGTGTTGAAGGGTAGGCTGAAGTTCAAGACATTAGTCAGGAAAAATCAATACGCAAAGAAGTGGGATATGGAAGTACTAAAGAATGACGAGATACGTTTGAAGTTCTCTAACGCTATAGATACAGCAATAAGGAATAGCGCAGTAGGCAGTACAGTTGAAGAGGAATGGACATCTCTAAAAAGGGCCATTACAGAAGTTGGGAAGGGAAACATGAAGGTAGCTGTGAAGAAATCATGGGTAACAGAAGAAATACTTCAGTTGATTGATGAAAGGAGGAAGTACAAACACGTTCCGGGAAAATCAGGAATACAGAAACACAAGTCGTTGAGGAATGAAATAAATAGGAAGTGCAGGGAAGCTAAGACGAAATGGCTGCAGGAAAAATGTGAAGACATCGAAGACATCAAAACAACCTTTGGTGACATTAAAAGCAACGGTGGTAACATTAAGAGTGCAACGGGAATTCCACTGTTAAATGCAGAGGAGAGAGCAGGTAGGTGGAAAGAATACATTGAAAGCCTCTATGAGGGTGAAGATTTTGTCTGATGTGATAGAAGAAGAAACAGGGGTCGATTTAGAAGAGATAGGGGATTCCGTATTAGAATCGGAATTTAAAAGAGCTTTGGAGGACTTATGGTCAAATAAGACAGAAGGGATAGATAACATTCCATCAGAATTTCTAAAATCATTGGGGGAAGTGGCAACAAAACGACTATTCACGTTGGTGTGTAGAATATATGAGTCTGGCGACATACCATCTGACTTTCGGAAAAGCATCATCCACACAATTCCGAAGACGGCAAGAGCTGACAAGTGCGAGAATTATCGCACAATCAGCTTAACAGCTCATGCATCGAATCTGCTTACAAGAATAATATACAGAAGAATGGAAAAGAAAATTGAGAATGCGCTAGGTGACGATCAGTTTGGCCTTAGGAAAAGTAAAGGGACGAGAGAGGCAATTCTGACGTTACGGCTAATAATGGAAGCAAGGCTAAAGAAAAATCAAGACTTTTCATAGGATTTGTCTACCTGGAAAAAGCGTTCGACAATATAAAATGGTGCAAGCTGTTTGAGATTCTGAAAAAAGTAGGGGTAAGCTATAGGGAGAGACGGGTCATATACAATATGTACAACAACCAAGAGGGAATAATAAGAGTGCACGATCAAGAACGAAGTGCTCGTATTAAGAAGGGTGTAAGACAAGGCTGTAGCCTTTCGCCCCTACTCTTCAATCTGTACATCGGGGAAGCAATGATGGAAACAAAAGAAAGGTTCAGGAGTGGAATAAAAATACAAGGTGAAAGGATATCAATAATACGATTGGCTGATGACATTGCTATCCTGAGTGAAAGTGAAGAAGAATTAAATGATCTGCTGAACGGAATGAACAGTCTAATGAGTACACAATATGGTCTGAGAGTAAATCGGAGAAAGACGAAGGTAATGAGAGGTAGTAGCAATGAGAACAGCGAGAAACTTAACATCAGGATTGATGGTAACGAAGTCAATGAAGTTAAGAAATTCTGCTACCTAGGCAGTAAAATAACCAATGACGGACGGAGCAAGGAGGACATCAAAGGCAGACACGCTATGGCAAAAAAAGGCATTTCTGGCTAAGAGAAGTCTACTAATATCAAATACCGGCCTTAATTTGAGGCAGAAATTTCTGAGGATGTACGTCTGGAGTACAGCATTGTATGGTAGTGAAACATGGACTGTGGGAAAACCGGAACAGAAGAGAATCGAAGCATTTGAGATGTGGTGCTATAGACGAATGTTGAAAATTAGGCGGACTGATAAGGTAAGGAATGAGGAGGTTCTACGCAGAATCGAAGAGGAAAGGAATATGTGGAAAACACTGATAAGGAGAAGGGACAGGATGATAGGACATCTGCTAAGACATGAGGGAATGACTTCCATGGTACTAGAGGGAGCTGTAGAGGGCAAAAACTGTAGAGGAAGACAGAGATTGGAATACGTCAAGCAAATAATTGAGGACGTATGTTGCAAGTGCTACTCTGAGATGAAGAGGTTAGCACAGGAAAGGAATTCGTGGCGGGCCGCATCAAACCAGTCAGTAGACTGTAGACGAGGAGCCGCGCAACAGCGGGCACTGCCTGACTGACTGGCCGAAACTCAGAAGTTGGTGGATCGAATAGTGTATATGAGCTCTTAGGTGCGAAACCGGTGGCAGGTTTAATAAAAATCATTCATACAGGCAGTGCGGAACTTTCTTTGAAAAAACTGTAGCCGTCTCCGGAATGGCAGTCAGCAGTGCGGGCGGCGACCAGGAGAGCGTGGCCCACTTCCAAATAATGGCAGTAGCGGCGTCGGCATACCAGGAGTCTGCTGAGTCGGCTGGACTCTCAGGACAGCTCTCGGACTGCACGCCAACACTACACTTCACCCTTCGATTACTGTAAATTATCGGAATAAACGAATGTTACCGAATACCGCTGTATCACTCTGCACTGCCTCTTGACGCTCTTGAACTTGCTTGGCCTCCTGACAAAATACGGCGCGGTGGGTCCCGGCTTCAGCTCTGCCATCTGGAGTACCAGGTTCGACTCCCTGACCCCACAACAGCAGTAATGCTATAATGTGCTAGTATCGAAAGGTTTTTTATGTAATAGAAATGATGCGCATCTACGAGGGCGGTTCAGAAAGTAACCTCCGATAGGTCACAGTGCGGGTTGTGGGGGGAGTAGCGACGCCATCTGTGCGTTCACGCACTCAACAGGTCAGTCGGCATCAAGCCGTGGTCGAGTGAACGTCGTACCTGCGCTAGTTTAGTTTTTGTGGCAGTTTGAAATGTGTGCTGCAATAGAAAACCCCGCCAAATGTGAAGTGCGTGCTGTCATAAGGTTTTTTACAGCCAAAGGATACTCTGCAGCAGCTATTCATCGTGAGCTTTGTGCCGTGTACGGACCAAGAGTTATGAGTGAAGGAGTTGTCCGTGAATGGGTACGTTTATTTAAAAGTGGACGAGAAAACGTTCATGATGAAGAGAGGAGTGGTAGACCATCATTGGTGACTGACGAACTCGTTCAGACAGTTGATGCAAAAGTTCGTGAAGATCGACGTTTCTCAATGTCGGAGTTGTCTACTGGTTTTCCACAGATTTCTAAGACTCTCTTGTACGAGATAGTGACAGCAAGATTGGGTTACCGTAAGTTCTGTGCACGATGGGTGCCCAAAATTCTTACCGACCACCACAAAACTCAAAGAATGGCCTCTGCATTAGACTTTCTGTCACGTTATGAGGACGAAGGAGAACCACTGTTAAACAGAATCGTGACCGGTGACGAAACCTGGATTAAGTACGTGAACCCTGAGACAAAAGAACAATCAAAGATATGTTGTTGTTGTTGTGGTCTTCAGTCCTGAGACTGGTTTGATGCAGCTCTCCATGCTACTCTATCCTGTGCAAGCTTTTTCATCTCCCAGTACCTACTGCAACCTACATCCTTCTGAATCTGCTTAGTGTATTCATCTCTTGGTCTCCTTCTACGATTTTTACCCTCCACGCTGCCCTCCAATACTAAATTGGTGATCCCTTGATGCCTCAGAACATGTCCTACCAACCGATCCCTTCTTCTGGTCAAGTTGTGCCACAAACTTCTCTTCTCCCCAATCCTATTCAATACTTCCTCATTAGTTATGTGATCTACCCATCTAATCTTCAGCATTCTTCTGTAGCACCACATTTCGAAAGCTTCTATTTTCTTCTTGTCCAAACTATTTATCGTCCATGTTTCACTTCCATACATGGCTACACTCCATACGAATACTTTCAGAAATGACTTCCTGACACTTAAATCAATACTGGATGTTAACAAATTCCTCTTCTTCAGAAACGCTTTCCTTGCCATTGCCAGCCTACATTTTATATCCTCTCTACTTCGACCATCATCAGTTATTTTGCTCCCCAAATAGCAAAACTCCTTTACTACTTTAAGTGCCTCATTTCCTAATCTAATTCCCTCAGCACCACCCGACTTAATTAGACTACATTCCATTATCCTTGTTTCGCTTTTTTTGATGTTCTTCTTATATCCTCCTTTCAAGACACTGTCCATTCCATTCAACTGCTCTTCCAAGTCCTTTGCTGTCTCTGACAGAATTACAATGTCATCGGCAAACCTCAAAGTTTTTATTTCTTCTCCATGAATTTTAATACCTACTCCGAATTTTTCTTTTGTTTCCTTTACTGCTTGCTCAATATACACATTGAACAACATCGGGGAGAGGCTACAACCCTGTCTCACTCCTTTCCCAACCACTGCTTCCCTTTCATTTCCCTCGACTCTTATAACTGCCATATGGTTTCTGTACAAATTGTAAATAGCCTTTCGCTCCCTGTATTTTACCCCTGCCACCTTTAGAATTTGAAAGAGAGTATTCCAGTCAACATTGTCAAAAGCTTTCTCTAAGTCTACAAATGCTAGAAACGTAGGTTTGCCTTTCCTTAATCTTTCTTCTAAGATAAGTCGTAAGGTCAGTATTGCCTCACGTGTTCCAGTGTTTCTACGGAATCCAAACTGATCTTCCCCGAGGTTGGCTTCTACTAGTTTTTCCATTCGTCTGTAAAGAATTCGTGTCAGTATTTTGCAGCTGTGACTTATTAAGCTGATAGTTCGGTAATTTTCACATCTGTCAACACCTGCTTTCTTTGGGATTGGAATTATTATATTCTTCTTGAAGTCTGAGGGTATTTCGCCTGTTTCATACATCTTGCTCACCAGATGGTAGAGTTTTGTCAGGACTGGCTCTCCCACTGCCGTCAGTAGTTCCAATGGAATATTGTCTACTCCGGGGGCCTTGTTTCGACTCAGGTCTTTCAGTGCTCTGTCAAACTCTTCACGCAGTATCATATCTCCCATTTCATCTTCATCTACATCCTCTTCCATTTCCATAATATTGTCCTCAAGTACATCGCCCCATCAAATTCGTCTACCAAACCAAGAAAAGCCTCGCAAGATTTTTCTGCCAGAAAACTGATGGCAACGGTGTTTTGGGATGCCAAAGGGGTGTTGTTGGTTGAATTCATGGAACGTGGTACGACCATTAATCAAGACGTGTACTGTGAAACAATAAAAAAGTTACGACGGGCTATACAGAACAAACGCCGTGGTATGCTGACTTCCGGTATCGTTTTTTTTGCACGATAACGCCCGTCCTCACTCTGCTCGCAGAACAACGGCCCTTCTTGAGTCCTTCAAGTGCGACGTTATCAACCATCTACCTTACAGCCCAGACCTGGCGCCAAGTGATTATCACCTCTTCATGCATTTGAAGAAATGGCTCGGGTCACAGCGGTTTGATGACGACGAAGAGCTCAAAGATGCGGTCACAGGCTGGCTCCAGGCACAAGCGGGTGATTTTTATGCAGAAGGAATTTCAAAGCTTGTGAAGAGATACGATAAGTGCCTCAATCGCTATGGAGACTATGTAGAAAAATAGTGCAAAGATGTAGTTGTAAGATGTATATATTAAAATATTTTTATTTAACTTGGTGTATTTTTTTCAATCAAACGGAGGTTACTTTCTGAACGGCCCTCGTATATTAGAAGCCAGTAACAAGAAAGGTTTACATGTTTCTGATGATGGTGCTTTGTGCCATGTAGCCTCCTGACAAAATACGGCGCGGTAGGTCCCGTCTTCAGCTCTGCCATCTGGAGTACCGGGTTCGACTCCCTGACCCGACAACAGCAGTAATGCTATAATGTGCTAGTATCGAAGGGTTTTTCATGTAATAGAAATGATGCGCATCTATATTAGAAGCCAGTAACAAGAAAGGTTTACATGTTTCTGATGATGGTGCTTTGTGCCATGTAGCGGTACAGCTCGATATTTTTTCTCATATTTCTTGTCTCACATGGCCATTCATCCTTAATCGGAATACTGGATGTTGTAGGTATTAACAGGCCTTCTTTCATTCAGCCGTATGAATATGTAAACACATTTCAACTTAGTAGGAAACAGAATGTTAGCAAAGTTTTATTTGTTTGCATATGGCCAATATTTAGACACGCCTTGCGCAATCTGATTTACAGGAGGAAAACCTGCTAGAACTGACCACTTGAAACATGTATTGTCCTCTGAGTGAATGTTTAATAATATGCGCTTATTTGATACCACTTTCATTAGTTTAGTACAGAGTCCTGAATGAACCTTTTATTTTCATTAACGTTAACATGCAGTTTAAACTATTTCTTTCAACGTCCTACTGCAATTTTTTGCACTTTCTTTAAGAGTTTGTCACTAATATTAACACTTGTCAGTAATTTTGTATGACATTATAATCCCATTGATTGTATTTAGATACATTTGATTTGCTTCACCTCTCTTGTATAAGAAAAATCCCAGACTAGCAGCCTAAAACAGTGACATAACCAACTAAGTTCAATTAGCTGAAGCAAAATCTATGACAGGTTTCGTGATGCAGAAGAAAAATAAAAATATTTACGTAATTAACTGTCATACAAACCAGCCATACATACCATAAAATATTCTGATGTGGGTATCTACGTCAAATTATACAGGTAGGTACATAGTACGCGCTGGTGATGACCTGGATGCGTCTGGCATTTATGCAAATAACTGAAACCAGTAGAGGGCACTACAGCTAAGGTACATGAGTAACCAGTATGTCAAATTTAATAGTTAAAATGCAGTATGCCTGGCCGTTAATAAAAAATAATTAACATTGCAAAATGAGCGCCTGACAATAAAATATGTACTGATATGCAATATGTGGAATTAGATCCATACTTAAAATCCACATGAAAGTTGCCAATAGTAATGATGGGAAGCCCTTAGTCTGGCTAAGTAAAACACACACTTCTGTAAAAGTCAGTATAAAAAATTAAAAATAACATCACATCTGTAAATCGAAACTTCCCCCATGACAAAACAATTAAATCATAACCGTTTAACGTGAGGTCCGCCAGTTATGCGAAACACCGTTTTTCTCAGTACCCAAACATGTTTCGGCACCACTGTGTCATCATCAGTGGGTTTTCGTTTTTATTTATTCTGCAATGTGAACATTTTTGTTAAATGTTTACAAAATAATGTGCATTTTTAGTTCAAACAACAGATCGTTTCTTTTTGTAAATACCTTTACATTTGGTGTCCATGAATTTTCTGTATCACTTGTGTGTTAATTACTACAGGTAGCTTGTCATCTGCAACCAAACGATGTCGATGAGAATTTTTTTCTTTTTTGTTTGCTGGGAGTTAACCTATCTTCTAAAATGTAATTCAGTTTTTCACGATGTTTTCGCCCCTATATTCGTTTTTACTTACGTTTTCGTGTGGCAAGTACTTCCATTCTCCGCATAATGCTGAGGTGTTGTGATGCACACGTAACTACAACAAGTATTTTTCACAGATAACCCTATTATTCAAAGAAATCAGTAACAGTTTGCACTTTACGTGCTTGAGCATTGCCCTGCAAAATGATGGTCAAGTCCTGCGGACAGTGTCATCACTTCTGTCTCTATGCTGTTCATTTTTGGAACGCAACCTACGACCAGCTTAGAGGCAGACGTGATGACACTTTCTGCAGGACTTGACCATCTTTTGCAGGACGATGCTCAAGCACGTAGAGTGCAAGCTGTGACTGGTTTCTTTAACCGATGGGGTTTCTAAGTGCTATACCACCTACTGCACTCCCCTGAATTAAGCCCTCGTGAGTTCAACTCGATTTATAAACTGTAGGAAACACTTCACAGTATTCGCTTCAGAACTGCTACAAATCCGTCGGGCAATAGACCGCGCCGCTCGAACTGTCAACACAACTGGCACTGCTAAGAGTATTGTACAACTTCCACATCGCTGGCAACGGGTTATACACAATGCTGGTGACTACTTTTAAGGTCAGTAAAACTGTAAAACACGTATGTATTTTGTACAAGCTGTAAATAAATAGTTGCCACTATTAAAGATCCAACCTTCGTACATTGTCTTTATCTTCACATTACAATACCCTTCTTGTAATGTGAATCACAGACATTGAAACCATCAATTACAATCATAACTTGCCGACATCTGCCAAGGAGTAGTCATATTTCGTTGAACAGACTCTAAGGTACTTTTGCATCCAAATCTTGCACATTCAGTGAACAAGAAATGTAGTTGTGTCCACACTACATAGACATTCAAGGAATCGGTAACTCATTGTAAATCGTATGTGTCAGAACTTCACGCCTCTGCTCCATAACGAACGAAATTGTTACACGATGTGGCCCTGAAGCAAGTACTACAGTTTGGCAGTGAAAATTAACTGCTGCTGCCTGACAAGCAAGCCCACTGTGCTTAGTGAGCCCTCTGCCCAGAATCGTATCACCGCTGATGACAACCGCCATCCGCCCATCACCTGCTGATTGCAGAGAAAGTGCTAACGTGGAGCATCTTGTAGAATCGTGTCACTTCTCGTGTCGGATTCTCCGTCGCCTTGCCTTCTTTGCAACTGACGTGACTCTTCCACCACTAGTTCTCTATGGATTGATTTCCTGCTTTTAACTATAACTTTGTTATAGGTATTAACCAATCAAACTAATTCAGGTTGCATGAGTTTGCCAATTGGGTATGATGTATAAACGAAAGCAAGCAACTTGACGCGTACGCTGTCCCTGTTCTATAACGTGTAATGCCTCTGAGGAACGTTGTCAAGGAGTTATTAGATTATTTAACTCTCACAGTATTAATTGGGGGGGGGGGGGCTGGGGATGGTACTTTATGCCACCTTATGTAAATACTTGAGATCTACTCGAGAACTTCATATTTTTCAATTTTGAAAAAAAATTATTATTGTTTGTAACGTATTCATCTAACAGATTCTAAAATAGTTTTCAAATTTTTACGTTCAACTTCGTATGAAAATTTAAGCATTAGTAGCTAGTGCGACTTTTCACGACGAATGTCATCTGTACTACTGTACGAGTATAAAGAAAAGACGCTGGTTAATAACGTTGTTACCAAAAATCTCGAAACATTCTTGACCAGTCTACTTCATATTCTTACAGGAAATCTAATAAACTTCGGATGGAAATAGGCTATATATTTTTGATATGTATGGCATATAGATTTGTATTTATAAAATATGATGGGGAAAGGTTGGTAGCAAAAATATCGTAAGGTAGTTTATCGATTTACTTCAAATTTGTCCAATGCTCTAATAAACTTTCGGACTCACATAGGTTATATATTTTTATAATGTATGTAAATATGCACAAATCAAAAAAAAGTTTTGCATCACCTCGGTTCCGATAATTCCGGAACCTGTACAGAAAACTGGAATAGAGATCAACATAAACATCATTTCCGCCCTTTTTATTGCTCATGAAAACCACACATTGCATGTTGTACCACCATACAGCGAGACCTTCATAGGTGGTAGTCCAGATTGCTGTACACACCGGTCCGCTGCTACCCAGTAGCATGCCCTTTTTCATTAATGCATGGATCTATTCCTTGTGGCATACTATTCACACGTTCATCAAGGCGCTCTTGATTCAGATTGTCCCACTCCTCAACGGAGATTCGGCGTAGATCCCACAGAGTGGTTGGTGGGTCACGTCGTCCATAAACAGCCTTTTCAATCCATTCCAAGCATGTTCGATAGGGTTCATGTCTGGAGAACATGATGGCCACTGTAGTCGCATGGTTGCACTATCGGTCGGAGGATGGCATTCACGTATCGTACAGCCGCTACGGCGCCTTCCATGACTACCAGCGGCGTACGTCGGCAGCACATAAAGCCACCCCGAAACAGCAGGGAACCTCCACCTTGCTGCACTCGCTGGACAGCGTGTCTAAGGCGTTCAGCCTGGCCGGGTTGCCTCCAAACAAGTCTCCGACGATTGTCTGGTTGAAGGCATATGCGACACTCATCGGTGACGACAAAGTGATGCCAATCTTGAGTGGTCCATTCGGTAAGTTGTTGGGCCCATCTGTAGCCCGCTGCATGGTGTCGTGGTTGCCAAGATGGACCTCGCCATGGACGTTGGGAATGAAGTTGCGCATCATGCAGCCTATTGCGCACAGTTTGAGTCGTAAGACGACGTCCAGTGGCTGTACGAAAAGCATTATTCAATATGGTGGCGTTGCTGTCAGGATTTCTCCGGCCATAATACGTAGGTAGCGGTCATCCATTGCAGTAGTTGACCTTGGGCGGCCTGAGCGAGGCATGTCATCGACAGTTCTTGTCTCTCTGTATCTCCTCCATGTCCGAACAACATCGCTTTGGTTCACTCTGAGACGCCGGGACACTTCCCTTGTTGAGAGTCCTTCCTGGCACAAAGTAACAAAGCGGTATTGATCGGCTAGGCATGGTTGAACTACAGACAACACGAGCCGTGTACCTCTTTCCTGGTGGAATGACTGGAACTGATCGGCTGTCGGACCCCCTCCGTCTAATGGGCGTGGTTGTTTACATCTTTGGGCTGGTTTAGTGACATCTCTGAACAGTCAGAGGGACTTTGTCTGTGATACAATATCCACAGTCAACGTCTATCTTCAGGAGTTCTGGGAACCAGGGTGTTGCGAAACCTTTTTTGATGTGTGTATGTACCATACACTGATAAGCCAAAACATTATGACCACTGCACTTAAGGCGGTAACAAAAGGATTTAAGAGGAGCAGACACGGAAGGGGCTTCACAGTACGGTAGACATTGGCTCCAAATGGTTAATCCCATTGAGATAAGCGACTTTGACTAAGAACAGATTATTATTAAGCAGAGCCTGTCAACAAGTATCTCGAAAACGGCGAAGCTGGTCGAATGTTCACATGCTACTATAGTGAGCATCTACAGAAAGTGGTAGATGGACAGTGAAACTACCACTAGGCGTTAATAGTTGGATGTCCACGACTCTTCAATAACGTGGGGTTCGGAACCTTGTCTGCTCTGTTTAGTAAGGTAGATGGCGATCCGTGGCATGTCTGCCGAAAGAGCACAATGATGGTGGTCTCACAAGTGCTTCAGAGCACACCGTACATCGTTGAATATGGAACTCTTCAGCAGACCACCCCTACGTGTTCATATGTTGACCCAACCACATCGCCAATTACCATTGAAGTGGGCACAGAACCATCGAGATTCGATCGTCGATCAATGGAAACATGTTGGTTCCTCGGGTGAATAACATTTTTGCTATACTACGTCGATGGTCGTCTCCAAAAACCGTGTCATCAATGTGAACGGCGCCTCGAAAAGAGGAACACGCCATGGCCGCACGCTGGCGGGTGCAGTATTATGCTATGGGGAACTTTCTCCTGCACTTGAATGGGACCTGCCGTAGTAATCGAGGACACGCTGAGAGCTGGGAATTATCTGCAGTCCTCACTGCTTGATGTGTTCCCCAACAGCGAAGTCATCTTCCAGCAGTATAACAGTCCGTGTGTCGGAGCGAGGAACATACTACATCGGTTTGAGGAACATTAGAATGATCTCGCGTTGACGTCTCAGCCACCAAATTCCCATGATGTAAATCCTACGAAACCCATCTGGGTCACTATCGGGCGCCATCACAACGTACCGAAATCAGCGGCCCGCTATTTATGCGAATTACATGACCTGTTCGTACACATCTAATGCCATATACCTCCACAAATGTACCAACAGAAAAGAAGGACAACAAAGCCAGTGAGCTCGTTGGCATAATGTTTTGGCTCATCAGTATACCTAAAGGGGGTCCGTCGTTAACGAAAACCTTGAAAACATCTATTCTAGACTGATGTACTTCGCATTTTACACGATGCTCTGTAGTCTAATAAACGTCCGGACGTATGTAATAAACGAGAGAAAATGTTAGTAAAAATCTCGAACAGTTCCTGACCGTTCACCCAAAATTTTTATACAATGCTCTAATAAACGTTCTAACGGCTATATAATTTTAGGAGAAACATATTTAGCAAAAACTGCCAAAAGTTCTTAAAAATTTACTCCAAAATTTCATCTTGGTGTGATCTTCTGTCCGAAAATTGATTTGATGCGGATTTCCATGTCACTGCATCCTCGGCGAGTCTCCTCACTGCCGAATAACTACCGTAACCTATATCCTTCTGAATCTGCTTGCTGCATCCATCTCCTGGTCTCACACTACGATTTTTACCCGCCACACTTCCCTCCAGTTCTAAAATGGTGATCCCTTGATATCTCAGAATGCGTCCTGTCAACAGATCCCTTCTTTTAGTCAAGCTGTGCCACTAGTTTCTTTTCGCCATTCTTCTGAAGCTCCACATTTCAGAATCCCGAATTCTACTTACACAAATGACTATACGACAGGCAATAACGTTCAGGAAAGACTTCCGAATTCTTCAATCTATATTCCTTGTCAACAAACTTCTATTTTTCAGGAGCGCTCAAGTTTGCATTGCAAGCCTACGTTTTATATCCTATGTACTTCGGCCATTATCAGTTCATTAACTCCGCCAAGAGCAGACTTCGTTTACTACTTTTAATGTCTCGTTTCCTAATCTAATTACCTGAATATCACCTGATGTACTTCGACTACATTCCATTATTCTTGTTTTGCTTTTGTTCATTTTAATCTTATATGGTCCTTTCAAGACGCTGTACATTCCAAGTCCTTTGCTGTCTCCGACAAAACTGCAGTGTCTTCAGCAAAGCTCAAAGGTTTTATTTCTTCTCCGTGAAGTTTAAGTCCTGATCCAAATTTTTCAATGGTTTCCTGTTCTGCTTGCTTAATGTACAAATTAAATAACATCGGAGATAGGCTATAAGCCTGTCTCATTCCCTTCTCAACAACTGCTTCCCTTTCACGCCCATCGCCCCATTTAAATAACATCTGGTTTTAATACAAGTTCTAAATACACTTACACTCCTTGTATTTTACCCCTGCTACCTTCAGAATTTCACAGATTATTCCGGTCAAAAGTTTCAAAACCTTTCTTTTAGTCTACAAACGCTATAAACGTATGTTTCCTTTACCTTAACCTTTCTTCTAACTGACGTCGTAGGGCCAGTATTGCCTTGCGTGTTCCTACACTTCTCTGGAATCCAGAGTTGTCTTCCCCGAGGTCGGTTTCTACCAGTTTTTCCATTCTTCTGTAAAGATTTCGTATCAGTATTTTGCAACCATCACTTATTAAAATAACAATTCGTAATATTCATATCTGGCCGCACCTACTTTCCGTGAAAATGGAGTTATTACATCCCCCTTGAAGTGTGGGGGAATTTCTCCTGTCTGTACATGTGCACACAATATGGAATAGTTTTGTCGTGGCTGGCTCTTCGACGGCTATCAATAGTGCTCACAGAAAGTCTGATATTCCAGTAACGTTGTTTAGACTTAGGTCTTTCAGTACTCTGTCAAATTCTTCTCACCGTATCGTATCATCCATCTCATATTCCTCTACGCCCTCTTCCCTTTCTATAAAACTGCCTTCAACTTCATCTCCCTACTATATAGCCTCTATATAGCCCTTCTAACTTTCAGCTTTCCCTTCTTTGCTTAGTACTGGTTTTCCATCGGAGCTCTTGACATTCGTACAGCTGCTCCTTTTATCTCTAAATGCTTATTCAGTTTCCCGTAGGCGGTATCTATCTTCCCCCTACGGAAATAGGCTTATAATCCTTACATTTGTCTTCTAGCTCTTCCTGGTTAGCCATATTACACTCCCTATCATGCTGTATTTTTATATTTTCATCCATTATCATTTAAATTCAATACCTCTTGTGACATCCAAAGATTTCTAATAGACGTTTTACTGGTTTCATCCCCTGCTGCCTTCACTATTTCATCTCTCAAAGCTACCCTTTCGTCTACTATTGTATTCCTTTTCCCTGTTCTGGTCGATCCTTGCCTAATGCTGTCTCTGAAACTCTCAACAACATTCGCGTTTTTTAAACTTATGCAAGTTCCATCTCCTTAATTTCCTACCCTTTTTCCAATTTCTTCAGTTTTAATCTACATTTCATAGCAAATAAATTGTGGTCATATTCCATATCTGCACCATGGAAAGATCTTACTACTTAAAATCTGGTTCCGAAAGCTCAGTCTTACTACTGTATAACCAATGTGAGACCTTTCGGTGTCTCCAAGACTTTTCCACGTATAAAATCTACCTTCATGATTCTTAAATCAACTGTTAGCACCCATTAAATTATGCTCTGCCCAAAATTATACCACACGGCTTCCTTTCTCCCAGTCCATATTCACCTATTATTTGTCCTTCTCTTCTTTTTGTTGCTATCTAATTGCATTCCCACATAGCAATTAAATTTTCGTTTCCCATACCTATCTTAATAGCGGCCTTTACCTCCTCATACATTTCTTTAATATATTCATCATCTTCGGCGATAGTCGCCGTATAGCCTTGTATAGCTGTGGCTGGTGTGGGATTTATGTCTGTCCTGACTATGATAATGCGTTTACTGTGCTGTTGATAGCAGCTTACCCGCCTTCCTATTTTCTCTTTCATTATTAAACCCACTCCAACATTATCATTATGTGATTTTGTGTTCGTAGCCCAGTATTCACCTGTTCCTCCTACCACCTGACATCACTAATTCCCTCTATATTAGTTTCAACATTTCCATTTCCCTTTGCAAAATTTCTAATCTACCTGCCCGAATAAGGGCTCAAACATTCCACACTCCGATCCGTGTAACGCAATTTTTGATTCTCCTGATAACGACAGCCTCCTGAGTAGTCTCAGGCTGGAGATCCGGATGGGAAACTATTTTACCTCCGGAATATTTGCCCAATTCTGATACTGCACTATGATAGACATTCAGACGGACATTGACTACAATTTTTTTTTTCAAAACAATACACAGGTTTAGTCTCAAAATCGACTGCAAGAAAGAAAATGCTGCGCTGTGCTGTGAAAATGTGCGGCTTAGTTTTCTTTCTTGCAGTGAGTTTTAAATAGAGTCAAAGTCTGTTTAAACCATTAGACAAGTTGTTTGTTTCATATGTATTCGTTCTCCTTATAGGGGAAGCCGGGGCAGGACGGAAAAATTAGACGAACGTATCTGTGTGTATATTTTGGCTGCCAAGTAGCGCACCCAACACTCGCTTTCAGGGAATATTATCCAAGTGACAAGTGTGGTAGGAATCGGTTGTAGAAGAATTTGTCTTTGATTGTTGTGACAGTGACGTGTTTGCGCATGTTATTCGTCTGCATAATGCAATATAATAACTCTTTATCTGCCAAGTAAGCGAAAACCCTTTATCTACAAGTTTCCTCTTCCTTAAAATCTCAAAACACATGATGGACCCTTAATTTTAGTGCATTTAGACGAAGTTTATATTAAAAAGCGCTTTGTGTGTTTTGAAATGTACCTACCCAGATACGTTCTGCCCCAGGTAACTTACCATTCTTTCCTAGCGTTTGCTTTTTAGTGCTCATATTTATTCTAACACTTCTAAGATTCATCGCTATATTTTTCTTACTGTGTTAGGGATAATTCATCTTTTTGTCATAGACAGAAGCTACAGACGCAAACCTAATCATCAAAGGCGGTCTACAGAAAACACAGATGAGGCAGTGATAACTGTTGTGAAAAAGGTAATGGGATTTAAGAAAGCTCGTATTCAGTTCAACGTTGTTAAAGCAACACATCAGAGAGCAGTTTAGAATAAACTTCAAAATAAGAAGTCTCAATTTTTAAAAAGATATGGACGACAGATTTTTTGGACTAACTATGAATGAGTTAATAGCTTAAGCTTTTCAATTGGCCGAGGAAAAAAACTGTAGGCCCCTTTAATAACGAACTGAGAATATTGGGAGAAGACTGGATGACTCTCTAATGTTCTGTCACATGTACACTCTTATTGTAGCTTTGTAGATTTTAGGAAATATGGTTATATTGTACTGCTAAACTTTTGAGGAAATATAAAGTAGTAGTGGTTCTTATACTATGTTAGAGTAAAGAAGGTCGAACGGTTCTGCCACTGGCCTGAGGCATAACTGACCATTTGTCAGCCCTCTTTATTATTTTTTTTTTAGTCTTCGCCTGTGCACTTAAAATTTCATTTCTCTGTTTCATTGTTTAAAGTAGTCGGTATACTAAATGTAACACAGACTTTTATAGAGCTTTTTTCCCATTTTAATTGATCTGTGGTCATTTTAATGTTAGCTTTTCCGTCTTGAGCCGGCCGGAGTGGCCGAGCGGTTCTAGGCGCTATAGTCTGGAACTGCGCGACCGCAACGGTCGCAGGTTCGAATCCTGCCTCGGGCATGGATGTGTGTGATGTCCTTAGGTTAGTTAGGTTTAAGTAGTTCTAAGTTCTAGGTTACTGATGACCTCAGAAGTTAAGTCCCATAGTGCTCAGAGCTATTTGAACCATTTTTTTCCGTCATGCAGAGGGCTTCAGCAATCCTATACATTCGCAGATTAAAAGTATGCTTTATACCAGGGCTTAACAACTGGCCGGTTTTGAGCGCGAGTACTCGCGTCTGCTCAGGCACGTGCTCGCGACATGTGCAAGGTTGCGGAGTAGCGAGTGAGAGGAGGGAGTGGAAATGCGCGCGCACGTTTGAATAGGGCCGCAGCGTGCCTATTGAATTCGCGCCGACTGTGTAACTGTAACGTTTCATGTACTACGATCAGCTCTAATAGTCACTTCGCTGGTTAAGAATCATGTCAAGTCGCCGTTGTGTAACCCCAGCCATGCTTTCGCACTTCAACTCCCATTGGGAGGAATTGTATCTGTTTACAGAAATAGATGGTGTTGCAAAATGTTTAGTATGTGACAAAACGCTGAATTCCTTTAGGAAATTTAATTTGCAGCGACATTATATGTCGTACCATGCGAAAGACTACGGAAGTGGAAAATGTGATGGACCAGATCGTGCACAGGAAGCTATTAAACTTAAAAGGAAGCTATCCGAAGAAGATCTGGACGACGAAGAAAAATCAACTGAGGCAACTCTCAGAGTGAGTTACTAAATTGCTTTGCTTTTAGCAAAATCGCTGCGCCCCTTCACTGATGGCGATTTAATAAAAGAATGTTTGGTAGCTGCAGCGGAACATTTGTGTCCATCTCAAGCTGAACAGTTTCGGATTGCGCCATTATCTAACATGACCATTATGCGTCCCATACAGGACATGGGAGATGACGTCCAGAGCCAGCTTGCAAATATCTGTAAAGATTTTGTGGCGTATTCTCTAGCTCTGGACGTAAGTGTTGATACCACTGGAACAGCGCAGCTTGCCATATTTATTAGAGGTGTTAATAGAGATCTTCAGGTGAGGGAGGAGCTCCTCGATGTAGTAGCCGTGAAGAACACTACAACCGGAGGTGATATTTTAAGTAGTGTTGAAGAAAGTGTTGAAAATATAGGATTGTCGTGGAATTCTTTAGTTTCAGTGTCTACAGACGGTGCACCAGTGATGACAGGGAAAAAAATCAGGTTTCGTTGCGCTGTTGAAGGAGAAAATGCAAAAACTGACCGTGCCGAATGAAATAAAGGGCGTTTACTGTGTGATCCACCAGGAAAACTTATGTGCAAAGAGTATAACTCTAAAAAATGTGATGAGTGTTGTTGTTCGTACAACCAATTATATAAGGAAGCATGGGCTACAACACAGACTATTTAAAAGCTTTCTTGAGGATGTAGAAAGCCTGTATGGTAGCCTGCCTTATTACAGCGAGGTCCGCTGGCTTAGTCGTGGCGAATTATTAAATCGATTTTTTTGCCTATTAGATGAGATAAATATGTTCCTGGAAATAAATAACATGTGTGTTCCTGAATTGAAATAGCCTTCATGGAAATGTGATCTCGCGTTCTTAGCAGATTTAACTAGCCATCTGAATGGTTTGAACATTTCACTACAAGGTAAAGATCTGCTAATTACTCATTTCATAGATCGAATACGAGCTTTTAAAATGAAATTGACACTTTGGGTGCGTCAGCTGGCAACAGGAAATCTAGCTCATTTTCCTAAATTATCATCCATGCAAGATGTTCACAAAGACTGTGAACGTTATTCACATAGTTTAGTTGCCCTTGAGGAAGAATTTGATCAACGCTTTCAAGATCTGACAGCACTAGACAGTGATTTTGATCTGTTCTCCTGTCCATATTCAGCGAATATTGAGGAAATTTGTCCTGAGCTGCAACTAGAAATTATTGACCTGCAGTGTGACAGAGAATACAGAGACAAATTTCAGAACAAGAAAAACATTTTGGAATCCTACAGACACTTCCCTCAGGATAGATTCCCTCGTTCGCACAAACTGGCGGCTACAATAATATCAATGTTCGGTTCCACGTATGTTTGTGAACAACTGTTCTCTGCAATGAAATATAACAAGACGTGCCTGAGAAACGCATTGTCTGATCGAAATTTAAACTGCACACTGCGCCTACAATGCACAAGAACAATTACTACGAACATAGACGCAATTATAAAGGGCAAGAAGTACAAGATAACCGAGAATCCCACACTTCAGTGACATCTTTTATTGTGTAACAGTTCACAAATTAATACGAATGTAGAGGCATACACTAAGCTAATAAAATTATGTGGCACGTGTATATTCTCCTTTATTTGTTTCACTTGTGGCAGTAATAATTCGTAAGTGATATCCCTGCAGGTGGCCGCGGATTTACATTGACTGGCGGCAGCTGTTGTGTGCCCCACGTGACTCTCCCCACTCTCCGCTCTGGTCCGGTAGTGGGGGTAGCGTGCTCGTGCTGCTCCGTGCTCGCGCCTTGCCGCTCACAGCTTGCTCTGCGAGCACGTATGTTGTGAAGCCCTGCTTTTGTACTGTCATTCATTGAAGCTACTATCCTCACATATTCCGCAGCTGGAGAGGTCACTCTCATGTTCTGCATACTAACAATTCCAACTGATTTCCACTTCTAAGTGAGTGCAGATTCCAGTCAAGTTGTTGCGGAGGAGATGGACAGAGAGAGGGGGTAGGAGGTGAAGCATGGAGAGAGGGGCTGGAGAGGAGATGGAGAAGGAGAGAGGGGAGGAGGAGATGGACCGAGAGAGGGGAGAATGGAGTGGAAGATGTGTACCCAATTCTCATACATATTTACCAATTGCGGAGCATTGAAGGCATTAAAAATTTTCATATTCTAGAAATACCTACACATCAGCAGCTCTTTAAAAAATATGTTGTTCATGAACATCAACTACCATTAACGAGACTGGTAACTTTTATTTGTCTATTTCTGAAGGTGTATGTTAATGAAAATACTTTTGTACTGCTAACACAATGTTGGAAGATAATTTCAGGTTCTAAACAACAATTGCGCATTAGTAAATCATTAGGCCTTCGATAACCGGGCGTTTATCAAATTTCCTGTCAGTGCGGAAAATCATACATTGGGGAGACAGTCCGCACTGTAGAAGAGAGGTGCCGCGAACACAAGCGCGATACTGAATTACGCCAGGCCACTAAATCAGCCGTGTCAAACCATTGTATAAAGACTGGCCATACTATGGACTATGAAAAAACAAAAATACTCTGTCAATCCTCCTACTTCTGGGACTGCGTTACTAAAGAGGCTATCGAAATCCGACTACAGGACGATCTAAATAATAAAGACAGCGGCCTTCGACTTAGTCAGGCTTGGAACCCTGCACTCAGCCTGGAGAGAAAGATGCGGTCACAGAGATCGAGGACCGCCCCCGACGGCGGCAGCAGGGAGACTGCAGACCCCAGTTCAGACCCAGGCGCCGCTTCTCCCACCACCTCCAGTAGCCGCCGCCCCGGCCGCACCAAAGATACCAGGGGAGGAACGGTGGAGGGGGTAACGGCTATGGACGCCGAGAGGAACAGCACAGCATTCGTCAGGAACCACCTGAAGATGGCAGCGTGTACGTCTGCCGAAATATTGTGGAGAAATTACGACGCTACCCGGTCGGATACCCGAGAACTGTTCGAATTAAAGAATATCTTGTTAGAAAAAGTCAAATATAATTAGCAAAATTTTTAAATGGTTCAAACGAAATATTTAGTATGGGATGGTAAGATTAACACATATATTTAAGACTTTCGCATAGCGTAAAACTAACGCAAAAAAACGTATGACTTTAGAAGGCGGATACCTTGGATAAGAATAAAACGCTTTGTACCACACTTACATTTACGTCTACTTTACGGCACTAAAATTCACATTTAAGTGCCTGGCAGAGGGTTCACCGAACCAGTTTCACACTATTTCCGCACCACTTCCCTCTCTTTAACGCGCAGCAAAAACGAACACTTATATCAGATTTCTCTTATTTTATTAGAATAGTCGGTTCTCCGTATGTAGGTAGACGCTAAAAAAATATTTTCCCATTCGGAGGAGAACGCTGGAGACTGAAACTTCGTGAAAAGATCCCTCCGAAACGAAGCTCGTCTTTGTTTTAATGACTGCCACCCCAGCTGACAGATCATATCCGTGACATTCTATCCCCTATTTCACGATAACACAAAGAGAGAACGGAACTACCCTTCTTTGAACTTTTTCGATGTCCTCCGTCAAATCAGTTGATAACGATTCCGTACTGCACAACAGCACTCGAGCAGAGCACGGACAATCGTTGTCTAAGCAGGCTGCTTAGTAGACCTGTTGCATCTTCAGGTAAGTTCTGCCAATAAAATACACCCTTTGGTATTCCTTCACCACAAAACTGTCTACATCTACATCTACATCTACATTTATACTCCGCAAGCCACCCAACGGTGTGTGGCGGAGGGCACTTTACGTGCCACTGTCATTACCTCCCTTTTCTGTTCCAGTCGCGTATGGTTCGCGGGAAGAACGACTGTCTGAAAGCCTCCGTGCGCGCTTGAATCTCTCTAATTTTACATTCGTGATCTCCTCGGAAGGTATAAGTAGGGGGAGCAATATATTCGATACCTCATCCAAAAACGCACCCTCTCGAAACCTGGCGAGCAAGCTACACCGCGATGCAGAGCGCCTCTCTTGCAGAGTCTGCCACTTGAGTTTGCTAAACATCTCCGTAACGCTATCACGGTTACCAAATAACCCTGTGACGAAACGCGCCGCTCTTCTTTGGATCTTCTCTATCTCCTCCGTCAACCCGATCTGGTACGGATTCCACACTGTTGAGCAATACTCAAGTATAGGTCGAACGAGTGTTTTGTAAGCCACCTCTTTTGTTGATGGACTACATTTTCTAAGGACTCTCCCAATGAATCTCAACCTGGTACCCGCCTTACCAACAATTAATTTTATATGATCATTCCACTTCAAATCGTTCCGCACGCATACTCCCAGATATTTTACAGAAGTAACTGCTACCAGTGTTTGTTCCGCTATCATATAATCATACAATAAAGGATCCTTCTTTCTATGTATTCGCAATACATTACATTTGTCTATGTTAAGGATCATTTCCCACTCCCTGCACCAAGTGCCTATCCGCTGCAGATCTTCCTGCATTTCGCTACAATTTTCTAATGCTGCAACTTCTCTGTATACCACAGCATCATCCGCGAAAAGCCGCATTGAACTTCCGACACTATCTACTAGGTCATTTATTTTTTTCATAGTTCCACACAACTTCTTCCTGTTTTCTCGATTGATCTGTGTTCAGTACTTCAAGGCCTATCCACTGTGCCAGCTTATAACTAAATCTGATGGGGGTGCGATGGGGAGGTTCCCTTGTAAGTTACAGACATCTAAGAATGCTGATGAAGAAACTATTGTAATGTCGTGGCTTGATCTAAGTACGTATTTTGTCGTCTTTAGTGTTACAGTAAATAATTCAAGGGCTCTCATATATTTAAATAATTAACTTTATTTACGTGTAAAGCTGCTTGAAGGGCGATCATTTAGTACGACTTTGGACCTTACTGAATAAACCATCTGCTCTTAAGAGTTAAATGTGCATTGTTGCCTATTTTTGCTACAAATGTTTGCTTTTTGTTTATGTTCATTGATTTATAATTCACATAACTGGCCTGCGCTCTATTATTCGACCATAGGGTCATTTTTTAATAAAATATTTTGCCAACACAGCAACATGGTGTAAAGTACAGTTTACAGCTCGTCGCTAGCACATTTACAATCCAAACTTTATTCAGAGACGTACGTTGCCCCACTGTACCACTAAAAGCCGAACAGAAACGCCTGAAATCGGTACTCGTCTGGGACTGGACTTACACTCAATCCAGCTTGAAGTTGCAAGCATGTATCCTTGATCCAGGCCCTGAGAGATGTAGGCAATTTGAGTGGGGGCTCCGAGTTTAAAAATTCGTCATCAGCAGAAAATATGAGAGGGTGACAGACTTTACGCTGGAGTAGTGTTCAAGAGAGAAGTGACTATGGTTATGGGTACGACATAGAGATCTTCACCTTCAACATCGGCAGGAACGCAAGCGACGGCAGAATCCTTCACTTTTGGCGGCACAAGCACTGCAGAGGCAGTCATATTTGCAGAAAAGCTAAGTGCTGGTGTCGATAGTGTAAACATGTGCGAATGTGCAGGCTCAGCGTCGGAGACAGAGACAGTTCTTCTTAAACATCCACCGGGTACTTGTCGATCGAGAAATCAGAGCTTACAGGATAGCTCTAAATCAGTGGGGGAAAATTTAGTTATGAATACCTAATCTCAAATATATTGCGAATGATTGGGAAATAAATTCTGAAGTGATGAATGACATGGGAAACTTCAAAATGGACGGAAAGGCCGAGCTTGGGAATATTAAAACGAAAGTTATGAGTGAGAGGAAGCTAATAGAGACTCGAACCGAAATGGACGCAATTACTGATGAAGTCAGCTTCATTGGTCGTAAAATAGATGATGTCAAAAAAGCGGTGGATGTAATAGGGAAAAGATGCATTGTGAGTTGCGAGGTGGTGTAAATGGCTATATACTAACAAGGGGAGGCCGCCAATTGTGAAATTCAGATTCGATTCATACTGCGCATAATAAAAGCTCATGGCCAGAGGTGTAATGTGGCAAAGCACCAAGATGCACTTCTCAGCCGTTGTCGAGAAAATCGACAGTTAAAAGAAACCGTTGCGGTGAAATGCTCTCTCCGGTTAATAATTTCACACAGCGTCGGGGCACAGCGGTAAGCGCTCGGGTTTGTAATCGGCAGGTCGCCGGATCGAATCTCGCGCAATGCAACATTTTTTTTATTATTAGTTTTTTGTAATTCAAATGTGTATATATATATATATATATATATATATATATATATATATATATATATATATATATATAAACTATTAATGAATTACTTATGCATTTTGGTGAAGGCGGATCGCTCTCCAATTGTACCGCCTCCATTTTTCCGTTTGTTTAACAGGGTGTACCAAGGCTCTCACGTCCGCACTGATTTTCGACGATGTTATAAGTTGCGCTAGGGACTGCATCTACCTTCTTTCGAAGTTAGCAGGTAACTACGCTTTTATGCGGCGGCTCGTTTCGGCCCATTCAACATCTGTCCTTCAAGTGTAACGAGCGAGTAACGGAGCTTATATTTCATACCTGCCACAGCAAATTTGTGTTCGTGGGGTTTCTCTTCTAATTAGAACGTTGGACTTACGCTATACGTATTCGTTTCGGAATATCGTTTCTACGTCTTCCGTTAACTATACGTGGTTAACATTATGAAGACAATTAATAACATTCGTGAAATACAACTTTGTTTGCGGAAAACATAATGATGTTCGAAGTCGCCAGATTTTCCACGACAAACGACCTTCAACAACTTATTATATGCATAATTGTTGCAACTGATTGCCGGGAATTATATATATATATATATATATATATATATATATATATATATATATATATATATATATATATATGTGTGTGTGTGTGTGTGTGTGTGTGTGTGTGTGTGTGTGTGTGTGTAGACACATTTGAATAACAAAAAACAAATACTAAAAAAAAAATTGCATGGCGCGAGATTCGATCCGGCGACCTTCGGATTACGAACCCTGGCGCTTACCGCTGCGCCACGACGTTGTCGATAGTTATTAATTGTTGAGAGTATTTCACCACAACGGTTTATTTTAACTGTCGATTTTCTCGACAACGGCTGAGAAGTGCATCTTGGTGCTTTGCCACATTACACCTCTGGCCATGAGCTTTTATCATGCGCAGTATGAATTGAATCTGAATTTCACAATTGTCGGCCTCCCCTTGTAAGACAGAATGTACTTGTGCGAGAGACTCGAATGGGACTCCACGACATGTTTGGAAAAAACGTTGTGTGCTTAAGGGCCGTTGTGCAGAATCTGTGGGGTTTGGAAGATACGTTTAATATGGTGATAGGACAACATGAACAGCCGGGCAAGGTGGCCGAGCTGTTCTAGGCGCTATAGTCTGGAACCGCGAGACCGTTACAGTCGCAGGTTCGAATCCTGTCTCGGGCATGGATGTGTGTGACGTCCTTGGGTTAGTTAGGTTTAAGTAGTTCTAAGTTCTAGGGGGCTGATGACCTCAGCAGTTAAGTCCCATAGTGCTCAGAGCCATTTGAACTATTTGAACAACACGAACAGCAAATTAAAGATATGAGTACGAAACTGTACACTCTAGCGAAAGATCAGGAAGCTGCTGTACTATATGTACCGCGGGCTTGACCACCACCTGCAAAATGATTTGTCAACAATGAAAAGTACCACCGAAAAAATTTTAATAGCAGGCAAGAGAATGGGAACCAAGAGTATATAGGGAATCAGAAACAGAGGGTGTAAGAGAAGAAAGGAGAGCAGAAATGTTACAAGAATGTAAGATAAATATCTTAAATGGTGATAAAATGGGACTAGAAGGTTTATTTGATTCATGGAAAGAAGAGAACAATAATAGAAAACATTTGGGGGTGGGAAAATTTAGTATCAAATCAAGAACAGAAGTACGTGTAAATCTGACGGGACATGGAATGTAATGTAACCTCGACTGCTATACAACCTAACTGCAGCAGTCCTTGTGAGGTGGGTAGTGAACCAGAAAAAGTAGTTTTTAATGTGTTGGTGAATGTTGAAGAAAATGGTTACAGTGATTCGTACATTGTATCGGCGGATGTTGAAGAGGTTAATTATAGTGATTCGTGTGTTCTGTCAGTGGATGTGGCAAAACTGTGTGTGTATCGACTGAAGTAATAGATTTATTATCACAGGAAAATGTGGGGAAGATTTAAGTAAATAAAGTTGTGGAGGAGGATAGTGCTGCTTCTGGACAGGAAACTGCGGAAGAGGAAATGAGTGTCTTCATTTCTGTAGAGAGAGGGGTGAAAATGGTGTTACATGACGATACAGTGTCAATGAGTGTTTTCGAAACATACCAAGAGATAACGATAAGAAACTGCGGGAAATACTATTGATCTATATTCAGAAAATAATATTGAGTGGTACGAAAAGTGGGAAGCGGATTACAGTATTAATGGCAGTATCAACAAGATATGGGGCCTCTAATTGAAAAATGTCATGATGATCTCTCCATTGCCAAGAGATTTCGGAATGGTCCCCCACTCTTATCTCTGGGAGGGGACTGCGAAAGGGGAGGTGACGATGAGAAAAATATTGAATAACTAACGAAAGAATAACATTCTACGAGTCGAGGCACGGAATTTCAAAAGCTTAAAGGTATTAGGGAAGCTATAAAATCTAAAAAGGGAAGTGCAATGGCCCAATCTAGATATAGTAGAGAACAGTGAAGTGAAACGGAAAGAAGACAAGGATTTCTGGTGAGATGTGCATAGGGTAATATCAACAGCAACAGAAAACTGTGACCAGTTCTGTGATAGAAACGTTCCTATCAGAATCGGCAACAAAACAAGACTGACAACGATAGTTTAGGTTGGCTCTGAGCACTATGTGACTTAACATCTATGGTCATCAGTCGATAGTTTACGTATACATGCCGACGTCGCAAACTGAAAATGAAGAGATAGGAAAAGTACATGAGGATGTTGTTGTTGTTGTGGTCTTCAGTCCAGAGACTGGTTTGATGCAGCTCTCCATGCTACTCTATCCCGTACAAGCTTCTTCATCTCCCAGTACCTACTGGAACCTACATCCTTCTGAATCTGTTAAGTGTATTCATCTCTTGGTCTTTCTCTACGATTTTTACCCTCAACGCAGCTCTCCAGTACTAAATTGGTGATCCCTTGATGCCACAGAATATGCCCTACAAACCGACCCCTTCTTCTAGTCAAGTTTTGCCACAAATTTCGTCTATTTTCTATTCCATTCAATACCTTCTCATTAGCTATGTGATCTACCCATCTAATCTTCAGCATTCTTCTGTAGCACCACATTTCGAAAGCTTCTATTCTCTTCTTGTCTAAACTATTTATCGTCCATGTTTCACTTCCATACATGGCTACACTCCATACAAATACACTAGTCGCATTAAAATTGCTACACCACCAAGATGACGTACTACAGACGCGAAATTTAACCGCCAGGAAGAAGACGCTGTGATATGCAAATGATTAGCTTTTCAGAGCATTCACAAAAGGTTGGCGCCGGTGGCGATACCTACAACGTGCTGACATGAGGAAAGTTTCCAACCGATTGCTCATACACAAACAACAGTTGACCGCCGTTTCCTGGTGAAACGTTGTTGTGATGCCTCGTGTAAGGAAGAGAAATGCGTACCATCACGTTTCCGACTTTGATAAAGGTCGGATTGTAGCCTATCGCCATTGCGGTTTATCGTATCGCAACATTGCTGCTCGCGTTGGTCGAGATCCAATGGCTGTTAGCAGAATATGGAATCGGTGGGTTCAGGAGCGTAATACGGAACGCCGTGCTGCATCCCAACGGCCTCGTATCACTAGCAGTCGAGATGACAGGCATCTTATCCGCACGAATGTAACGGATCGTGCAGCCACGTCTCGATCTCTGAGTCAACAGACGGGGTCGTTTACAAGACAACAACCATCTGCACGGACAGTTCGACGACATTTGCAGCAGCATGGACTATCAGCTCGGATACCATGGCTGCGGTTACCCTTGACGCTGCATCACAGACAGGAGCGTCTGCGATGGTGTACTCACCGACGAACCTGGGTGCACGAATGGCAAAACGTCATTTTTTCGGATGAATCCACGTTCTGTTTACAACATCATGATGGTCGCATCAGTGTTAGGCGACATCGCGGTGAAAGCACATTGGAAGCGTGTATTCGTCATCCCCATACTGGCGTATTACGCAGCGTGTTGGTATGGGGTGCAATTGGTTACACGTCTCGGTCACCTCTTGTTCGCATTGACGGCACTTTGAACAGTGGGCGTTACATTTCAGATATGTTACGACCCGTGGTCTACCCTTCATTCGATCCTTTCGAAACCCTACATTTCAGCAGGATAATGCACGACCGCTTGTTGCAGGTCCTGTACGGGCCTTTCTGGATAAAGAAAATGTTCGGCCGCTGCCCTGGCCAGCACATTCTCCAGATCTCTCACCAATTGAAAACGTCTGGTCAATGGTGACCGAGCAACTGGCTCATCACAATACGCCAGTCACTACTCTTGAAGAACTGTGGTATCATGTTGAAGCTGCATGGGCAGCTGTACCTGTACACGCCACCCAAGCTCTGTTTCACTCAATGCCCAGGGGTATCGAGGCCGTTATTACGGCTAGAGGTGGTTTTTCTGGGTACTGATTTCTCAGGATCTATGCACCTAAATTGCGTGAAAGTGTAATCACGTCTTAGTTCTAGTATAATATATTTGTCCAATGAATACCCTTTCATCTTCTGCATTTTTTCTTGATGTAGCAATTTTAATGGCCGGTAGTGTACTTTCAGAAAATACTTCCTGACACTTAAATCTATACTCGATGTTAACAAATTTCTCTTCTTCTTCTCTACTTCGACCGTCATCAGTTATTTTGATCCCGAAATAGTAAAACTCCTTTACTTCTTTAAGCGTCTCATTTCCTAATCTAATTCCCGCAGCATCACCCGATTTAATTCGACTACATTCCATTATCCTCGTTTTGATTTTGTTGATGGTCATCTTATATTCTCCTTTCAAGACGCTGCCCATTCCGTTCAGCTGCTCTTCTAGGTCCTTTGCTGTCTCTGACAGAATTACAATGTCATCGGCGAATTTCAGAGTTTTTATTTCTTCTCCGTGGATTTTAATTCCTACTCCAGTTCGTAAAGGGAGATGAAAATGAGGGTTGGAATGCAGCAGCACGGGAAGGAGTAGAAGAGAAGGTTATAGAGGAATATGGGCTCGGGACAAGGAATGAGAGAGGAGGAAGACGAATTGAGCTCTATGGTAAATTTCAGCTAGTAATTGCGAATAATGTAGTGTCTAGGAATCCTGCTTACCCGGTTCGCTAGACAAACAATCAAACAACTTGTATTAATGAGTTTTATTACAACAAGGCAATTACAATACTTAACTTTGATAGTGATGTCGCAAGAAAAGTGCGACATACAAAATAACCAAATCTTCTTCAGAAGTCTGTGCTACGTAGAGAGTACTAATGGTAACGGCTACGATGCGTCTGCTAACGAAGTGGCTAATGTTGAAGCTGCTATCGATGTGGGCTGCCACCAGCCGGGCTCGGCGCTTATGACCTCTTCACCTGGGGGCCGCTGCTGTCGCGTTGTGTCCCTGAGGGAGGTCGGTCAGAGTGTGATTGGCTGGCCTTTTCTCACAGCCGTCTCATTTCTGTCGTTCCCGATTGGAGTGCCAGCCCTGAAGTTACGCTTTAATATTTATTCCCCCCCTCCAAAGAGCGACGGACCCGTCGTCGTATACGGAGCAGGGAGGGTTCGGGTGGGGGGGAGGAGAAGGGGGGGGGGAGGCAGGAGCGTGGATGCTCTGATGGACTGGAGCAAAAATGGCTCTGAGCACTATGGGACTTAACTTCTGAGGTCATCAGTCCCCTATAACTTAGAACTACTTAAACCTAACTAACCTAAGGACATCACACACATCCATGCCCGAGGCAGGATTCGAACCTGAGACCGTAGCGGTCGCGCGGTTCCAGACTGTAGCGCCTAGAGCCGCTCGGCCACTCCGGCCGGCGATGGACCGGAAGCTGTGGCTGCAAGGGAAGTCAGAATTCCGGTCATAGCGAATGTATTTTAGCAAAATGTTCAAATCTGAATAAGCTTCTGTGGCCTGTGCAATTTTCCTATAGTTCAGAAGAAAGTATGAAGCAATTCAGAATCCTGAGCATCGAGATGAAGCAGAGAGTCAACGTCTGTATCAGAGTCAATCGGCAGACGTTCGGCAGACGTGCCAGCGCATCCGCATTACCATGTTGAGCTGTCGGGCGATACACTATCTCGTACTGGTATTGAGACCACAACAAAGCCCATCCTTGCCATTTCTGGACAGTTCGTACAGGAACCGTCTGCATCGAATGTAACGAGGACTGCAATAGCTTGTGATCCGTTGCCAAGCAGAATTTTCCGTCATACAAATAGTTGTGGAATTGGGTGAAACCATACAAAACAGCCAAGGTTTCTTTCTCTATTTGTGAATAGTTATATTGAGCTTTGGACAACACTTTTGATGCGAAAGCAATAGGCCTGTCTTTATCACCAAATCTATGCGAAAGTTCAGCACCTATTCCGTAAGAGGAAGCGTCAACTTGCAACACAAATGGTACCAAGCATCGATCACTGAGCAATGCATCTTTAAGTTTTTAAAAGCTTCCTGCCACTGATCTGTGCAAACAAAAGGGACGTTATTGCGACGCAAGCGCTGCAATGGAGCTGCGATTTGCGCAACGTTCGGTATGAACGGAATATAATAGTTCACTTTCCCTAAGACTGATTGGAATTGTGAGACACTGTGAGGAACTGGCGGGTCACGTATGGCTAACAAACGTGACTGAATAGGATGTACACCTTGATTGTTTATGACATGACCAAGATACTGCAACTCAGGTTGAAAAAAATCTCACTTGTCCAGTCTACAATTTAGTCCTGCATCAGATAACACACCAAAAAAAGCACGCAAATTTGTAATGTGTTCTTCAGGTGCACGACCTGCTACTACAATATCGTACAAAAAGTTTCCAAAGTTTGGTACTTCAGCAGTCAGCTGTTCCAAATACCGTTGTAAAACGGCGGGTGCCTAAGCACTGCCAAAAGACAAACGCAAATATTTAAACAAATCTAAATGAGTGTTCACAACACACACATTTTGAACTTCGTCATCATGCGAGATCTGAAGGTATGCGTCGCGCAAATCAGTTTTTGAAAAGTAACGACCAGCGCCTAATGTGTCCATGAGATTCTCTGGGCGTGGCATTGTAAAAGTATCAAATTCAACAGAGAGGCGAATGCGGCCTGAAGATTTGGGGAGTAAAACCAGTGGACTTGCCCGTTGACTTACTTGTATGGGCGCAAAAGCTCCACTGTCTTGCAGCTCTGTAAGTTCACCAGCGACTTTGTCCCGTAATGCAATAGGAACAGTTCTAGCCCGACAAAATATCGGCTGAGCATTTTCTTTCAGAGTGATATATGAAACAAAATTGATAGCCTTGCTAAACCTTCAGAAAAGAGTTCAGGGATTATTTTCAGCAGGCTTTTGCATTGAATGCAGACACTGACAACATATTGTCCTGAATTTGAAAGAGAAAAAAATCAAATGATCAAAACCAAATATGTTCTCACAATAGTATGAGTGTAGCATAGTGAAAGTTACAGTTTGCGTATGCAAGCGATGCATGCCATGCAAAGTTCGTTTTCCGAGAACGGGAATGTCTTGTCCATTATGAGCCGCCAGGTGCGTGCTAGTTTTAGACAGGGGTGGGGAGTCTAACAGTTTATGTGTGTTACGATTCAGCAGTGTAACACAGGCACCCGCGTCCAACTGAAATTTCACGCGTTTTCCGCTGATGTGCAAATGAACAAAAAGTATTTTGACCAGGCGTAGCACTGAAGAAACTGTTCACTTGCTAGTTTACTAATGGCTGTTGCAGGCTTTGAATATACTGCACTAATTACATGGGCCTTGTGACTAGATTTTTGTGATTCAGCAGAATTCTCACGTTTGTTTCGTTGCACACATACTGATTGTACGTATCCTGTATTGCCACAGGCATAACACTGTGCTTGTCTCGACGGGCGATCTTGACATTTGTGCTGTGCACAGCATCAAGGGCATGACTTAATTCTATTCACTGATGTAGCCCCCTGTTGAGAGAACTGTTTACGTGGCTTGGGGCGTGCGTGCTGTTGTTGCCTGCTGGACCGGTCGTGAGTAACGGAGGACTCAACCCGACAAATTTGTGGCTGCTCAAATTTATGGGCCCCAACGCCCCTGAATCATACTGATCTAGAATTTGCACTACCTGATGAAATGATGGATCTGACTGTTTCAAAATCTGTTCTCTAAATTTGACTTCAGTTACACTGTACACTGTTACATCACGAAACATAACATCTGGATATAAAGGACCAGAAGTACAGGGTTATTACAAATGATTGAAGCGATTTCACAGCTCTACAATAACTTTATTATTTGAGATATTTTCACAATGCTTTGCACACACATACAAAAACTCAAAAAGTTTTTTTAGGCATTCACAAATGTTCGATATGTGCCCCTTTAGTGATTCGACAGACATCAAGCCGATAATCAAGTTCCTCCCACACTCGGCGCAGCATGTCGGCATCAATGAGTTCGAAAGCATCGTTGATGCGAGCTCGCAGTTCTGGCACGTTTCTTGGTAGAGGAGGTTTAAACACTGAATCTTTCACGTAACCCCACAGAAAGAAATCGCATGGGGTTAAGTCGGGAGAGCGTGGAGGGCATGACATGAATTGCTGATCATGATCTCCACCACGACCGATCCATCGGTTTTCCAATCTCCTGTTTAAGAAATGCCGAACATCATGATGGAAGTGCGGTGGAGCACCATCCTGTTGAAAGATGAAAATAGCTCCCTGCTTGCTTTATTCGTCGACTTCTGCGGGCTACGTGTGAAACTTGCCCGCACGCGTTCAACCGTTTCTTCGCTCACTGCAGGCCGACCCGTTGATTTCCCCTTACAGAGGCATCCAGAAGCTTTAAACTGCGCATACCATCGCCGAATGGAGTTAGCAGTTGGTGGATCTTTGTTGAACTTCGTCCTGAAGTGTCGTTGCACTGTTATGACTGACTGATGTGAGTGCATTTCAAGCACGACATACGCTTTCTCGGCTCCTGTCGCCATTTTGTCTCACTGCGCTCTCGAACGCTCTGGCGGCAGAAACCTGAAGTGCGGTTTCAGCCGAACAAAACTTTATGAGTTTTTCTACGTATCTGTAGTGTGTCGTGACCATATGTCAATGAATGGAGCTACAGTGAATTTATGAAATCGCTTCAATCATTTGTAATAGCCCTGTACATTTGAATTTGCATTTCCTCGTCATATCCTGCAAATCTATTACCCACTCGCTTTAAGTTTGTTGTGACCTTTTCTTGCAACGAAAGAATTGGTACCAAACTACCACCAAAGTCACTTGCTAGTCATAATAGTTGGTTAGAGAATCTACAACCTGATTATAGGAAAGTTCACTCGGAGTGAAATTAGGGAACAATTTCTGAATGTGACGAAAGACTACGCTTCCTATCATTGACAAAAAGTAATGTAGTTTCACAGTACCCGATACACCGTGAGCAGTGATGTGGCCTTAATACTCTTGCAACTTCTCGAGCCATTCCTCTTCTTTTTCGTTAAACTGGCGAAAAGGATGTACGACACTTGGAGCTACAGTTGTTGCATGTTGTGCTGCGTTTGTTGCTTGGTTGGCGAGTAACTGCTGTACCGTATTTAGAAGGGTTGTAATTTGCTGCGTCTAAAACTGAAAAATCTGTGTTAGCTGCGTTGATCTATCGCTCTCAGCTGAGGCGCCTGATCAGGGGGTGGGAGTTGTGAGTTGTTCGTTTTGGAATAGGCAAATGCAATAAACGGACAATCCAAGCAATAAAAATAAGCACAAAAACAAGAAAATATCTGACACGCTCACCCGAAAACACTGAATGGAAGAAACACTATAAGAGACCCTGTTAAAACATGTAAACACACCCCTTCAAAGAAAAGACAAGGTAGAATTAAGGTATCAGCAGAACACAAAATCCCGCACCAAAACAAAACAGAGACAATCGGTGGCAGCTGGCGGCTCGGGGTTCGAACGTTAACAGGTTGTCGCTGTGTTATTCGGACATCTTCGTCGCCGTGTTATTAGTTCATCCTCGTCGTCATGTTCTTCGTAGACAAACACAAGTCTGTGCTACGTAGAGAGTACTAATGATAGAGGCTACAATGCGTCTGCTAACGAAGTGCCTAACATTGAAGCTGCTATCGGGCGCCGCTCTTATGAGCTCTACACCTAGGGGCCGCTGCTGTCGCGTTGTCGACCTAGAGGGTCGGTCAGGGTGCGATTGGCTGACCTCTTCTCACAGCCATCTCTTCTCTGTCTTTTCCAAATGGCGTGCCGACGCTGACTTGACGCCGTAACAAATAATGCGTTAGAGAATCACAAGAGGAGGAGGTATACTTGGAAAAGTTAGATTACATCATGGTTAAACAAAGTTCCCGAAATCAGATACTGGATTGTAAAGCGTACCAAGGAGCAAATATAGATTCAGATCACAATGTAGAAGTGACGAAGAGTTGTCCGAGGTTTAAGAGACTGGTAAGGAAGAATCAGTATACAAAGAAGTGAGATACAGAAATACTAAGGAATGACGAGACACTCTTGAAGTTCTCTAAGTCTATAGATTCAACAATATACAACACCTCAGCAAGCAGTACAGCTGAAGAGGAATGGACATCTCTAAAAAGGGCAATCACAGCTGTTGGAAAGAAAAACATAGACGCAAAGAAGGTAAGTACGAAGAAACCATGGGTAACAGAAGAAATACTTCAGCTGATCGATGAAAGGAGGAAGTACAAAAATGTTCAGGGAAATTCAAGAATACAGAAATGCGTTGGAAATGCAGAGAAGTGAAGACGAAATGCCTGCATGAAAAACGTGAAGAAATTGCAAAAGAAATAATTGTCGGAAGAATTGACTCAGCATATGCGAAAATCAAAAAGACCTTCGATGAAATTAAAAACAAGGGTGGGTGTGCAACCGGGAGTTCCACTGTTATATGCAGAGGAGAGATCTGATAGGTGGGAAGAGCACATCGAAGGCCTCTATGAGGGGGAAGAATTGTTTGATGTGACTGGTACCAACAAGAGGCAATTTAGAAGAGATAGTTCGAGTGTTAGAATCAGAATTTAAGAGAGATTTGGAGCACCTAAAATCAAACAAGACAGAGAAGAAAGATAAAATACCATCAGGATTTCTAAAATCATTTTGGAAAGTGGCAACAAAATGATTATTGACGTTGGTGTGTAGAATGTATGAGTCTGGCGACACACCATCAGAATTTCGGAAAAATAGCATCCACACAATTCCAAAGACTGCAAGAGCTAACAAGTGCGAGAATTTCCGCACAATTAGCTTAAAGCTCATGTCTCCAAGCTGCTGACAAGAAAAATACGCAAAATAATGGAAAAGATAATTAAGGATGCTTCAGATGACGATCAGCTTGGCTTTAGGAAAGGCAATTCTGACGTTGCCGTTGATTATGGAAGCAAGGCCAGGGAAAAATCAAGACACGTTCACAGGATTTGTCGACTTGTAAAAAGCGTTCGACGATGTAAAATGGTTCAAGGTGTTCGAAATTCTGAGAGAAATAGGTGTAAGCTTCAGCGAGAGACGGGTAATGTAGAAAATGCACAAAAGCCAAGAGGGAATAATAAGAGTAGACGACCAAGAACGAGCCGGCGGCAGTGGCCGACCGGTTCTAGACGCTTCAGTCTGGAACCACGCGACCGCTACGGTCGCAGGGTCGAATCCTGCCTCGGGCATGGATGTGTGTGATGCCCTTAGGTTAGTTAGGTTTAGGTAGTTCTAAGTTCTAGGAGACTGATGACCAACGAGGTTAAGTCCCATAGTGCTCAGAGCCATTTGAACCAAGAACGAGGTGCTCGGATTAAACAGGATGTAAGACTGGGATGTAGTCTTTCACCTCTACTGTTAAATCTGTACATCGAAGACGTAATGTTGCAGATAAATTGAAAGTTCAGGAGCGGAAGTTTAATTAGGACCGCATCAAACCAGTCAGAAGACTGATGGCTAAAATATAAAGTCAGTGAAGGCGATGTAGGTATAGTTTCACCATCTGGAGTCAGGAAACTTGATAAGTCAGCGGAAGTAAGTGAATTGTTGGAGGAAGACGGATGCGCTGACATAAGTGATAAGGGGTTGTGTATCGAGGATAGAGCTTTTGAGAGGGATGCAACGGAGGACAAAGGTAACTAGAATGCTGTTGAGGGAGATGCAGTGCAGGCTTTAAATGATGAAACTGAGTTAGATTGGAGTACAAAGGACCTAGACGAGTACACTATAGAAGATTGGAGGCGTGGTCAAAATTACAGATCATATAAATTTTTTTTTGTGGGTAATGAATGGATTGCTGGACGGTTTACGTAAGGAGACGAAGAGGTGAAGGCTTTTTGACAGACGAGATATATGGAAGTGAAAAAAGAGGTAAGGATATTGGTAATGTTCTACTAACGGAAAAATGGTTGGAGAGAGAAAAATCTGAAATTGTACAATCAATGGAAAAATATGCGAACTTCTCGACTCAGGAAGGAACGGGTCGGAAGAGTTTGTAAATAGCCATAGAAATGAGAATTTAGTAATCTTTCCAGTAACATGTGTCACGATCAAAACTGGCCCTGGTGGAATAAGTAGCCCGATAAAAGATTAAGTGTTCTTAGATTTTAAGTGTGGGAAACATAATTCTAATATGACAAGTCTCATTGTGAATGGACTAATAAAATGTTGTACTGGGTACTGATTTTTGTGTAAATAGGAGTAATCACTTAATTGTAAAGAAAATTATTCTGAATTTGAGCTAGAGCATAAGGAAAATAAGGTAAAATTCAAAGATATTCTAGTAGGGGAAAGGCGTATTGCCCACACCATAAAGGTTAGCAGCTGAGAAGGTATGGAATTGTTGAATGAAAACATGAAAGAAATATTGAGCCGATTGAAAATATTTCACTTACAGAAAAGGAAGAATTAGGTGAGTTATTAAACCAGTATAATGTAGTTTTCTCAGGCAAGCCTGGTAAAGTGTCTGGATTTGAGCATACCATGAAAGTGAGGGCGCACAAACCAATTAGAGTAAAGCTATATCCGACAGCAATTTCCGATAGGGTGGCCGTGCAAGCTAGGCTAGAGCAGAGTTTGGATTGAGATGTAGTGGAGAAATGTAAAAGTGACTACTGCAGTGCCGCTGTAATCATGAAGAAAAGAGATAATACCATGCAAATAGCCTTAGCTGTGCCCAAATTAAATAAGATAATCAATAGAGAACATGATCAGCAGGGTAATATGGCAGTACTGGTGCAAAATTTCAGGAAAGTGAAACTAAGGTGCAGAGTGGATTTCAAAAAAAAAAAAAAAAAAAAAATGGCTCTGAGCACTATGGGACTTAACATCTGAGGTCATCAGTCCCCTAGAACTTAGAACTACTTAAACCTAACTAACCTAAGGACATCACACACATCCATGCCCGAGGCAGGATTCGAGCCTGCGACCGTAGCGGACGCGCGGTTCCAGACTGAAGCGCCTTTAACCGCGTGGCCACACTGGCCGGCTGAGTGGATTTCACATTCGGCTTTTGGCAAGATGAACTGTTGGAAGGAAGTAGACGATATGTAGCTTTTCTACACTGACGGAAAAAAAAATCGCAGTACCAAAAATATAATTAACGTACACTAATGAAATTTCGAAAATACATTTGTCTAGTTGACATATTTACATGATTAACATTGCAAGATCACAGGCTAATGTAAGCAAGAGAGAAACTACTGCTATTATGAACTGCTAGTATATTAATGACCGGTGTAATGGTCAGAATGTTGAACACAAGCACGCAAACCTGCATCCATTGTATTGTACAGGCGCCGTATATCACCATGTGGGACGAAGTTCCATGCCTGTTGCACTTGGTCGGTCAATGGGGGGACGTTTAACTCTGATTGTGGATGACGCTGGATCTGTCTTCCGATGATGTGCCTTATGTGATCGATCGGAGACAGATATGGTGAATGAGCAGGCCAAGGCAACATGTCGACACTCTGTAGAGCATGCTGGGTTAGAGCACCGGCATGTTTGCGAGCGTTATCCAGGTGGAAAACATCCCCTGTCATGATGTTTACGAATGGCAGCAAAACAGGTCAGTCACCAAGCTGACGTACAATTTTTTAGTCAGGCTGCGTGGGATAACCACGAGTGTGTTCCTGCTATCATACGAAATCGCCCTTCAAACCATAATAGCAGGTGTATTTCGAATGTGTGCAGCATTCAGACAGGTTGGGTGCAGTCCCTCAACTGGCCTCCTAACAAAAGTACGGCCATCACTGGCATCAAAAATGGTCCAAATGGCTCTGAGCACTATGAGACTTAACTTCTGAGGTCATCAGTCCCCTAGAACTTAGAACATGCCCGAGAAAGGATTAGACACCTGCTACCGTAGCGGTCGCTCGGTTCCACACTGTAGCACCCAGAACCGCTCGGCCACACGGGCCGGCTCACTGGCCTCGATGAAGAGAACCAGCTTTCATCAGGAAGCACAACTGACCTTCACCCTACCTTCCAATGAGGTCTCGATTGATGCCACTGAATTCGTAAATGGCGGTGGTTTGAGGTCAGTGGAATGTACTCTTCAGGGCGTCTGGCTCGGAGCTCTCCTTGAAATAACCGCTTTGTAACAGTTCATTGTGTCACTGTGGCATCAGCTGTTGCTCAAATTGCTGATGCAGATGCAGTACAATGCGCCCGAACTATACGTCGAACACGATTGTCTTCCCCCTGGGTAGCACCACGTGGCCATCAGGAGCCAGATCTTCTTGCGATCGTACATTCCACCTACCACCGCTGCCAGTAATCATGTATAGTGACTACATTTCTGCCACGTGTATCCGCTTTACCGCAGCGGGAACATCCAGCTTCTCGTAGTCCCATTATACGATCTCGTTCGAACTTAGTGATTTGATAATAATGGCGTCTTTGTCGCCTTCAAGGAATTCTTGACTAATATCAACTCACGACGTCCAATGTCAAAGGCAGCTAACGCTCACTACTGTTACAGAGTATATTTAAAGCAAACATGATTTGCACTCTTACAGTCGCTCTACTAGCACAGCGCTTATCCGACTGACGTGAGCCGGCAGCTGTGGCCGAGCTGTTCTAGGCGCTTCAGTCCTGAACCGCGCGACCGCTACGGTCGCAGGTTCGAATCCTGCATCGGGCATGGATGTGTGTGATGTCCTTAGGTTAGTTAGGTTTAATTAGTTCTAAGTTCTAGGGGACTGATGACCTCAGATGTTAAGTCCCATAGTGCTCAGAGCCATTTGAACCACTTGAACTGACGTGAAATTTGAACAGACCTCATCTTCCAGATGTAAACACGCATGACAACTTTGTCTATGTCGCACAACTTGTTCTTTGTGTTGTGAATTTTTTTCTGTCAGTGTGTCTGAACGGTAGAGCTTCTGTTTCAGGGTTGTACTATTCGGGTTCAATATCTCCGTTGCTGCGTTTGTTAGGGCAGTAAGCGAGGTATTAGGAAGCGAACTAATGCGCAAGCTGGTTGTCTATATAGACGACAGCCGCGCGATGTGACCGCGCGGTTGAAGGCGCAATGTCACGGATTGCGCAGCCCCTTCCACCGGAGGTTCGAGTCCTCCCTCGGGCATGGCTGTGTGTGTTGTTCTAAGCATAAGTTAGTTTAAGTAGTGTGTAAGTCTAGGGAACGATGACCTCAGTAGTCTGGTCCCCTAGGAATTCACAAAAAAAAGAAAAATAGACGACATTTTAACTGAAAATATTTCATGGCGTGAAACTATGAACCATTGGAGGAAGTGCCCATGGCCATAAGAGGAGGCGACATGACATTGAAGGAAATCAGATGCGAGTTTGTCAGAGTCGAGATACAGTTCTTGGGGCATATTCTCATGTCAGACGGTATACTTCTGAATGATGAATAACTGTAAGTAATAGCCGGCTGCAAACGACCTTCGACATGGAAGTAGGTGAACACCTATTTAGTATTGTGCAGATTCTGTCGTAAATTTCTGGGTAATGAAATCATGAACACTTCTAACTTGTACGATTTGTTGACGAAGACCACAGTGTGGAAATGGAGCGAAGAGTGTGAAAGGGGATTGGCTCAAAAATGGCTCTGAGCACTGTGGGACTTAACTTCTAAGGTCATCAGTCCCCTAAAACTTAGAACTACTCAAACCCAACTAACCTAAGGACAGCACACACATCCATGCCCGAGGTTGGATTCGAACTTGCGACCGTAGCGGTCGCGCGGTTCCAGACTGTAGCGCCTAGAACCACTCGGCCACCCCGCCCGGCGTGAAAGGGGATTCAAAAAACATCAAATTATTATATTACCCAGATATGACCTTGCCGTTTTGTCTTGCGACGGACAGTTCAGATCACGAAATGGGACGTCAGCTGTTTCAGGAGAAAGTGGTGGACGGAACGCTGGAACGTAACAGCGTGCGTTTTGCAAAAAATGTTCAAATGTGTGTGAAATTCTATGGGACCAATCTGCGTAGGTCATCGGTCCCTAGACTTAGACACTACTTAAACTAACTTATGCTAAGAACAACACACACACGCATGCCTGAGGGAGGACACGAACCTCCGGTGGGAGAGACCACGCAATCACTGTCATGGTGCCTCTAACCGCGAGGCCACTCCGCACGACGTGCATTTTGCAAGACAGATACTAAACAAGCAGGAACGTAGATACAGTATTTCTAAGAAGGAACTATTCACAATAGTTTAGAGTTTTCAGAAGTTCTGCAACTCTCTGGAAGTTCATGAGGTGTCGCAAGGCACTTAGCTATTTACAAGATTGTAAACTACTAAACGGCCGACTCATGTGGTGACTGATGTTTCTTCAACAGTTAAGATACACTATAAGTACACTAAGGGTGGTAACAACTGCGTCGCTGATGCGTTGTCCCGTTCACTTTTTAGAATAGAGGACATGGATGAGTAGGAAGAAAAGGAAGTGTTTCAGCTTCTGAGAATCGAAGGGGTAGAATGGGAAATGGATATTCAATAGGAAAGTAGCGACATGTTCTGAGTGTACAATGAGAACTTGGAACTTAATCTTATAGAAACTAAAATCGACAGCAAAGGATATGAAAAGAAACCGCGTTACTGTAATATTTATAAAGGAGTTTTATTTCGGAGAAAAGATAAGAAAACGGAGGTTTGGAGGTTGTGTTTTCCAGATTGGCACGTTGAGAAATTTGTAGACTACATACATGGAAGCTATGGACATTATGGGCCACAGAAGTGTACAGAATCTTAGAAGAATATGTACATAATAATAACTAGTACATGTACTTATTAATAACTAGGAGGGTGCGTAAACGACTAGCAGCATGGGACAGATGCCAGCGGGTGCAACATTGCACCGTCGCCCAACAGGGCGAAATGCGAAGTATAATTGTTAGTAAAGTAGGAGAACCATTGTTTGTGGGCAGTTTCGGTCCTCTGCCAACAAGACACAGTGGCATCAATATGTAGTCATAGATGTGTTTTCCAAGTAACCCACTGATGACCACAGATGTTAAGTCCCATAGCGCTCAGAGCCATTTGAACCATTTTGAACCAAGTAACCCGATCCAGAAGACAACGAGCGAAACCCTGTTCACCAAACTGGAGAAGACTACTCCCTTAAGGTTGTAAAACAGGAGAAACTGTTGCCTGACAACGGATCGCAGTTTAATTCAAACATGAGCAACGAGTTTATGAATACACAAGGGATGAAGCATATCTAAATATTAGTCTGTTTCCAGGCAAGTAACCCTTACAAGCACAATATGTATGAGACTGAATGTTTGTGTCGAATCTACGCAAGCAATAAACAATCTAAATTGACCGAACATGTGCACTCGTTTGAGTTTGTACTGAATAGTGTAAAAAAACACTGCCTCAGGTTACTCACCATACGAAGTGATGATGGGCAGAAAGCTTAAGTTCTTGCTGACAGAGATGTTCAGTTTTCCTCCAAGTATAGAAATCACGGCAGAGGAAAGGGAGAAATCAGTAAAGGCGCCTGTGAAGCAAATGACTGATGAAAGGAAGAGGAGACATGATGGGAAATATAAAACGGTAAAGTACAAAATCGAAGACTGAATGTTGGTGAATGCCAAGGACAAATTGAGTGAGGTGGAAAGAGAAATTAAAAAGTTACTTGAGTTGCATTATGGTCCACCCGTGGTTGCAAATTGCCCACGCCCTAATGCTTACTGGCTAAAGTACCCAAAATCGAAAAATTTTCCGGTTTGAGAAATGTGGCCGAACTATGGTTGTAAATAGAAAAATAAGAGCTCAAGATTTTGATATATAATTGTGTCTGTATATACAGGGTGGAAAAAAATGCCCTATTTGGAGGTCAGCATGCGACTCCTCATCTAGATCCAAAGCGAAAGTTTATCTAGCAGAATCAGACCGTGTGCAAACTGCAAACACTTTTATGAAGACGAGGTGCTGCCAACACTGTCACCTCGTGCAGCGCATCGTAATGTGCAGAGGAACGCGTATCGCACCGCACTCCCGTACTAACCGTTGTCGCTCGCTGATTATTCCCGCTTCAGCCTTCAGGAGAGTATGTTCTGCCTCTTCCTGCTTATATCGCAGGGCTGCGAGAGCTTCCTTGTTTTTCCTCAGTGCCGTGTGAGTCCTTGTGTGCGTCGAGTCGTTGTTTGCCTTTCTGTGTCTCGTGTTTGTGACTCAATTTTGATGCGGTGCTGTCTTGCGCCGTAGTGTCGTCCATGGCTCCCAGGAACATTCCACGTAAAGGCACCATCACATTAAGTTTTGACAGGTTCAAGCGTCATTTGCAGCCAAGTTCGTCAGAAATTCATGATTGGCTTGTAGACATAATCAAGATACCTTCAGAACAGATTCATGCACCTTACTTCGAGTCTGAGCCGTATGTATTTTATGTCAAGTTCCTTGACCTGTTTCAGGTTGACCGGCTCCTTTTGTGGCATAAAGAAAAAGTTCCATTCACTCGTTGCGGTGATTCTAATAATATGATCATTCTAGAGAACGTGGAGGGGGAGCATATGCATGTTAGGGTGTTTAACCTTCAGCCCGAAGTTGATGACAGTTTCTTCAAAGCCGTTCTGCTTCCGTTTGGGAACATATGGAATATATGGCGGGAACGCTAGTCCACTCAACGTTGTTTATAAGTTTATAGTGATGTTCGATCTGTGGACATGATGGTAAAACGGAACATCCCCTCTCATTTGCAGGTGTGTGAGACCGGATATATACAATTTACACAGGACATGAAGAGAACTGTTCTATGTATTCTTAGAGTGAACTTCTCTGCCCAAATTGCTCACATTGTGTCATGGTCGTAAAATCCACTTACGAACATCTTAAAAGATTAACTTTAGAGTAGCTGATTCCCCAAGTGACAGCCATTGTGTATAACCGAGTTCCTAAGGGGAACGCCAGCCAATGCTAGACGACTCTAGTGCATTTCCGCCATTAATCTCGCATAGGGACTTCGCCACTGTAGTTTCTGCGCTGCTGACACCTCCACTTCAAAACAGGCGTAGATGAGGACACAGACGATTCCTCTTCCCTTCTCCATTCTGCTTCCGTTTGAAGCAGCCTCACAGCCTCCCATAGTTCAGATCGGATGATAGCATGTCAGCTGCTGTTCAAGATTCGAAAGTGTCCATCAGCCCCTCTGATGTGCCTCCCGAGACCGCCTCTTCGGAATCGTACGAGGATAGACCTGTTCCGGAGCTCCGTACTACGTCAAAAGACTTGCCGGGCACCCCTGAGTCTGTAACATATTTCCAGGTTTCTTCTATGCCCACGGAGGGGGAAGCATGCCACAGGCCGCTGCTGATCACAACTAGATCGGCACAAGTGTATCATTGGAACATCTAGTGTCGGCAAAAGACATGCCGTCAGTTTTCGTTTCCGAACCGCAACGCCCGCTTGCGGAGGAGTGAGGTGTGTCCTCTACATCTGATGCCGAATTTCCGCAGGACCCCCCACGTTTCCCCATGTGGCCGTCGCCTTCCCGCAAAACAGCAAGAAACAGCGTCTTCAACCTCACCGTGCGGCATCGCGAAGGAAAAGGGAATGATAGAATGGGATCCAACACTTTATATCCAGAATCATCCGTTGACTCTGCCATGGACTGCGATAAACGATTTTAACGTCACTTGCAAGTAATCAACTCAGTTGGTTTGGTAATAACTAGATGCAGGCCCTATTTTGAATGTGAACAGAATTAGTTCCGACCTTAGACTTGTGCAGCTGCCATAATTTATTTACGATTCAAGTGCAGACGTGAAATTTTTGCAGGATTTGTTATTTCATCATTTTTCCATTCCTGGCTTTTGTACTTTCTTTATTGTGGCTCCAGAACTATGTACCGGTACTACGTTATTCCACAGAGAGGGAATATCACTGACTGATTTCGAAATTCTTGATAAGGGCCGAGGGATAGGCTGCATTCTTTGTGATCTTACTTTATTTCTTCTTTATGCCCCTTCAGGATCTGGCCGTTCCACAGAACGAGCGCGTTTTTACAAATATGGTATAATTTATTTACTTCATACAACTCCACAGAAACTTCTGTTAGGCGGAAATTTTAATTGTGTTTTGTGTCCTGTGGATCAGATCCCCAATTTTAATATCAGTAAGGAACTAGATGATCTCGTGCGCTCTTCTCATAAACCCACTCTCGTCAGGTATACGCATTTTACAGCTACTTCTAACAGCAGACACGATCGTTTTTATCTCTCTGATACTTTATGTCAACAACTGTTAGCGTTAAACGAGGTACCTACTTGCTTCACTGATCACTGTGCCGTAGTTGTAGCCTTAAATCATGTGCCGCAACCAGTAAACTGCATCGCCTCCCATGGATGTTGAAGACATCTCTTTTAAATGATCCTCCAGATTATCATTCGAGAGGTTTGGACAAGTGGCTTGCACTAGCAGCAGCATTATCTGTCTCCTATGGAATGGTGGTCGGAGCACGCAAAACCATTGCTCCGGAAAGCGTTAACGCGTTACGGAGCTCAGAGGACGAGGGACCTCCGGCAGACCAAGGAATTTTATTATGCCGTCTTGCGACAACTTTATGACGGTGTCAGACAAGCTCCCTTACGGGTTATGGATGTCCGCCATGTTAAGACGACTATTATTCAGTTAAAGAGATGACGGATAGAAGGACTAAGGGTACGATCAAAATACAGCTCATTCCTACAGGATGAATTAATTGACCTCCTTATATTAACTTACCCGGTTTCGGACGTATCGAAAAAAAGCATAGTCGCATCCCTCACACACACCAACGGACATGTACTGATGTCCCAATGTGACATTTCCAGAACTGTCTGTATTTCCTTACCTATCTATGACGCCCGTGCTTTTGATACGATTGTCCCTGATGCATTTACTCCTCTCCTCGATTGCATGGTTACTTCTACATTAAATGATGAGTTTCTAAGTGACTTTATTCGAGATGATTATATGGCCTTACTGTTGGTCCACCTGCGACGTAACGCGCTCTTTCGCACATCGACGGCGGTTCTGCAACATTATTTGTCCACCTACCTCGATACTGCTGCAGATCTGCACACGTAACTCCTGACTGCAGCTACTTAAGAGACCTCAGAACAGCAGTGTTGAAGAAACTGAGATTTCATAACTCCACGTCGGAGGCCGCTATAAATACAAAAAACTGAAAATAGTATTGTGAACTCTAAAGAATAAATCGGAAATGGGTTGCTGTTCAAATTTCTAAGTTCAAAGGTCCTTTTAAACTTGCATTACGATTTTTTATTGCTATTAAGCAAGATCATAAGCCCACATGTGTTCAAATCATTAAAGTTCCTGTTCACAGTCCTCGTCACACTCAAACAGCCAGAACTTTTCCTATCCAATCCCGTAATCAATTACGAGACTAACACAGTCAATAAACTGCTGTTTACTTTTGCACTCGGCATTCAGTGGTTATCTTTAAATAAAGTTTTTGCTCGCCATAAATACCCAGTAAAAAAAAAAGTTACTTAGTACTGCCACGCTTTTAGTTCAAATTTTACACTCGCGATTTTCTCCAGCACTAAATATCTCTCGACTCTTAAAATTTCGCAAATAGTTAATGGTAAACACCAGCTACCTTTATCACTGTACCGAAACGCCGAAGTCACAGTATCACTTCATTTTACACATAATGCGTTCGGGCACTTTCAGCAAGACCTGCTCCTTCGAAAGCTAGTCCACCGCTTCCTTCTTCTCTCTCTGCCTCTCAAGCACCTCTATTTCCTGCGTTAGGTGGCAAACCGTCTCACTTCTTATTGGCTGTACAGAATTACGGCCAATCAGTACTGACTTTCAGGGCGCGGCTAGCGCCAAAATCTGGCAAGAACCAACCACTGCTCTCAGCTCATTGACGTCATTAAAATAAGCAACTCAAAATTCTCTTGTTAAACACATTAAATGAAATAAACTTTAAGCTGTACTTTACGTCTGGAATTTAACTACATAGTCGCAAACATTCTGGCTGTCTCTTACATATTCAAACATGCTTTGACATCCGTCATCCACTAGTAGGGGAACCACTGGTGGATTCGTTCCCATCATACAAAGCTGGAACACTTGCAAGTTCCTATAGAGAATTACAAACTGAAAATTTAATATTAGCGAATGTCCCACATACACTCACACAAGTACTCTCTTTTACACTCACCCTAACACAAAACATAAATATCTACTTGAAATTCTTAAAGTTATTACTACAGCAAAATTACGAAAGGTTTTCTAAAATGAGAACTTTCCAAATTTGAATCTAAACACTGAAGGTGTTATCATATCTTTTCAAATAGTCACAGTTGGTGAACTATTTAGTTTTTTACGTCTTTCACTGACTTTTCTTTTTTTGTAACTTCCAAATTATGACAGTTATTGACTTTAGATTTTGACAGATTGTTCCTCTACACAACAGAAAGTTATGTACCTGATATGAAGTTCCTCAGGCTATTTCTGAAGCAGTTATTAATTTTTATAGTTCCATAGAGTGTAACTACTCTGTAAGCGCCTCTACGCTACTTTCATACGCTCCAGTCACGCCATATGGTCATAACCAGTGATCCCTATACTACCATGGATGTTGAACTTTAGCTATCTGATCGTGCCAGCCATAGATACTCATATTTCGTTTCTTGCCAAACTACAACATGGCTGCTATGGCTGCTAGGAAATATCACTAGAATACGAAAAGAAAATACTTTTCAATACCGCTCCCTCATCAGTCTATTACATCATATATTGACATAAAGTTCAAAACAAGAAATCAGTCTGCAATTCGTTGTCACATGCAGAATGACGGAAATTTGTTTGCCAAACTACAATATGGCGGTCGATGCAAAGCACATGTATCTGCAGACACGCTGCAAGTATATGCTCAGAGACCAGACTTCTACATCCAGGTTGTATAGAGATCACTGGTCATGACGCACGTCTGCAGGACACAGCTTGCCCGTTGCTGATAGTACAAGATTCTGACTGCTTACACTGGAGCCCACATACAGTCATGCAAGAAAGCTTTAATAGAGAAATTGGCGATCGCGCCCTAGCTGCGACGCCTCACACCATTGCAAAAATCGACGTGACTCGATGGTATTCCTAAGGAATTTTATGTACAGTTTTAGCCTTTTATGTGAGATGCCATTACGTCACTGGTAAATGAAGTGATACAGTGGGTTTCACTCCTGGCGCTTTCAAGGTCGGTAAAATCTTTCTAATTCCGCAGACAACTGGACATAAAGAGATTGATAAAGTCCGCACGACCAAGCAAGTTAATGTCCACTACAAAACTGTCGTCTGGGCGCTTATTAGCCGATGTTAATATAACTAGAGAAAATTCTTGCTGTTCACAAAAGCTGTGTAGCTGCGCACATGATTCTGAGTTCTGTAGTCGAATGCCAGTACGTCATCTCGGTGGCTGCAGCGACTTCTGTTTCTGTAGCTTTACTTTCTACTGATTTTAATAAGGCGTCAGGTACTATCCAATCTTTTTAGTAGTATACAAGCATCTGTCGTAATGAATGGACAGCTTACTCCGCAGTTCAGCATCCGACGGGGCTTAGCGCAGGGAAGGCCCCTCTCCGTGTCGCTTTTTCTCTTGTCCCTAGAGCGTCTGCTTCGCCGCATTGCTGTTCAATTATGTGGCTGGGAGATGTCGAGAGAAATCTTCTCCGCACGAGCGTACGTGGATGATTTTAGGGTACTGCTACGTCATATCAATGATATATCCTTGCTCAAGGACATAATGGATTCCTTTTGTTCTCTCTCTGGAGTCCGCAATAATGAACAGTGTGGTGTCACCGCCAGACACCACACTTGCTAGGTGGTAGCCTTTAAATCGGCCGCGGTCCATTAGTATACGTCGGACCCGCGTGTCGCCACTATCAGTGATTGCAGACCGAGCGCCGCCACACGGCAGGTCTAGAGAGACTTACTAGCACTCGCCCCAGTTGTACAGCCGACTTATCCAAAGATGGATCACTGACAACTACGCTCTCATTTGCCGAAACGATAGTTAGCATGGCCTTCAGCTACGTCATTTGCTACGACCTAGCAAGGTGCCATAGCATTTGATATTGAGATTAGAATATGTACCGTCAAGAGCGATGTACACCAATTGTGGATTAAAGTTAAGTATTATATCAACTACGTACTTTACTTGCTACTATTAATTCCCTTAACTGTTCCAGACCTCGCGCCAGCCTGCGTGAGCTTAAGCGCGTGCCTTTCGGCTTCCTCTCATTGTGACTTGGCTGTCTTGCCAAGTCACAACAAACAGAAATATACCCAGTTACCACTGCGATGATTTCATTAAGTCGTCATTCCATGGGCAACTGTGGTTGCTAACGACAAATCGTTGGGAATTACCGGGTATTGCTGCTCGATGAAAATGGCTGCACTTAGTTGGCGGGAGGTGAAGCATCGAATTATAGGGGCAATTCGTGAACACGAACGCCATTCCCTAAACCTTTTTCACAACATACGGATCTTAGATTGCAACATTTTCATTCAAGTGTAGTATGCTGCTGAAATATTCCCGCACACCGCGACAAAGGCGGGCAGATTCATGCAATTATCCGGTAGTTTCCTTTGAAAAAGTCATATATTTCGACTCTAGTATGAGGTGACAGCGTGGCTCCGTCCCCTTGGAGGGTTGGGACTTCCCAATATCAAAGTGAAGGCTTCAGTATTTTTCATACGATGTAACTTTTAACATGTACTTTAGCTACTCATTCTATTACATCTCGCTTATTCACGTGTCTTCCACCGACCAGTCTGACTCCCCCTGTCGATGTTGGCCGGATCAACCACAACGGAGGGGTACCTGTTGAGAGGCCAGACAAAGGTGTCGTTCCTGTAGACGAGCATCAGCCTTTTCAGTAGTTTCAGGGACAACAGTCTGGATGATTGACTGATCAGGCTTTGTAACATCAACCAACGCGACCTTGCTGTGCTGGTACTGCGAGCGACTAAAAGCAAGGGGAAACTACATCCGTAATTTTTCCCGAGGGCAGATAGCTTTGCTGTATGGTTAAATAATGATGGCATCCTTTTGGGTAATAAACTCCGAAGGTAAAATAGAAAATAGTTCCCCATTCGGATCTTCTGGTGGGGACTACTCAGGAGGACGTCGTTATCAGGGAGAAACAGAACTGGCGTTCTACTGATTGGGGCGTGGAATGTCAGATACCGTAATCGTGCAGGTAGGTTAGAAAATATAGAACATAAATGGATAGGTTAAAGTTAGATATACTACAAATTAGTGAATTTCGGTGGCACGAGGAACAGGACCTTTGGTCAGGCGATTACAAGTTTATAAATACAAAAGCAAATAGGGGTAATGCAGGAGACGGTTTAATAATGAACAACAAAATAGGAAGGCAGATAAGCTACTACGAACAGCATAGCGAACGCATTATTGCATCCAGGATAGACACGAAGCCCATACCAACTGCAGTAGTACAAGTTTATGTGGTGTCACCGCCAGACACCACACTTGCTAGGTGGTAGCCTATAAATCGGCCGCGGTCCGTTAGTATACGTCGGACCCGCGTGTCGCCACTGTCAGTGATTGCAGACCGAGCGCCACCACACGGCAGGTCTAGAGAGACGTCCTAGCACTCGCCCCAGTTGTACAGCAGACTTTTGCAGAGATGGATCACTGACAAATTACGCTCTCATTTGCCGAGACGATAGTTAGCATGGCCTTCAGCTGCGTCATTTGCTACGACCTAGCAAGGCGCCATTACCAGTTTATATTGAGATTGTAATTATGTATCATCAAGAGCGATGTTCTCCAATTATGGATTAAAGTTAAGTATTCAAAGAGCTTCGTACTTTATTTAGTAGACTCAACTCCTTTAACTGTTCCAGACCTCACGCCAGTCTGCGTGAGCTTGAACGCGTGCATTTCGGCCTCCTCTAGCAACACGGTGTTGGCTCTTCTGCCAACACATCAATTTATATGCCTACTAGCTCTGTAGATGGGGAGGAGACTGCTGAAGTCTACGATGAAATAAAAGAAATTGTTCAGACAATTAAGAAAGACGAAAACCTAATTGTGTCGGGCGACTGAAGTACGATAGTAGGAAAAGGAAGAGAAGGAAAAGTAGTAGGTGAATATGGACTGGGGGAAAGGAAAGAAAGAGAAAGCAGTCTGGTAGTATATTGCGCAGAGCATAATTTAATCATAGCTGACACTTGGTTTAAGAGTCATGACATAAGGTTATACACGTGGAAGAGACTTGGAGACACTGGAATGTTAAGACAGAGATTTCTGAACCAGATATTAAATTTTGAGACATTTCCAGGGGCAGATGTGGACTTTGAACACAATTTTCTGTTATGAATTGCAGATAAAAACTGAAGAGAACTGCAAAAAGGCAGCATTTTTGGGATATGGGACCTGGATAAACTGAAAGAACGAGAGGTTGTAGATAGTTTGAGAGAGAGCATTAGGAAACAATTGACAAGAACAGGGGAAAGAATACAATTGAAGAAGAATGGGTAACTTTGAGAGATGAAATAGTGAAGGCAGCAGAGGATCAAGTAGGTAAAAATACGAGGACTAGTAGACATCCTTGGGTAACACAAGAGATATTGAATTTAATCGCAGAACGGAGATAATATAAAAACGCAATAAATGAAGCAGGTGAAAGGGAATACAAACCACTAGAAAATGAGATCGACAGGAAGTGAAGAAATGGCTAAGCAGGAATGGCTAGAGGACAAATGTAAGGATGTAGAAGTATATATCATTAGGGGTAAGATAGATGCTGCCTACAGGAGCATTATAGAGACCTTTGGAAAAAGCCGGCCGCGGTGGCCGTGCGGTTCTAGGCGCTCCAGTCCGGAGCCGCGCTGCTGCTATGGCCGCAGGTTCGAATCCTGCCTCGGGCATGGGTGTGTGTGATGTCCTTAGGTTAGTTAGGTTTAAGTAGTTCTAAGTTCTAGGGGACTGATGACCACAGCAATTGAGTCCCATAGTGCTCAGAGCCATTTGAACCATCTTTGGAAAAAAACAGAATCACTTGTATGAATATCAATAGCTCAGATGGAAAACCAGTGCTAAGAAATCAAGGGAAAGCAGAAAGTAGGACGGAATGTAAAGAGAGTCTATGGAAAGGAGATGTACTTGAGGGCAATATTATGGAAATTGAAGAGAACGTAAATGAAGATGAGAAGGGAGATACGATACTGCACGAAGAGTTTGACAGAATACTGAAAGATCTAAATCGAAACAAGGCTCCGAAAGCAGACAACACTCCTTTGTAGCTGCTGACAGTCTTGGGAGAGCTAGCCATGACAAAACCCTTCCATCTGGTGAACAAGATGTATGGGACAGGCGTAATACCCTCAGACTTTAAGGAGAATACAATAATTCCAATTCCGAAGAAAGCAGGTGCTGACACATGTGAAAATTACCGACTTATCAGTTTAATAAATCACACTTGTTAAACAGTAACACGAATCAATTACAGAAGAATGGAAAAACGGCAAGCAGCTGACCGTGGGGAAGATCAGTTTAGATTAAGGAGAAATAAATGTAGGAATATGCGAGGCGCTGCTGAGCTTACGACTTTTTATACAAGATATGTTAAGGAAAGGGAAACCTACCTTTACAGCATTTGTAGACTTAGAGAAAGCTTTTGACAATCTTGATTGGAATTCTAGAAATGAGAAATTTGTTGTAATACGGACTATGGGACCAAACTACTGGGGTCATCGGTCCCTAAGCTTACGCACTATTTAATCTAACTTAAAGTAACTTACGCTAAGGACAACATACACACACATGCCCGAAAGAAGACTCGAGCCTCCGACGGGGGGGGGGGGGGGGGGGGGAGCCGCACGAACCGTGACAAGATGCCTCGGACCGCACGGCTACCCCTCGCGGCTTGACTGGAATACTATCTTTCAAATCCTGAAGATGGCATAGGTAAAATACAGGGACCGAAAGGTTGTTTATAATTTGTTCAGAAACCAGATGGCAGTTACAAGAGTCGTGGGGCAAGAAAGGGAAGCAGTGATTGAGAAGGGAGTGAGACAGGGTTCTAGCCAATCCCCGATGTTATTCAGTATGTATATTGAGCAAGTAGTAAGGAAAACAAAAGAAAAATTTGGAGTAGGAATTAAAATCCATGGAGAAGAAATAGAAACGTCAAGGTTTGCTGATGACATTATAATTCCGTCACAGGCAGCCAAGAACTTGCAAGTGTAGTTGAACAGAATGGACATTGTCCTGAAAAAAGGATAAAGATAAACATCAAGAAAAGCAAAACGAGGATAATGGAATGTAGTTGAATGAAATCAGGTGAAGCTGAGCGAATTGGATTAGGGAACGAGACACTTAAAGTAGTAGACGAGTTTTGCTATTTACGAAGCAAAATAACTCATGCGGGTCGAAGTAGGGAGGATATAAAATGTAGACGCAATGGCAAGAAAAGCGTTTCTAAAGAAGAGAAATTTGTTAACATTGAATATAGATGTAAGTGTCAGGAAGTATTTTCTGAAAGTATTTGTATGGAGAGTAGCCATGTATGGAAGTGAAACATGGACAATAACCAGTTTGGGAAAGATGAGAATAGAAGCATATGAAATGTGGTCCTACAGAAGAATGCTCAAGGTTAGATGAGTCGATCACGTAACTAATGAGGAAGTACTGAACAGAATTGGGGAGAAGAGAAATTTGTGGCACAAACTGACTACAAGAAGGGATTGGTTGGTAGGACACATTCTGAGCCATTAGGGGATCACGAATTTAGTACTGGAGGGAAGCGTGAGATGGGGGGTGGGGGGAGGGGGAGGGGTAAAATCGTCGAAGGAGGCAAAGAGATGAGAACAGTAAGCAGATTCAGAAGGATGTAGGTTGCAGTAGTTAATCGGATATGAAGAGACTTGTACAGGATATAGTAGCGTGGAGAGCTGCATTGAATCTGTCTTTCAACTGAAGATCACAACAGCAACATCAGTGAGTTTTCTGGTGGCAGACTTTTGTATGTGACATACCTTGCTACCAGATCCTTGCTTTCTCATTGGAGAGTAGAATCATCCCTTTCCCCAGTTGAAATGGCCGCGCCATGATGTCCTGGAAAACAGTGTGGTTTTACGTTAGTCTTCCTATCCTCCCAATGGAAGCCACGTCATCGTGGTATAGCGTCATTCACATTCTGATTTCGACCAACGAATGCTTTCATTGCATCCGTCCTTGTCCCACTGGTCTTTGCGTTACATACCATAGGCCTAGTACATTATCACACAGGCAGAATACTGGAACTGGATTCGCCCAACTTTTGCCTTTCTTACCTATTCAGCTGAAACCGCTTCCTCAGCTGAATTTCTTCTGTGTCCTTCTCCGATTTCCCTCGAACACTGATTAGTTCTATCGTATAGTTCCTCGGACACTATGCTCACTGTGTAGTCGGGTGTGATAAGTGTGGTGTCACCGCCAGGCACCACACTTGCTAGGTGGTAGTCTTTAAATCGGCCGCTGTCCGTTAGTATACGTCGGACGCGCGTGTCGCCACTATCAGTGATTGCAGACCGAGCGCCGCCACACGGCAGGTCTAGAGAGACTCCCTAGCACTCCCCCCCAGTTGTACCGCCGACTTTACTAGCGATGGTTCACTGTCTACATACGCTCTCATTTGCAGAGATGACAGTTTAGCATAGCCTTCAGCTACGTCATTTGCTACGACCTAGCAAGGCGCCATATTAAGTTACTATGAATGTATTCTGAACAGATAATATTGAGAATCATATACCGTCAAGAGCGACGTTCATCATTAATGGATTAAAGTTAAGTATGAAACTAATTACGTCCGCCTTCTGAATTCTAATTCCTTGTCATGTTCCAGACCTCAAGTCAGTATGGTCCTTAGCTCGTCACGCCAGCCTGCGTGAGCTAAAACGCGTGCATTTCGGGCCTCCACTAGTAACACGGTGTTGGCTCTTCTGCCAACACAACAACGACGATCACGACCGCTGTGTTTTTCACCGATACATCGTTAAAGCGCATTGGAAGTGGCATAGGCTTCCACGTTATCGTGATTTATTTGCAAGTATGTTGCACCTTGTTTTTAATCGTCAAGCTATTGGATTGCTTTATTTGTTTTAATATTTACTTGTCTAGAGCCTCCTCTCATTGTGTCCTTCCTATAGAAAAAATTACTTCCTTTTAAGGCCCTGAACTGTGGAATTTTTATCTCTCAAATTTTATTTTTTTAAAAATGTAAAATAAGAAATAAAAAAGATATATAAACACCAACCTAGTACTATGTGAGGATGCAGCAGTGACAGGCGGGGAGGCGGGAAGCTGACTCTGTCCGTTCTGTCTTGTAATGTAAAACAAGAGAGAGAGAGAGAGAGAGAGAGAGAGAGAGAGAGAGAGAGAGAGAGAAAACACTAAGTAGACGGTTGGGACACCAAACGGACATCGACCATGGAGGTATAGTTCTAATCCCCGTCAGTTTCCTTTTTTAAATTTTTAGTTGTCCGTTCCCTAGTTCTCGTCGTTTATAACTAGGACATCATTTCTCACATGACATTAGCCTGTGACATGACAGTGGGATCCATTAAGCTGCATGTATGTGTCTAGTAACCGTGCAGTGGAGAACCGTAACTGGTCCTGCCAGGTTCATGTAGGGTGGCTTACCGATGGGGTACACAAACGATGAGTACGCCGATGCGCTGTTGGTGCTGGGTGCATCCTGTAATCAAGCTATTGTTGATGCTCGTGCGTATGCTCTACGGTATCCTCAAAGTGACGACCCTGATAAGGATGCTTTTCAGAGCCTGGAGAAATGCCTTCGCAAAACCGGTAATCTTCGTACATCAGTAAAGGACAGAGGTCGTCCAAGGACTAGAAGTGCTCTGCAAACAGAACGCAATTCTTGAAACCGTTCACCAGTCACCTCAGCGAAGTACACGTGATATTGCAAAGTAGTTCCAGATATCTCAAAGAGTGCTTATTAAAGTGTTACACGCTGAAGAACTGCACCCATATTACTGCACGGTAACTGAATAAAAGCCGCCAGTGAACCACATTCAACGAGAACAGTTTTGCGAATGGCTTTTGTACCAAGTGGAAGATAACGAACATTCAAGAAATAACGTGATATGGATTGACAAATCTAACTTCACTCGTGAGGTATTTTCAACCTCCACCACAGCCATTATTGGTCGGAACAGAACCCACATATCATCCGTAAACGTGGCTTCCTGGCGCACTTCGACATAAATGTGCAGGCTGGAACCATGGGAGGAGTGCTTTTCGGCCATTACCTATTACCACACAAGCTGTGTCGTAGGTTTCTTTGCAATTCTTTGCCTGACTCATTAGAAAATGTTCCACTTGGTGTTCGGTGACAGCTATGATTTCAGGATGATGATGCAGCGGCACACTTTTCAATGAATGTACGTAACTACTTTAATGAAGCGTTTCCAGGGAAATGGATTGGTCTTGGAGGTCCAATGTCTTGATTTACATGTTCCCCGGACCTTAATCCACTAGATTGTTATTTGTGGGGCACTTTAAAGAATAAGTTTATGGAACCCAGCAATGAATGTACACAACCTAATAACTCGTGTACATGTCGCTTCGGCGACCGTGGACACACGTGTGCTGCGTAGGGTCCACGAAAGTATAAGCGAGCGAGTGGCGAAGTGTTTGCATACGAAAGGTGGTCGCTTTGCACAGCTTCTCTAATGTGAGCGTTGCTTGTACGTGTACGTACCAGCCCTGTCTGTGTGCCTGGGCGTCAGACGTGCAGAGTGGAATTACTGTGCGTAACATAATGTGCAATGTAATGTAGCCTACTCTTTGTGTTTTTTGTACCTCGTTGGATACAAGCTATGTTTCTGTATCCACTGTTATTTACTGTTCCTATATTTGTGTCACGAACTAAACAAAATGGTCGTTGAGGCTGCAAAAAGTTCATGTTACGTCTTAATGTTTAAATAAAAGTAACAGTACCAGAAAGAAATGCAGAAGATACCGCATTGTGGAGGTGTAAATTAGATACAATTTGATGATATAACTCAAAAAAGGAAAAAAAAATATTTGAAAGACCGGGAAACCGAAGCCAAAATTCCACGTGGCGAATAAAATCTTCCGCAGTGGCTGTTAAAGTACTTTTATTAAAAAGTCTCTACCGGTTTCCGATCAATAGAGATGCATCTTCAGGTGACAGGTTTCTTAAACAGTCACGGAGCGATGAAGCGATTGCTTAGAGTTTAGATCCATCTTGACACTGAACGATGGGACTTGGGTCTAAGCTATCTCTTTGTTGGGCGATGACTGTTTAGAAAACCTTTCAATTGAAGATGCATGTCTATTGATCTGAAACTGGTAGTGACACACACACACACACACACACACACACACACACACACACATACACACAAGCACACACGCACATACACATACACACACACACACACACATACACGCAGACACACACGTGTTTCTGACTAGATTAAGGTTTATTATGTTGTGTAATTAGTGTAATTTGAGGGAACTACGTGGTAATGAGTGTGCAAAGGTACTAGTTCTGTCTGGAAGAATGGATACAAATTTGGAACTATGAGCACCATAGTTATGCTATAGATTATGAGGAATTGAGTGTTCCAAGTAGGGATTAAGTGGGAATCGATATTAATAACTGTTTATCAATAATTAATTGTAACTTTAACTATAATGTTTAGATGGGTAGAAGTTATTGAAGTGCATATATACTTAATTGGAATAAAATTTGGTATGAATTCCATACAGGGATAGTAGAATTAAAAGTTTAGCTCATATTAAGAAATTAATTACTATTGCTTACTGGATAAACTGATGTTAACATGAAGTTCTTGAGGATAAGTAAAATGTTTGTAGAGATAATTTAACATAATCAAGCATTTCTGCTAGATAATGATGTCATTTGCATTGCAATTTAACTTATTTCTGTGACGATTCCACTGTGGTGGACGTTCAGGGCCTTAAGTATAGAGTTTGATAACAACATAATTTATTTGTAGCTACACCTAGATCACTTTTCGTCAGATGTCACATCTTCATTGCTAACTGTAGCTGCAAAATAACACGAGAGTGGTGTGGTCGAAGTACTTGGCATCTAGTGGCAGGCTCGTCACCGACATATTTTACAACTCGGATGTCTAGGGAGTCCGACGCCAGAACATGATTAAGGGACTGTGAAATAATTGAGAAAGTTAAATATAACAACGAATTCAGTGTTGTGAAACAATACAGGGTACTGTCTAAGAAGAAATAAAGATCGTTTCAAATGAATTAATTTATTAAAGCGAGTAATTATTTGAGTAAGTAAACTAATATTCGTAAAACACATCTAAAAGTGAGGGATATAAAACTATTATTACTCTAAATGTTCAAGTAAGTTTAATACTGAATGTTTATGTTAGTCTATTTATCTGCGCTGAATCCTTGTAAGTCATACTGCACCAATAGAGGGTATGCTCAATGTCACTAGTTATGCTAGGTGCTTCTTAATCTACCATCCAGTGAAGTAGATAAATGTCACATTATGTGCAGAAAATGTAACTTAAGGCGTCCAGCATGAAATTGGACATAACAAGTAAAAGTTTGCTGAGGTCTCCAGGACGCGCTTACAATGAAAAACTGTAACTTACCGAGGCTTGGGAGAATCCCGAGGCTGTCGTGGAACATAAGAAATGGTTAAATGAGTATTGAATCTGACAAGAACAGATAGCTAGAAGCCTGGAAATAAGTTCCGCTAAACAGGTATGGAGAGGCCCTATGAACAATTACAGGATTATCGCCAGCGAACGACCAGCTTTACCGGAAGGATGACTAAATGCGGCTGCAGGACAGCCGCAATGGACCGCAGGTAGTTGGACTAAAGTACGTGAGTGGCTAAAGGCAGACGTGGTATACACTTTAACAACATGCAATGAGGGTAGCAAGACTAGTACAGTAAATTCAAGTTAATCAACAGACCCGAATACAGTATTCATAAAATCTGCAATCATACGCATATTTACGATTAAACCATTCATTTCACCACAAATGTTTACCCTTACTGGGTGATAAATGATTCTCTGATACACAATAACCATATGGCCAGTTTGTTTGGTTGTTTGGGGGGAAGAGATCAAACAGCGAGGTCATCGGTCTCATCGGATTAGGGAAGGATGGGAAAGGAAGTCGGCTGTGCCCTTTCAAAGGAACCATCCCAGCATCTGCCTGGAGCGATTTAGGGAAATCACGGAAAACCTAAATCAGGATGGCCGGACGCGGGATTGAACCGTCGTCCTCCCGAATGCGAGTCCAGTGTGCTAACCACTGCGCCACCTCGCTCGGGTCATATGGCCAGTAATGGCATTGCACAGTAGTTATCATCGAGACAAACAACGAATATTACATTTTGCTTATTAAACATTCAATGATATTAAGTTCATACGTCTAAGGGTTTCGAACCAAACCACTCTCCACAATAATACCGATAGAATAAAGCAGCATATAGTTGTTAGTGAATCGATTTACTTTCTTATGATGAATGAAGGTGCGCTAGAAACACAAATATCTCAATGTTAATAAGACAGGTAATTAAAAATGATAAGAACTGATTTCAGCAGACACGTCATGATAGAACCTGCTAAACAGAATATGTATTTTAGTTATACAATCATCATTGTGCGTAAGTCAAATGTTGTACGAACTGTGTAACTCAGTGGGAAACTCTTCGAGCTCTCATTGGCTGAAGGCTGATGGCGTTGGGGGATGTTGGTGGTGCAAAAGGTGATATTGGGTGAAGGACGGACGAAGAGAAGGGAGATGCCAAAGAACAGTTCGAGGCATCGAGCGAGAAGAAGGGGTAGTAGTTTTCTGCCATCGGAGAACACAGCAGAGTGGTGTGACAGAATTTATGTGGGGTCACTTCAGATCACTTATCGAATCTAAGTTACGGGCATCAAAGAATGCAGTTGAAGAAACTTATGTAACCTGGTGGCTTGATCTAAGTGGGTAACCTGTGATTTTACTTGTCACAGTAGGTGATTCGAGGGCCGTAATACGTTTAAATAATTAACTTTATTTACGTCTAAAACTGCTTGTAGGACCACCATTCCTTACGAGTTTGGCCCTTACTCAATAAACTATATACTCCTAAAAGTCAAATTTGCATTGTTGCCTATTTTTTTAATAAATGTTTGCCTATTGTTTATGTTCATTAACTTATAATTCCATAACCTGTCTATCCACAATTATTCGACCGCGGAATCACCTTTTAATAAAATATTTTGCTAATACACCAACAGGCAGTAAGGTAGACAGTTTACGGCTCGTCCCTAGGACATTTACGAGCCGAGCTCTTTTCAGAGCCGTAAATTTATCCCTCTGTCTCATTAAAGGCATAGCAGTAACGTCGCAACATCAACAGCTGTCGTGGAGTACCTCTAGACGCTGGCTGCAGATGATGACAGATACTGCATAGCTGAAAAATGTGGTATTTGTGGCGGTCTCTTATTTCACCATAAATAGTTTAAATACTGTATCTGAAAGGAAATTCAGTGAACATTCCATATTTCAATTTTACATAATAAGTTTCTAACTGCCAAAACGCGACACCTGTTCAAAATTTGAAGTGTTTCTAATGGCAATGAATAAACCAGAATTATTTGCAGGAGGGGCTACAGAGAAGAAACAGAAATGTGAATTGTATCTCAGAAAGGCTCACAGGGTGCAAAATGTGATTGCATCATTAACTGCTATGGCTAGGGAAATTTTTAAAGGGCATTGAGTAATAACAAGGGACGTACAACAGAGTTCCTGTACCATTTCACAAGAGGAAACAATGGACATAATTAACTATGGTATCCTCGACTGTGGATCCAAGAAGGAGTATATGTTTTTGTGGCGTGAGATAGATGGAGGAAAGGGTGCAGTTGTTTAGGTGCAGCTTCATAAAATACTTGGGGGTAACTAACCTTCAAACAAAACACCTCCACATAATCACAGGTAACAGCAAGGGACAGGTAATGAACAGAACTCTTATCGCTTTGGAAAGATTTCTTATTAGTACCAGAATATTACGATGCGCCCATTATTACTTCGTATGATAGGTCAGGCTATATCTCTTTGTAATCATGAGTTTGATAGCACAGAAGTATATGAAAGAAACAGACATCCAGTAAGGAATCAAAGTAACCGCTCCAGATGTAAAAGATTGATTTGTTCAATCAGTACCGGTTTCGGGCGATTATGTACCCATCTTCAGGTGAAACAAGACTGCTGTATCTCGCCTTCACGTGCGGCTTTCACCAGCCCGCAGCCTTGTGTCTAGTGTGCGGCGACCACGAGCGTAATTTTGTAGGTTCTCTTACATGGTTCGTTGACATTCTCTTAGTTTCTCTCCTTTTCTCTCCCTTTGAACGGCCATTTCTGTAGGTAATTTTGTTGATTATATAACACGTAACCCGTATTCCAATCTGGCCAACCCTATCGTATCAGCTTCATATTTACAGTTGGCAAGTGAATTCCTGTTATTATAACACAACCAGTGTTAAGTGGTTTACGAGGTTTTATTATAGTCTCCCTCTGTTCCTACTGCAGTCTTGTTTCACCAGAAGGTGGGCTTATAATCGCTCGAAACCGGTCGTGATCGAACAAATAAATAGTTTCCAGAATGAAATTTTCACTCTGCAGCGGAGTGTGCGCTGATATGAAACTTCCTGGCAGATTAAAACTGTGTGCCGCACCGAGACTTGAAGTCGGTACCTTTACCTTTCGCGGGCAAGTGCTCTACCATCTGAGCTACCCAAGCACGATTCACGCCCCGTCCTCACAGCTTTACTTCTGCCAGTACCTCGTCTCCTATTTTCCAAACTTCATAGAAGCTCTCCTGCGAACCTTGCAGAACTAGCACTCCTTGAGTGCTTCTGTGAGTCTGGAAAGTATGAGAAAAGGTACTGGCGGAAGTAAAGCTGTGAGGACGGGGCGTGAGTCGTGCTTGGGTAGCTGAGTCGGTAGAGCACTTTCCCGCGAAAGACAAAGGTCCCGAGTTCGAGTCTCTGTCCGGCACACAGTTTTAATCTGCCAGGAAGTTTCATATCAGCGCACACTCCGTTGCAGAGTGAAAATTTCATTCTGGAAACATCCCCCAGGCTGTGGCTAAGCTAAGTCTCCGCATATCCTTTCTTCCAGCAGAGCTAGTTCTGCAAGGTTCGCGGGAGACCTTCTGTGAAGTTTGAAACACAGTCTGCCGCCGGCAGTGCTGCGAGACGGTCACACGCCAGAGCGCTGCGGGCGAGGCCCGCACCGTGTGCTTGTGTTTACTTCGGCCTCTGTGCGTGCCCTTTTCCTTCTAGACCACCATGGCGCACAACTATCGGAAGAAGACACTACGTTTAAGCTTTTGTTCCGACTTCGCCCGACCCAAGGCCCTGGAGGTAGAACGATTTATTCGCGACGAAGTTAAAATACCACCGACGGATCTAATTGGTATCCACTTGTCCATAGTTAACAGTACCGTATACGTCAAAATGAACAACGATGCGGCGTGCGACAAGGTGCTTCAAGAGGCAAAACGTGGACTGCGCTTCTGTCATTCCGACGGCAACGTCGGACCCGTTACCGTCGATCTCGCAGGTCTCGGCACACGAACGATAAGGATCTTCGATCTGCCGTTCAAACTACCTGCAGACGTCGTCATCGCGGCGCTCCGTCCGTATGGAAACGTTCTGGAACATGTCGCAGAACGCTGGGTACAGTTTCAAACCTATCTCGTTTTAAACAGTGTCAGACAGGTCCGCATCCCGTTGCAGAAACACGTGCCTTCCTATCTACGCATCAGAGGCTGCCGTGCCATTATAATCATGATGGCCAACCTCGTACCTGTTCCGGTTTCGGGAAAGAAGGTCGTCTACAGCCTGAACGCATTTCATGACGTGTCGCGCAGCTCCCGTTGTCGGAAGCGTCCGACAAACCCACGATGGCCGCCCTACCGGTCACTTACCCAGCGGCTCTTGCCACGTCTACAGTTTCGCCCAGTCCGTCACCCGGTCCCTCCGATCGGCACGTCCCACAGTCCCATTCACCTACGGATGATGCAGACGAACCACCTTACAACCTTGCCGCCCAACAGGCTATCGCACAGGACGCTGAGGAGACCAGTACTTCTTCACAACACCTGTTTGACAATTTCATTGTATCCACCGACGCCTTCGAACCAGACCGACGCTCCTCCTTGCCGTCGTCCGACACTGAGGAACACGTGCGCAAACAACGCTCGCCACGTTGGCGCAAACGGGCTCTCAAAGCGTCGCCACCCAAGACGACGAAGACGACACTCAACCAGCCGACATTTCCACGCAGATGTCTGCGGACAGCTTTCACGATGCGCAAGACGTTTCGCAGGACAGGACCAACATGGAGGTCGCCACGCGCAATGAAACGATCGGTGCGCAAGTTGAGACGCCTGTCTCCCCGCCGACAGCTCCAAATATCTCTCACCACGACATGGACATTGGACAGACCCACGGCACAGGAGCATGGACCGAAGACGTTGAGGTTAGCCTCCTCCTCCGGATGAGTTGCCTTCCCCGGACGAGGCTGCCCATTAACATCACAGACGAGGCACGGCAGAAGATGGGAGGGGACTTCCTGTCAGTGCCCTCCTCATACCTCCCTTGGTGAAGGTAGATGCGCGTCCACCACCACTGAAACAAACGTACCGGTTCGCCACACTGAACATCAACGCGATCGGCACTGCACCCAAGCTCCAGCTCCTATGTGACATGCTTCGGGCCTCTGACGTCGACGTCGCCCTTCTTCAGGAAGTACGCATTGCCACACTACCACCGGTCTACGGCTACGACTCATGCACGTCCAAATGCGATCAGTCAGAGCGTGGAGTGCCTTTCTACATACGCGAAGGAGTCCCACTCTCGGACACGACAATCCTTCCGTCTGGTAGGGGCATGGCTGTTACCATCTTCACACGCGCGTCATCAATATCTACGTTCCGTCTGGCTCCACGAACCGTCGGCAGCGATCCACTTACGTGGCGCCCCTGTTTTCTGGGCGCTATGATCGCCTTATCAACTGCGTCCTCAATCCATAGGACAAAATGCCTGGTTATTCGCCATGCCCGGCGCTGTTCACCTTAATCAAATATTTTCATCTAGTGGATGTTTGGGAGAAAATTCGTGGCAATACCGCAGGTTTTACCCATTATACGACATATTCTGTGAGCAGACTGGACCGGTTTTATGTCTCTGCCCACCTTGGCACCGAGGTCACCCAAGCAGAACGATGGCCCCTTGCATTTTCGGACCATAGCGCCGTCATTTGCTCCCTGGCTTTGCCACCTCAGTCAGTACGGCGCAGCAGAGGTTACTGAAAGCTTAATACCTCCCTCATCCACACTGCCACACTGCCGACAATGTATTGCCAGCGTCTTGCGAAAGACGCCTAGCGCAGTACACATCCACGTTGCATTGGTGGCTCAAATGTGTCAAACCTGCGATCAGAAAGGTCTTCCTGCGATGTGGTAAGGAAGCAGCAGCATAGCATCGAGGCACCACAAATTTTCACTACACAGTCCTCCGTGAGCTCGATCCGCTTCCTCCATCACCTGAAACCCTTAGGGAATGACAGCGTACTAAAGCTCGTCTCCTCTCTCTCCAACGTGCACGACTGTCTGGTGTCGTGGTGCGTTCCCGACGACAGGACCTCCTCCACGACGAAACGCCATCCACAATCCATGCTGCATCTGACCATCGTCGTCGACGTCGCCTTTTCGTCCCCAACATCACGACCTCCGACGGTGTTCACCACACAACACAGGCGGCAGTGTTGTCTGCCTTTGCTGAACAGTATAGGCAATTTTATGACGACGATCCGATGGCAACGCCAATTCCTGATGATCTCCGTCCTTCCCCTGATCGGACCCTCACCTTACTGGAGTCAACATCCATGATGTCTGCAATCACCGCAGAAGAGGTGGTAGATGCGATCAAGAAGGGGGCCAAGAACATATCACCAAGACCGGATGGTTCCCCGTGGAGTTTTACCGGGCGTTCACCACGTTAATGCTTCCTCGCTGGACGGAAATCATTCAGGAACTCTTTACTCTATCCTTCCCAATTCCACCTGAATTCATCACTGGCATTCTTCTACTTACGCTTAAGCCGAAGGGAGGGCCTCATGCCTCTGCATATCGCCCCCTTACATTAATGAACGCAGACTATAAAATCTATGCACGCCTCTTGGCAGGGCGCATACGCATCGTCTGACCTATGGTTCTTTCACCGGAGCAGACTGCACGTGGTTGTGGGGCCACCTTACAAACAGCCCTACGAGAATGCCGTGACCTCATTGCGCTGGCGGCAGTTTGTCGCCTTCGTGCAGCGCTGGTATCCATCGATTTCACGAGTGCCTGTGACCGCGTCCGACACACATTCCTCCTCATGGTGGCGACACGTATGGGCTTCCCATTTCTCTTTATCGATGCCATTCGCCGGTTACTACTTCCCCCGGTCTCGATGGTACAAGTCAATGGGAGGCTTGTAGGATCGATTCCTATACGTCGCTTTGTGCGTCAAGGATGTCCTATATCTACTTTACTATATGCCATTGCTCTTGAGCCCCTCATCACTGGTCTTACCTCTAGACTGCAGGGTCTCATTTTGCGTGACTGCACCTTTCACTGCAGGGTTTATGCAGACGAACTCCTCTTTCTTACCTACTCCTCCACGGAACTCAATGACGCCATCCAATGGATCCACCAGTATGAGTGTCTTTCCGGTAACATTCTCATTGTCCACAAATCGACTATGATGCTCATTAGGCGCGGCCTCCCGGTTATGGTGCCGACACCACTCTCAGTCAGTACCACCCTTCGTCACTTGGGTATCCATTTTACGAGCTCTACATACCACACAGTGGCCCTCGCTTACCGGCGGCTTTTGCAGTCGATTCGGCACCATGTCCGCTGTCAAGTGCACCAACTTCAACGTGTTTCCTATGTCAACATGTATGTCGCCCCTAAACTGGTACACGTCGCCCAGATCCTCCCATGCCGTTACTCCTTGCTGCCGCATCCAATCAGCCTTTGGACATTTCGTGTCAGGAGGGTCACTTTTCAAAGTCCGCTAAACACTCTAACACTGCCTCCTGCAAAAGGTGGCCTCGGACTCGTCAACGTGCGGGCACGATCTTCTGCACTCTTTGTCCACACTATGTTGCGGCACTGGCGGGGGCTGGTCCCGTCCTTAACACACAGTTTCTTAGATATCCTCCGACCACCTTCTCTCGATCCACCGATCAATGTGCCACCTATTTCTTCATTATTGTATATGTCGCCGATTGTTTCATAGAACTCAGCTACGTTCCGGCCGATCTTCCAGTCACCCGTCCTCCCCGTACAAAAGACTATTATCGTTTGTTTATGCTGTCCAACCCTTGCGACCCCATGGTGCTACAGCACCCAGACATTAACTGGCGAATGGTTTGGGGGTGTGTGCATGCACCCTTTTTACCGTCGTCTGTGTCTGTACTCTGGTATGTTTTAGTCTATGGCAAATTCCCGAATAATAGTCGACTTCATCGCATAGGACTGGCCACCTCCCCACTCTGCCATGACTGTCACCTCGAAGACACCGACGAGCACCGTACTTTATGTACTTGCCCCCTGAAACGAAACGTTTGGCTCCTCATCCAACGAATCAGGGGCTTTTACCTCCGTGCCCCATCAACGACAGTAGCCCCAGATTTCTTGTTGTTGCCCCAGACATTTCACTACCCTCTTGTAAAGCACCATACACTTATCTGGTTTCGAGGACAGGCTTTAGAATACCTCTAGAATGAAATTTTAACTCTACAGCGGAGGTGCGCTGATATGAAACTTCCTGGCAGGTTAAAACTGTGTGCTGGACCGAGACTCGAACTCGGGACCTTTGCCTTTCACGGGCAAGTGCTCCACCATGTCGCACTTGCCCCTGAAAGGCAAAGGTCCCGAGTTCGAGTCTCGGTCCGGCACACAGTTTTAATCTGCCAGGAAGTTTTAGAATACCTCTTTCAGAGTGGTCCGCATACAGTCCTCAATTTCTGGTACAAAGTTGTGACCACGCATAGCACCCTCACCTGAAAACCATCTTACCGACAAACTTTTGCTGGTTATCTCCGCAGCGTCTTCCTTGAACCCCCTCAATGTTGGTGTGTGCCATGCCTACCCGTCACATGATGCAACACACTTATCCACGTTCTCATGCATCGACAAATAAAGAAAAAATAAAAAAAGACAGAATATCTTATCTTTTGTTGTATTTTATGTTTTTCTAATATTTTTGTTAAACTATTATTTGTATATTTTTAAATTGTACCTTGAAGAACTGTAGCATTGTGTATATATACGAGGGTGAGTCAAAAGAAAACCTTAAATATTTTTTTAAAATATTATTTATTGTGCAGAAGTGGTACAAAGCTGTATCACTTTTCAACATAATCTCCCCCACGCTCAATGCAAGTCCCCCAGCGCTTACAAAGTGCATAAATTCCTTTATAAAAAAATTCTTTTGGTAGTCCGCGCAACCACTCATGCACCGCGTGGCGTAACTCTTCATCAGAACAGAACTTCTTTCCTTCCATTGCGTCTTTGAGTGGTCCAAACATATGGAAATCACTTGGGGCAAGGTTTGGTGAGTATGGTGGATGAGGAGGACACTGAAATGCAGGTCTGTGATTGTTTCAACTGTTGTACGGGCAGTGTGGGGCCTTGCAAAGTCATGTTGCAAAAGGACACCTGCTGACAGCAATCCACGGCGCTTTGATTTGATTGCAGACCGCAGATGATTTTTTAGGAGATCTGTGTATGATGCACTGGTGACAGTGGCCCCTCTAGGCATGTAATGCTCCAAAATGACGCCTATTTCGTCCCAAAAGAGAGTCAGCATAACTTTCCCTGCTGATGGTTCTGTTCGAAACTTCTTTGGGTTTGGTGATGAAGAATGGCGCCATTCCTTGCTCGCTCTCTTCGTTTCCGGTTGGTGGAAGTGAACCCAGGTTTCGTCCCCAGTAACGATTCTTGCAAGGAAGCCATCACCTTCTCGTTCAAAGCGCCGAAGAAGTTCTTGAAAAGCATCAACACGTCGTTCTTTCATTTCAGTAGTTAGCTGCCGTTTCACCCATCTTGCAGACACTTTGTGAAACTGGAGCGCATCATGCACAATGGCTAATCTGTAAACATGCTGCAATGTCATTCAGTGTCACTCGGCGGTTTTCCTTCACTATGGCTTCAACTGCTGCAATGTTCTGTGGAGTCACAGCTCGTTGTGCCTGACCTGGACGAGGAGCCTGTGGATACTTCGCAGAATCTACAACAACATTATCATCTGCAGCTCCACTCAGCAAGATACAAAAATCATTGGTACATGCACTTCGTTCCATATCTGTATCCACACTCTCCACTGCCATCGTACCATCATACAACGAAAATCGGCCACTACACCTACGTCAATATCATCGGTTCTTTCATTTCAGTAAAGTACACATTTACTTCGTCTGACGCTACACTTGATTCAGACTTTAAATTCACACCAGGTAACAGAGTACCTCATTCCACATTATTTTTTTGAACTTCTTCGATATTACAACATTCTGCAGCCATTCAACTCCCAAAGTTAACTTCTTTCTCGTGACTGTCTTGTTTAGCAAAATTTCGCGCTATCATTATTCTTGAACCAACTTCTTCCTACATCAACAGTCTGCCTCCCACCTTTTGCCACCCTCGGTTCATTATTTCTCGGTATTCTATCCACAAAACTCTCTCCAGGGCAGGGGAAGTTCAACTGGAGGAGGCTCTGTCGTATCTGACGGTATCTAACATCCTATGGAGGTCTGTATTATCTGATCTCAACTGAGATAGTTGTTCTGATGAGGATTTTACCGCTTCCTGCATGGTAAATGCCTGTGTTTTTGACACTGAAATTATGAAAGTTTATGCAATACACAAAAACGTAATAGGAGAAACAAAACATGATGATAAGGACAGTTATATGTATCATTACTGTAATACTTCTTGCTATAACTGAATTTCTTACCTGAATACTTGCAAGGACGTTTCATCCAGGCTTCTTGGTTCGCAACAACTTTAATCGTCCATATTAAGTGGGTGCAAAGTAGCATTTATCGCTTTAAACTTACTTTATACACCCTCAAATCATCGTCTGAGTCTAACGTAAATGAATTGAAGGTCTTCTGCCGATGTGGGAAAAACACACGTGGAAAAACAGTTATTGCACTCACTTTGCATCGTTCTTGATGCTGTTCGTCACTGCTGTCCCAAATACCCTTTGCCTCTTTGCGAGAAGCCGAGCCGTGTGTGCGTAAATGCATTGTGTGAACTGCGTCAAATGCAGCCTGAGAGCCAACACACGTCAGCCTCCCTAAGAGTTAACTCGTGGACTAACGAAGTGTCTTATGCCAACTCCTGTCAACCCAGATATAGTGAAGAAGACGTCCCCAAGAAGCTGATGATTACTGTGGAATAAATCTGTCGACTGGATAACAACCCTCTCCTCCTCCCCCCGTACTACATCTACTGTGGCCTTAACACATCAATTTCTGGCTGAGATAATTAGTTATAAATATTTGATATAGTGAAATTTCTGACTACTAAATAACAGAGGTTTATCTGGTAAAAATGTTACTTTATTAATGTTTAACCAAAGGAAATGATCAATGAGAACTACTACTGAAACTGGATTGATCGTAAAATAAAAAGGATAACTTTTGGATCACCACCAGTGAGATATTTCGGGAAAGTTCCCTCAGTTCATTGAACGTGTTTGACATTACGAAGAACTCTACACGGCTTTACAAAAAATTGACAGTGAGAAATGTATAAAAATAAAATGAAAATCAGAGTAAATACTATAAATTAATACAGGGGGGAAATAAGAAAAAACCCGAAACAAATTAGAACTGACAGACCGAAAGATTGTACGAAACATGGCTAAAGATTGCGAGTGGCATTTAGATTACGCTACAACCTTAAGTACTACCTGAATAACAACACAGTGAAAGAAGAATGTAGGAGGTTGTGTGTGTGATGCCCCTGTTCCTCATACATCTGAGATGATCGACAACGTGAAGTCCACTTACTTTATATAACCAAGCTGAAGCAACGTTCCCTAGTATTCCTACCATTGACCGAGCGGGGTAGCGCAGTGGTTAGCACACTGGACTCGCATTTCGGAGGACGATGGTTCGAATCAGCGTCCAGCCATCCTGATTTAGGTTTTCCGTGATTCCTATAAGTTACGTAAGGCAAATGCGGAGATGGTTCCTTCGAAAGAACACAGCCACATTCCTTCTGTATCCTTACCTAGTCGTACACGTGTAATGACCTAATTTTCGACCCGACGTTCAACACTAATCTTATCCTCCTCCTCTTCTTCCTCCTCCCATTGCTACCATCGCGCTGCATTCTTACCAGACACTCGCGTAATGTTCGAGGAAGCAGAGCTGATGTGCACCATGCCTCCAAGAACCATCTGCGAAATTCGGTTAAGTCCCATAAGTCCGAATCCAGTGCAAGTGCCACGCTGTCTCCAGAGTAAGCGTAAAACAAGAGTGTATTTACTAGAAGAAGTCCGAAGCAAGAGAGCCCTTTCGAATCTCCCTCAACTTCCCTCTTAAACTTTGTTATGGTGCGCCCTCACTGCCTCTATAGCCTATCATAGGTCATGTCACGAACGTCCCAGCAATAACAGAGTTATAATAATAGCTTTCACCCCCACGAAGTTTGTGAAATCTAGCGCGAATGGAGAGCGCCCTGAAACTTTGTTCTCACACGTTACGGAATGTCGTGAGTGCGCCAAAACATGTCAGCGACTAGTAAATGAGAAATCTGAGCCGTGGTTCCACAGAATGTTTGAAATCTTATCGTGTCTTCCAAAACCCCACTTCTCAGGCCAACAGAAATAGCTCCTGGCTAACGGCCTGTCAAGCTGTTGACTGTATTTCTCATAGGCGGTATGCTACTTTGGTGGCCCGCGAGCCGGCACACTATTTTAAGAGGATTAGTGTTTACCACTTCAAAGAGCTACTCCCAGCGTCGGAATAACGATGAGCTCTCTGGGACTTCGCAAGACACTTTTCTGCACGGCCTTGTCCTGCATTTTTTTCTCCAGAACGGACTTATGGTGTGAAAAATTTGGAGATAATGATTGTGGTAGGTTTGATTGTAGAAAGTGAAAGAAAAATAAGAAGTCGTTGAACAGAATTCTCATTACATTCGCCCTGTGTCCATTCGGGTTGATATATCGAACGAAATAGAAAATTAACCTAAAATTAACCGGTCTGAAAACCTCGTGAATGAAAGAGAAATGAGAGAGGGCTCTCAAGAAAGGACTGCCGCCTCTCAATTTCTGATTCCAGCTGTCAGAAGTCTCTTCAGTCATCAGTTTTGTGGATGCATTTGTACACTTCTGGTGTCATTTGAAATGAATATAGATATGGTGGATTAACTATGTGCCCAGAAATATGTTTGGATGGCACAGCGAGTTGATTAGCATGTCAGTGTGTTCATGAAGTCAGGTGAATGTCCGCTGATAAACCATAGGAAGCGGTATTACTTAGGCTATATTTCCTGTGGGTAGCGAATAGCTGGCCTTTTGATGTCTTGCTATGGTCTGCAGCCAGGAATTGAGAACAGTCATGGAGTGAGAAAAGGGTGCTGAACTCAGCATGTGGCCTCGAAGACCCGGCCTGGTGTCAGTGTCGCCCCGCCAAGCAAACGGCAGCATAGGTGAGTCACACTGTGAGCACTCTGCAGCAGAAAAGAGCAGCATCACTTCCCACGGAAGGGACTGGCCTGAAGATGCATGGACTCTGCAGAAATCGGTCACATTGGCTGGCACAGGTGCGGAACTCAGTGGGGAAGTACCTGTTCTGCGCGATGAACTAAAATCCTCAACATAGGATGTACTTGCAGTGGTCAGTAGAAGCAAGTATGCTGATAGAACGTGTCCGTTTAGGACGAGCGGTGGCTCAGCAGGTGATAAGGCCCTGGTGTGAACTACAGGCCACTAGGTACGCTCACTGAGGTCGACAGATGTTGGATAGCAGACACTCCACAAGTTGGAAGTCATGAGTTCAGCTCCAGGGAGCATCAGGCCTAAGCATAGCCCAGGGTTCCACGGAAGCATCTAGGGACAGAAGCTAGATGACTAATTTCACATTGACAACTGTCATGGTTTACCCCTCGAAACTGGATGTAGGTGGTGAAATACACAGCAAAGCTGAAGTGGGCGGTATTTATGGTGGCTCACGCACTACTGTTTCATCAGGTTACCACTCTTCATCAAATAGATGAAGGCAGTGGCCCGATTTTGGGCTCACACATGTGATAATGTAGGTCATCATCGCTACAGTCTAGCATTCGTACTTTTGCTACGTCAGTAGTGTTGCAGCAGCCCTGACAGTAGGCTGATTTTGTGGTAATGTGTTCCGTTGTGAGGCTCGACTGGTGATTCTTGCAGTGTCAGCAGAGCTCATATGATATTTCTTGTGGAAGAACACCTTGTCAGCTTCCTTCTGCTTCACCTCGCTAAGTCTTTTGTGTGAAATTGTGGTGACAGCTGTTCAATTGCCTGGACGTGGCATAAAAGGACAAGTTACACAACAGTGGCGCACCAGGCTAGCCATTTATATTATACAAATTTCTTTTGCAGAGTTAAGTATTTATGGCAAATTTCTGTAACAATTTTTAGTCATGGATTAGTCAGCATGAGTTTTATTAGGGGATCATGTACACATATGCACATGCACGATATGTAAATTAATTATTCATTTATATCAGAAAATGAAATAAGTGTTCTTTCGTGGACTTGACAATAAAAAATTATACTATAAACTAATCTTACAGTCTATTTTTCGTGTACGTAATACACACTTGCTTTGCACTAGAAACCGTCAACGATGGATGCTGCATATTTTTCATTGATTGTGGTAGGTGGGTGTAACCAGTTTCTTGTATTAGTGCGACTGCAGTCCCTTCTTCAATCGCGTATGGGAGCAGCCAGCAGTGCTAGGTACCTGCCAAGCCATGTTATATCAAATATTCAAATAAACGTCGAATAACCCATTCCTCAAAGAAATTGATGTTGAGTCCTCCGTGATCAGCCTACTCAAACTAGTCGCTAATTCACCATGTGCTTAGCTCTCAAGTTAGATTTACTAAGAAAACGTGAAAAAAAGACATACATAGAAACTCAATGATCTGCGATTCTTCAACAGACTATTTAACTTAAAACTAACATACGTTTCATAATCCACTCACAACGAAAATATTCAAACAACTAAAGAACAAATTAATTCCAACTTTTCAGCTGAAAATATGTCCACAAATAATTCATCTACTCCCAGACCTCTATACATCTACAATAATCTGCAAGTATGAATAAATAAATTTATGTATACTGTTCTTTTCAAAAACTAATTTGCAATAAAATACCTCTGCTGATACCGCTTCCACACACCAGACTCAACTTACATGTGCCATATAGCCCCATAATCTTTTGCACAACAGCATCATTATCAAAATATTTTCTAGCACATCTCTTCATGTATTGTACAGTAGAGAACATATAAACTCACATGACTGTCTCACATGTAAAAGAGCTATAATTTTATCACCTGTTATCTCTCTTATGAATCTAGCCCAACTCACATGAATGTCTCACATGTAAAAGAGCTATAATTTTCTCACCTGTTATCTCTCTTTCGAATCTAACCCTCTTTCTTCAATCTCCATCATCAAATCCAAAAGCCCTATCTTTCACTATGATTGATCATACGTACTTATTTAAGAAATCCGTCCTCAGATTGATGTTCACGATCAGGCCAGAAACAAGAAAACAATGCATTCCGAAAGCAATATCCTCAACTTTAGACTGTAGTAATATTTCTCTTTTCACTCGTTTGCCGCATTTTAACGCCAGTTGCAGCTATTCTATCAACTACCTGCATCTTGTTTGCCGCTAGAACGATTCTGACACAGCTGGTACACTATATTCTGAATCTAATAATGCAACATTCCATAAATTTTCGTTTTACCATTAATAATTAGCTTATTCTCTCCAAAAGTAGCGCTCTTTGACTTTGTTTCCAAAAAAATAAGTTCGTTTCTCTTCCCTACTTTCTTTGTCTTAAAAACATATTTTTATGCACTACTGCCAAGGGGGGAAAAATCCAGTGTGCACTCTTCGTGCATAGCGGGAGGAGTCATTTGAGATGTGGGATGGGTGTTTCTGGATGCGGTGAAGAGCACAGGGGCAACCAACTGCAGGTCACTGCTCAAGTCGATATTAACGATAAGTGATGCTTTGGATTTCTGGTTTCGGGTGGCTAGCTGAAGTGGCGTCGTTCACAGTACTGATTGTGGACCTTCGGTACACGTCCGAGCAAAGGGTCTGAATTACAAGCTCAAGCGGTTCTGCGACCATATAGGTTGTGGATTTCTCGAGTTGCACCCTATGGCGGTGGGGTTTCAGATTCCACTTACTAGGTCAGGTGTCCACAAAAAACAGGAGGTGACTACGCAGCTAGCAGGAGCTGTGTGAAATTGACTGAGTGGTTTTTAAGTTACAGGGTCTCGGCTGACTACAGACAGTTCTTCAGTCTCAACATCTGTACAGAAAAAAACCAGGAAGATGCTAGACATAATAACAATTAGTAGTGTAACTACAAATTGTCGTAGCTCTTCTGGGAAGCAACCAGAGCTCCAAACACTAACAAATGGTTCAAATGGCTCGAGCACTATGGGACTTAACTTCTGAGGTCATCAGTCCCCCAGAACTTAGAACTACTTAAACCTAACTAACCTAAGGACACCACACACATCCATGCCCGAGGCAGGATTCGAACCTGCCACCGTAGCGGTCGCGTGCTTCCAGACTGTAGCGCCTAGAACCGCTCGGCCACCCCTGCCGGCCAAACACTAACAGCCGAATCAGTTATAGGTACTGAAAACTGGGAAGTAGGAGATGAGTTCAGCCAAAATTTTTTACAAAGGACCTAACGGTGAAAACTGGGAAGTAGGAGATGAGTTCAGCCAAAATTTTTTACAAAGGACCTAACGGTGTTTAGAAAAGGTAGATTAAATACAGTAGCTGGAAGCGTGCTTGTTGCTGTTGCAAATAGTCTGTCTAGCAGCGAAAAAAGTTGATTTCCCGTGTGTTAGTATGGCTGGAGAATATACTTGACAACCGGAATAAGTTAATAGTTCATTCCTTCTACCGATCCCTAACTAAAATGATTCAGTTACTAAACAATTCAAAGGAAACTTGATGTCGAAAAGGAACCCCACTCATACAGTGACTTCAGTCTACCCTCGATATGTTGGAGTACATATTCGAAGCCAGTGTATAATGGTTCAAATGGCTCTGAGCACTATGCGACTTAACTTCTGAGGTCATCAGTCGCCTAGACCTTAGAACTAATTAAACGTAACTAACCTAAGGACATCACACACATCCATGCCCGAGGCAGGATTCGAACCTGCCACCGTAGCGGTCGCTCGGTTCCAGAAGCCAGTGGTAGGTATAGATCTTATTTGAGAATTATTTTTAGCGATTAGTTCAGAAAACCACTCGAAATGTAAATGTTTTAAATAGATAGTTCATCTCTTAGCAACAAATAATCCTGAGCAAACAGAGAGCATCATGACAGGTACAGAAAGAGATTAGTGACCACAAGGTCGTTGTAGTGAGACTGACCACCGCAACATTCAAAACCACTAAAAGTAAACGCAAAATATATCTATTCAAAACTAGATAAAGCTTCTCTTGATGCCTTCCTAAGAGTTAGTCTCCAATCCTTCCTATCTAAGTGTGCAACATATATGGTATACATTTAAAGAATTAGTGGCAGCAGATACTCAGGGATTCAAACCTAATGAATGAATAAAACTTGGTACTGATCCCACATGGTACCCAAACGAGTCAGACACTGCTGCAGAAGCAACGAGAAAAGCATGCCAAATTTAAAAGAAAATAAAATTTCCAAGATTAGCCATGTTTTACTGAATCTCGAAATTTAACACGCACTTCAAAGGGAGATGCTTTTAATAGATTCGACGACAACACCCCTATCTCTGAATGATGAGCGAGGGTGAGTTGTGGGCCAGTGGGGGGTATAGTTCTCTTAAACAAACAAACGAGTCACTAGCGCTAACCTAATTTAATGGCCATTATGTAAACAAACCGATCACTTGGGCGCATGTTTTGTTTATAATTATTGGCAATTTCTGTCATGGTATTTATTATAATTTATCCACAGGCGGCCGTTACCGGTTTTGAGCTATCATTTGCTCTCTTAAGAAAGTAAACCATCCACATGCTGTAACCTAATTTAATGGTCATTATGTAAACAACCTCTTCACTTAGGCACATTTTTGTTTGTAATTAATGGTCAGTAACTGTCATGATAGTTATCATAACTTATACACATGATGGAGGCGTGTCTACTCAGGTGTTCAATGGTTCTAGCTTAAATTGGTAACTGTAATTTTAGTGACAGTAATTTAAGATCCATTAAAGACACCCCCACTGTGCTGCTATTGGCCACGCCTCCACCCTCTTCCATCATCCTGCACATTCTTCTAATCTGAACCTCACTGGAGTAGCAGCAGGCAGCAGTAAATTCATGTGATGCAAATTTCCAATACAGCATAGCACCTAGCGGTTTTGGCCTAGTTTTTGAAAATATTTTGCAGCCACACTATTTTCTGCAACATACGAAGCAGTTTACGTTTTCGTGGCTAGTTTTTAAGAAGATAGATATTCCATTGCAATTGTACTGATCTGCACAACTTTTTATGAAGATACACGTGTGTGTTCCCTTCTTATTCCCCTCCCTCCTCCCCCCTCCCCCCCACCCTCCACGCACTTTCTGAAAGGGTACGCGTAAATAGTGTTTTTTTGACTAATTTCACCGGTTTGTAAGACGAGATGCATGAATATTGATATCGCTGCTATTTTATTGATTTTTAAGAAACATACGTAAAATACATAGCTTTACACTGATGAGCCGAAACATTACGACCATTTGCTTAATAGCTTGTTTGCCCATCTTTGGGACGAAATACGTTACTGATTCTGAGTATCAGGGATCAGGCAGTTTGTTGGTAGGTTTGATGAGGTATGTGGCATTAGATGTCGAAGCACAGGTCATATAATTCGCTTAAAGAATGGGCCACTGATCAGCGAACACGGTGATGGCGCCAGATAGCGATCCAGATAGGTTCCATAGGGTTTATATCAGGCGCAATTGATGCCGAAACATCAAGGTGTATTCACTATAAGGTTCCTCAAACCACTGTTGCACGGTTTTGGCACCGAGATACAGACAGTTAAACTGCTGAAAGATGACACTGCTGTCATGGAAGACATCAAGCATGAAGGGATTCAGATTGTTCACAGCTGTCAGCGTGTCCTAGATTACCACCACAGGCCCCATGTAAGCGCAGCAGAATGTCTCCCATAGCACAATACTGCTGCCACCAGCCTGCGTCCGTGACGCGCTGGATGTTTCGAGCCTCCGTTCACCTCAATGACGCTGTTTGTGGAGACACTTTCGACCTAGTGTAGCAAAAATCTGATCAACCCGAAGATCTTACACGTTTCTATTGATCAGCAGCTGAATCCTGACGGTTCCGTACCCACTGCAATCGTAATCGACGATGTCGTTGGGTCAACACATGAACACGTAGGAGTGGTCTGCTAATGAGCTCCCGGGTTCGATTCCCGGCGGGGTCAGGGATTTTCTCTGCCTCGTGATGACTGGGTGTTGTGTGATGTCCTTAGGTTAGTTAGGTTTAAGTAGTTCTAAGTTCTAGGGGACTGATGACCATAGATGTTAAGTCCCATAGTGCTCAGAGCCATTTGAACCATTTTTTTGCTAATGAGCTCCATGTTCAGCACTGTATGGTGAACGGTGTGCTACGAAACACTTGTGCGTACACCAGCATTGCTGCTCTTTCGGCGGAGATGCCACAGATCACCATCTATCCTACTATACAGAGCAGACAAGATTGCGAACCCCACGTTCAGTGAAGAGTCGTCGAGGTCCATCCATTTAGCACCTGGTGGTAATTTCACTGTCCTTCTATCTCTCTCCGTAGTTGCTCAAGACAGTAACACATGAACAGTCGACTAGTGTCGCCGTTTTCAAGATACTCGTTTACATGCTGTGGGTAATGATAATCTGCCCTTCGTTGTCAAAGTCGCTTATCTTAATGCTTTTCCCCGTCTGCAGCCCATATCTTCGCTAGAGTGATACCCCGTCTATGTCTGATCCACATAGATACTTTCGTTACCGCGTCATGTGCCCACAACGCCACCATGCGGCATCGATCATCGTGGTGCGCAGTGATCATAATGTTTACACTTATCTATGTAAATTTTTAATAACTTACACTACCAGCATAAGACACTATTTGCAGTTTTTAGTCAGATGACATTCCTCAATACGAGTTTTTCGTTAAAATTGTGTCGATTTTCTTCATACATAATTTTTTCTTCCTGAAGGCACAAGTAAAAACATCGCGATAATCTAACAAATTACACGGATATTCGAGCCGGCCGGGGTGGCCGAGCGGTTCTAGGCGCTACGGTCTGAAACCGCGTGACCGCTCTGGTCGCAGGTTCGAATCCTGCCTCGGGCATGGATGTGTGTGATGTCCTTAGGTTAGTTAGGTTTAAGTAGTTCTAAGTTCTAGGGGACTGATGACCTCAGAAGTAAAGTCCCATAGCGCTCAGAGCCATTAGAACCATTTGATCGGATATTCGACGTTAAACAGTGTTCATTTAACAACAAAATACGCGCCTGGCCTAAGTTTCAATTTAAAACAAACTTATCACCTGTACTTTTTTGAGTACCGCGAACTATCAGGTCCCGTAACACTATATAATTATACTGCACTTTGTAAAAAATAAATAAAAAATAAAAAAGAAACACTAAGGGCGTTTCCACGGAGGAAAGTATATGCTTCACATTTGCGCTCCACATTTGCGCCGCTACCACCATGTGAAGGATAGGCGAGCTATGAACTGTACTAAGAAACATTTCAGCCAGTGTTTATCGCACCGTAATCTCCAAAGTGTTTGTCTTAATATCACGAACGCCGTGGAAAGAGGATTACCATTACTTATTTATTTAAAACTGAAAAAAAAATGCGACAGGACCTTTTCCCGGGCAGCACTCAGGCACTGCCATTGAAGCCGTTGAGACTGGAGCACCCGCTTGTCGAAAGCGGGTTGCCCCCACGAACGTGGATAAACAAAACTTTACGATTACAGAGTTCGACTTTTCATGGTCAACGTCTGTGCCTCCGACCACACCACTCCCCGAGCCCACTCAGTCACGCAATTTCCAGGAGGAGATAAGCGCTGAAGCCAGCCTCTACGAGTGACATCCGTCTATACAAATCTCGATTAAAGGAAAACGAGTAACGGTGGTAGCCGTTATGTACTGGAGCAGACCGCATGCACCAATTTTCATCCCATCTAGTCGATTGCAGTGTGATAAAAAAATCCCGAACTTCTCCCTTTCAATTGCCGGTCCAGCGGATGCGTATGTCATGCACCTTTGGAAGCCCTGCGCGCTCCTTTGTTCCCGTGGATCGCTGCGGTACAGCACGGCCAGTCAGCCAATCACAGCCACACTTCGCAAGTACAGGCACACGCACTACGAATTTTTTAATGTAACGTGCCTCTAAGTCCCATAAATATGACTATATCAATACATCATCATGATGACACATTTTTTCTCCGCTGCAAGACATGTACTAGTAGGACAGTAGTCTTTATTAATTCATCAGTACTGCCAATGGTATTGCGGTAGTGCACTGCACACACGTTAACAGCGCGTTGATATAGCATTTCCGTCGATTACAACATCATCTCACAAAGCCTGTATACCTTTCCAGAGGAAAGTGACTCCATACGTTTCACGAAATTCATGTTCAGTGGTGGTTTGGCAATTCCAGTATTTATTTTCCCTCACTCCGACAGAAAGTGTTTCAATTACGGCAGATGGATCTCCCTTTGCGTCAGTTCCACTATCGTAGCGATCAAATATACACTGTGCCACTCGCAGAGGTCCGCACACGTATTTGTTCTTCGTCTGCAGTTGGAAACGTTCGTGATTTGCGCACGGAAAGAAAGTCATTTCGTCAGTCAAAAATTTGCTGCAGAATAATTCAACAACTTGGCTTGTATCTGCAAACTGTTTCAGGATATTTATCCAGCTTCGTGTATTACATAATCATCATCTATATAGCTACGATAGAATGTGCTTTTATTGCTTGTGGACTGATTTCCTCTTTTCTGGCGGTGGAAAGAATGCCTGGCTGACGATGAAATATTTTTGAGCTAAAGAGCAATGCTATATCTTTATTCACAGGACTTTATATACTAGTCAGTAATGTAGAGTTAGTGGACATACACTCCTGGAAATTGAAATAAGAACACCGTGAATTCATTGTCCCTGGAAGGGGAAACTTTATTGACACATTCCTGGGGTCAGATACATCACATGATCACACTGACAGAACTACAGGCACATAGACACAGGCAACAGAACATGCACAATGTCGGCACTAGTACAGTGTATATCCACCTTTCGCAGCAATGCAGGCTGCTATTCTCCCATGGAGACGATCGTAGAGATGCTGGATGTAGTCCTGTGGAACGGCTTGCCATGCCATTTCCACCTGGCGCCTCAGTTGGACCAGCGTTCGTGCTGGACGTGCAGACCGCGTGAGACGACGCTTCATCCAGTCCCAAACATGCTCAATGGGGGACAGATCCGGAGATCTTGCTGGCCAGGGTAGTTGACTTACACCTTCTAGAGCACGTTGGGTGGCACGGGATACATGCGGACGTGCATTGTCCTGTTGGAACAGCAAGTTCCCTTGCCGGTCTAGGAATGGTAGAACGATGGGTTCGATGACGGTTTGGATGTACCGTGCACTATTCAGTGTCCCCTCGACGATCACCAGTTGTGTACGGCCAGTGTAGGAGATCGCTCCCCACACCATGATGCCGGGTGTTGGCCCTGTGTGCCTCGGTCGTATGCAGTCCTGATTGTGGCGCTCACCTGCACGGCGCCAAACACGCATACGACCATCACTGGCACCAAGGCAGAAGCGACTCTCATCGCTGAAGACGACACGTCTCCATTCGTCCCTCCATTCACGCCTGTCGCGACATCACTGGAGGCGGGCTGCACGATGTTGGGGCGTGAGCGAAAGACGGTCTAACGGTGTGCGGGACTGTAGCCCAGCTTCATGGAGACGGTTGCGAATGGTCCTTGCCGATACCCCAGGAGCAACAGTGTCCCTAATTTGCTGGGAAGTGGCGGTGCGGTCCCCTATGGCACTGCGTAGGATCCTACGGTCTTGGCGTGCATCCGTGCGTCGCTGCGGTCCGGTCCCAGGTCGACGGGCACGTGCACCTTCCGCCGACCACTGGCGACAACATCGATGTACTGTGGAGACCTCACGCCCCACGTGTTGAGCAATTCGGCGGTACGTCCACCAGGCCTCCCGCATGCCCACTATACGCCCTCGCTCAAAGTCCGTCAACTGCACATACGCTTCACGTCCACGCTGTCGCGGCATGCTACCAGTGTTAAAGACTGCGATGGAGCACCGTATGCCACGGCAAACTGGCTGACACTGACGGCGGCGGTGCACAAATGCTGCGCAGCTAGCGCCATTCGACGGCCAACACCGCGGTTCCTGGTGTGTCCGCTGTGCCGTGCGTGTGATCATTGCTTGTACAGCCCTCTCGCAGTGTCCGGAGCAAGTATGGTGGGTCTGACACACCGGTGTCAATGTGTTCTTTTTTCCATTTCCAGGAGTGTATTAAGATGCCAGTCCATGCTGGCACACAAAAATCACAAAGAATGTAGTCTCTCGCTGTAAAATCTGCACCCAATTTAAAGAGCTTTTAGAGGTGTCCCTGGTTTAGCACAGATCGTATGCAGCGTGAAAATAGTGAAGAAAAGGGAAGCGGCCATTTCATCATTACCTGGTTGTGCTAAGTCAGTGACACATTTTATATGAAAATAAAAATATATATTAAAAGAAAGCCCATTTACCTTTTATTCGATACCTTCACAGCGCAGTTTAGTAGGATGTGGGACACCTACTACCTTTAATATAGGAGTGTTGATCCATCTTGAATGACATGGCTTTTCCTCCCATATTATTGCCTTCAACATTTCTACTATTAAGAAACTCAAATAATCGAGATATAGATACACAACGCAGCACAATATCGTCTTTGTTTCTCTCCCATCCCACCGTAACATACAGTATTTATCGACAGAAAGCAAAAAACCGAACTTACGCTGCTAAATATTGTGAGGTAACGGGCGAGTTGTGGCGCCCTGAAAATTTCTAAGTTCCGAGCTGAGGCTTCTCGGCGGGTCGCGGCCCGGCAGCGACCACGTGGTGCTAAACTTTAGCTTAGCAACCGCGTGAGCCGCACAACGGCCGGTACAGCCGCGTGGCTGGGAATTCCGCTGTGACGAGGGCGGTGCTTTGCGTCGATGAAGGAGACGCGCCGGGAGTGCCAAAGATAGCGCACTTTGTGAAACCTTAATGACAGACATTTCACAGTTCGTATAGAAATTCATAGTAGCCAGATGAAATCATTATACCTCAAAAAGAAACATGTACATTACTATTACTTGCACGACAATTCTGATGGTGTAATCAGATTTTCAATATCTTTATTAGTTTAAAGTTTAGTATCTAAGGGTAAATTATACAAGTAACACCCAGCAATGAATTTGCAAAATATAAACGCTTCATCCGGTTTTGTCGATCACCATGTCTTTAGAAAGCTATTAGTGTACATCTAATTTGGTATAAATTACAGACATTTATCTTGAATAGTACATGATTTATTGGAGGTCAAAGTGGCCGATTACTATCGATCACGTCAGGCCATAAGTACTTCAGTTACACGAAGAAACGGTAGCAGTGTGCTTATAAGTATATTGATTTATCCATGTCTTTGTTAATATCCGATATATGATATACATGAAGAAACTGGTCAATTATTTACTGTGTTTTAGAAAGCAGAGAGACATTAGGCTCCTGGCCTACCTTTTGTCTCTTTTCTTTTGATATATGTTTAATTGTTTATGTATTTAATTATGAGTGTTAGAGCGTGATTATGGTCCAGCCGTAGGAATATTTATTTAATTTCTAGTATTTAAATGTAGATCCAGTATTTCGTATATTTGTGGGTGCGTTAGCTTGAAGACATGGCGCGAGAACTCTAGCCAATCACAGCGCTCGTAAATGGGGAGACTGGATGGAAGTGAGTTTCCGGAGAGGACACGGGGAAGTGCTGAGCAGGAGGCAGTTCTGGACAATACGGCACAGGACACGGGAGGTACGGTACAGGGCACATCCGCGCGGGATTAGCCGAGCGGTCTTAGGCGCTGCAGTCATGGACTGTGCGGCTGGTCCCGGCGAAGGTTCGAGTCCGCCCTCGGGCATGGGTGTGTGCGTTTGTGATTAGGATAATTTAGGTTAAGTAGTGTGTAAGCTTAGAACTGATGACCTTAGCAGTTAAGTTCCATAAGATTTCACACACATTTCAACGTTTTCGAACAGGACACGGGAGTGCTTGATGCGACGGCACGGCGGACGCACGGTTGCGAAGGGAGACTTGGAGGGTGGAGCGGTTTGCGCGCGGTCGCGAGAGAGAGAAATACTTCAGAGTGCCGACTTGTGCACTTGTGAGATTTCAGCGGCTTCTACTGTGAAGACGCAGTTTGCGTTTAGAAGTGAACATCGCGCGAGCTATGTTGTTGTTCATAACTAATTATGTGCAGTAGGAATCTATTGTTTCCCTGTTATTCAACTTATATTTTATTTAATTGCTTGACCATCGGCACTAATAAGTGTTTTGCAGAAATATACCGCATTCTCAAAAGTACTTCTACGGTCGTACTCATCGTCGGCCGGTTTGGCCGAGCGGCTCTAGGCGCTTCAGTCTGGAACCGAACGACCGCTACGGTGGCAGGTTGTGTGTGATGTCCTTAGGTTTATTAGGTTTAAGTAGTTCTAAGTTCTAGAGGACTGATGACCGCAGATGTTATGTCCCATAGTGCTCAGAGCCATTTTGTCGTACTCATCATTTAAAGTCGTTATGAAAGTATCTGCAGATATTATTTAATTGCAAACATTCATTTATAAACGTCCTTGTTACGTTCTGAATACGCAATTGCCGAGTGATGGGAACCTTCGACCATTCGATTCATGCGTATATTGTATACTGTAGACTCAGCAGTATTTGGCCTGTAATGCGGCAACTACGTATCCCAGTCCCTAGACAACAAAACCAGCCAAAACTATTAATATTTCAACTCTGAGTCGGAGGGTTCGTAGTCGTATTTTTGAAAGCCCGAAACTGGGGGCGTGTCCGCGATTTGGGTCCTGCAAAGTGGTAATTCCTTTGGTCTCTGTTTTTCAGCGTACTATGCGAAGTATAAAAACCTGTAATGTAGGTTAATTCTTACAAAGAAGAAAACAGCAACCAGCCACTATTAACACTGATATTTATTTAGGTAAATAGCGCCGTTACCGGTTTCGAACTGGCAAGTTCATCATAGACGGCTGTTCACATGATTTTCAAGATACGCTTTACATTATCGTCCGTTTCCGAATGAATAGTGCTGCCAAGTTTTCCGTTAATGTTATGTGGCAGCAGACGATCGACGAGAGTGCCTTTGCTGACAGCACGACATCGGCTGTAGCACCTCTTTTGGGCTTGTGACCATATCGGTTGGACCGTAGTCCATAGGAAAACCATAGCTTAGTAAGATGAGTCCCAATTTCTGTTTGGAGGAGCTGATGGTAGGGATCAATGTGGCGCAGATACCACGGAGCCAAGTTGTCAACAAGGCGCTGTGCAACCTGGTGGTGGCTCCATAATGGTGTGGGCTGTGTTTACATGGAATGGACTTGGCCCTCTGGTCCAACTGAGCTGATTATGGACTGGAACCGATTGTTTTCGGCAAGATATAATGGACTTCATGTTCCCGAACAATGATGGAATTTCAGGATGACATTGCGCCATGTCACCGTGACGCAATTGTTCGTGATTGGTTTAAGGATCATTCTGAATAATTCGAGCGAATGTTTCCGTCACCCTGATCGCCCGACATGGATTCCATCGAAGATTTACGAGACATAATCGTGAAGCAAGTTCTGGAAAAATTCTGCACCGGCAATACTTTCGCAATTATGGACGCTATACATGTAGAGGCACCATGGCTCACTATTTATGCCGGAGACTTCCGATAACTTGCAGAGTCCATGCCAAGTCGAGTTGCTGTACTACGCTGAGCGAAAGGGCGTCCGACACGATACTAGGAGAAATCCCATGACTGTGGTCACCTCAGTGTGATCCTCGTACGTACACGCACAAATCAGAGGTACTGCAAGAGTATGGGAAGATTCGGGGTCTAATCACGGCAATCTTCATTTTTACATCCATGCACTATTTGATACTGGACTGACCATGAAACTTAAATCCCTCTAGACCAGTGAATATGCTCATGGGTAGTACACATATGTGTGGTGCTAAGTATTTATTTAGAAGCACACCCAGTACTTACAGGCTTATCCGACTATCGTACATCGAGAAGCACGTAACCTACAAGCACAAGGCAGACTTAATAAATGTTTATGTTTCCTCTAGCAACAGCTGTCATCTTAGTGCCTGTTACACTTCTATCCGAGTTGTAGTGCCACAGTCTTTTGGCGTCATGCCGATGGGATCTGCAGCAACTCGACTCCTACACTGTCACTTCTAAGTGGACGGGTTACACCCCCCCCCCCTTTTAAATCCATGCAAATGAATTTGAGGATGATATATTCTTCTACTTTAGCTCACCGACGTGTGATTTCTTAGTGTTTGGGTTGCTTCCCTTAGATTCGAGCTAATGGATCTGAGCCCGACATATGCATTCTTCATCAGCATGCTGTAGATGCTTACTGATAGGTTTTTTACTGTAGTTGACGCTTCCGTTGACCGCATACGAGATTTCTTGTCCTATTAATGTGCAATATCTTTGGCTACATTCAGGTCAACTACCAGCCCCACCTTAGGTCTTCTCACCTGCTTGCAGACAACACACCTGCGAGCATCCTACATATAAAACAAATGACATTGCTGCTATACAGTGCGTGATGGGGCGTACATCGCACTAGTGTTATTGATTATCCTTCTGTCCCAATTTCAGGCGCTGATCGATCCATATATGCCCAAATCCACCCTTACATTTACGGGAGAAGCTCGCGTCTTTCCCAGAGATTTTCTTTGTGTTACGTATTCGAGTAGAGTATGCCAACGTATACGATCCTAGCAGCGTCTACATGGTGATTTCGCCTCGCACGTCAGCCACGTAACACGAACTGATGTAGGCTCAGATGAGTAGTAGGCAGCGACTGTGTAGTGTTGAGCTATCGAATCAATGTTACTGTTCATCAGTACGTATCATTTAACTACAATCTGGTCTATGCGTGTTAATGTCGGGATAGCAGCTGGCAATGACCTCAAAGTTACAGTGCAAATTGAGAAAGTATGGTGAGGTACGAAGATGGGGCTCGCGCAGATAGAGTGGAAGAAGTTTTGCGTGCAAATTGACAAATATATGGAGGGGCACTTGACGGCTAAGTACGACACGTTCTGTCTCGATATTCCCATCTTCGAGAGTAGCAGTGTCAGCGCATCAGTACTCATTTTGTTTGGTACTGATATGTCAATATCAACAGCTCGAGAGTCATCGCAGAGCATATTTCTAGGGCATTAAAGCGTGGGGAACACACGTGGTCTGCACGAAGCAGAGTGTGCTGCAGTGGAGCGAGAGTAGGTCTGAGGTATTGTTTTGCTTAAGATAGTCATTCTAAGATCAAAGAGTGTTCAATGCAAGATGGTATACCTACTCCAACAGGTTTTAAATGCTACGAATGAGGTTCAAATGGTTCAAATGGCTCTGAGCACTATGCGACTTAACTTCTGAGGTCATCAGTCTCCTAGAACTTAGAACTAATTAAACCTAACGAACCTAAGGACATCACACACATCTATGCCCGAGGCAGGATTCGAACCTGCGACCGTAGCGGTCGCTTGGTTCCAGACTGTAGCGCCTAGAACCGCTCGGCCACTCAGGCCGGCTTACGAATGAGGAAAAAAAAAGTTATTTTCGAAATATAGTCGCATAGTTTCCAAACGTCAATGGGTGCTACTTAAGTACAGTGATGCTGTGTATGGTCTCCTTCCCACCACTGACAAATATTCCACTAAAACTGCAGTCTTCCGTGTATCTACGAGCATATAGACACCTTCCTGATTTCAAAATGTAATTTGCGTACGAAAACAAAAAAAAAAAAACAGTGATTCTGCAGTACAGCTGAATACGATGCGTGTAACATAGGTTCTAAATGTCTATCAGGGCTTTTTAAGTACAGTGATGCTGTGTAGGGTAATCCCTTCCATCATCAAAGATGTTCCATTAAACTGAGGTCTTCCGCTCCATATTCATCCCCTTCTGATTTTTGTAATGTACCTCCGTATCGCTAGTATTTAGACATGATCAGACTCGAACAGTCCATCTGCCAAACGTTAATTAGTCACACATATCCACTGAAAAAATATCGCGTTTTATCCTATTACGTAAGGGAATAGTCATCGATAGAAAGCCATTGCAATAGTGGAGTCTGATATTACATTTAAACGTCAACCAGTTTTGCTTTAGATCGATTTCTAATATTCCCGCTGCATCCATACCCATTTCCTTTACTATGACTCCTGCTCCTGGCTGTGGAAAATGGTACAATGTCTCTAGGGTTCGTAGATTTCCCCCTATTAAAGTACTGATACGTGACATAATCTTTCCATCCAACATATACTGTATACGTCACAAAACCAGGCACATTCTATCATCAATTACGATTACATGTGCAGTAACTAAAGTAATATGACACACGGACGTACGCAGCACTCAGAATTTCTTTTTCTCCCAGCAATACACCACGATACAGAATTTAGTCGCTACTAGCTTAGTGGAATATACATGTCGTAAAGCACTTATTGCCGAATCGTATGTAACTGTGTAGCTGCTAGCCAACCTCACCTACAGCCAAGTGCAGCAGTGTCAACTCGGCCCACAGGTGAGCCGGGAGCACTGATCATGGTAGAATGCGCACATCTATTCACGGCCATGCTGAACTAGACATAGCAATAGTCATCTGCATCATCACTATGTGTAGCGCACTGCGGTCCGTGAGTAAGCCGCCCACGACACTGTGTCCGCCTTATATTGGGTGTGGGTTACCAGTACACACTGTTGGGAAGTAAATAAATGTTTTAGCTGTTAGTGACCTGATTTTGTCTCTCTCTGGCGCACCATCTTACCCAAGAGAGCACCCACACCCATTACAATAATGGGCGACGTATATTGATAAGTTTCAAGGAAGGAATGTTTTCTCATCGGCATCTTCTAATGTGGTTGTTCAGTGAAGTTCTCAGGTTTTGTCGTTATGTGTGTATAGTGAGTGCTTTGGTTTTTATTTTCATTTAAATTGTTCAGATGTGAGCTGTGTGGCTTATTAGTTCCCTGCAGATGAAAACTGTTAGAAAGGTAGTTGCTTATTGTGGTTGTAGTGAATTAAGTGGGACATTTTGCAAAAAAAGTTAGTGATTAAATTTATTTTGGAATTTATTGTGGATAGTAGTGAGTGTCGGATATCACGGGTACTGTGTGTGTTGGAGACATAGGTATAGGGAACTTATTGAACTGAAGGCAGTGAGGATATCGATAAGGGTATCGAGATTTGGCTTTATAATGACAGAAGAACCCAAGCCACTAGATGAAGTATTGTGATTTTCTGATGCGAAAGAGTGGGCAACGATTTTATTTGTTGAGATAGGAAGAAATAAAAATAGTGATAGTCTACTAAAGACAAAAAAAACCTCGTTTTGTCATGTTGGTGACGACGTGATATCTACCTTATGTAACATGGTATGAATAAAAATTTATTAATGAATATCCCTTTTAAAATATAATTAGATTCTAGGATATTATGTTATGATTGTGTCATTTTTAACCGTAATTATAGCGCTCATTTTACTTTACATTCAAGCTATAATTTATTCAGGATTGCCTTACAAATTATTAGTAGATTTTTGATCTTTTGTGTTCTTGTATTTCCTTGTATGTGATCTTGAAGATGCTCAAAGATTATTGCATTCTTGTGCTGGCTATGTGCCAGTCATTGCTTGATTCTTCAAAAAAAAGAGAACAGGACTTGAAAATATGCTGGACTGCCTTACATTACATAAAATCAGATGAACTGCCACCCAATACCATTTCAAATGAGAGATCAAGTGATGAAACGTACCTACTTTTCACCTCGAGTCATTTCATTGATACATTAACATGATGATATCCTGTCGTATACAAAGAGGCACGCACATAGACATAGTGGTATCAAAGGTGTGCCGTCTCGCATAGTTCTATGGCCTAGCATATAGCCAAATGGTCGCATCTCAAGGAAAACTCTTTGCTTTATGACATCGAATCAGATACTTTCTGCAAGTATTCGTTTCGAAGTGAAGCATGGAGTGTCCTCCAGTTACTCTACTGTCTGTCTTGATTCTGGTCGGCTACACAGTTACTGATTAAGCACTTCGCTTCATGTTGCTACACATCTGTTTGATGAGATCGCTACATGCTTTAGGCTTGCGCAAAGCATTGTATATTCAGTTAACTCCGTCCATTTAGAAGTAATTTATTGTTATGATGCCATGGTTATGAGCACTGAATTTTTAATTTTAATTGGTATTCTGACTGGAGACGGAACTTTGGTCTGTGTACACGGGGTTGAGTAATGGGCCTACGTGGACTGGGGTACCCAAGCATCCTACTGTCATCCATGATCATAGTACAAACATCGACAAAAGTTTTGTATCACCCCTTTTATTTCAAAGTTCATGGCTCAGAAACCATTTGGCTCTGCTGTAAGTGTGCATACTCGTTCGTAATATGTCCAGATCCTATAATAATAAAAAAAAAAGATGTTTGTGGAACGACAAAATAGTCTGTTTGCTATGGTGGGTTTTTCACAGAACTCCTGCGCAGTATCAATAAGTGGTGGAACGTCCCCTTACCCGGACTGATTAGCGTGCGAGTTGTCATTCATCAGGATGAAATTGTCAATAAGATGTTGGCTATATCGTCCCAGTATGGGTTGCAGAACTTCTTCCTGTACTGTAGAGTAGTGATATTATCCTTAAGGTGGGTCGTTCACGAAACTGACCGGAAATGTCAATTTCCAATTTATTTTTTATCTATTAGAACACATGGACAATAAGTTCCCGAGTTTTCAAGATGAAATCGCATCCGAAGTGTCCGAAAAATAGAGACGCACATCCCATTCTTCATCTGTGCCACATAAGCAGGTGTATATACAGGGTGACAATTATTGAACTATCTGAAATTAAAACGTCTTAACTTCTGAACGGGTATGGTTAGGACGTTCAAACTGCACAGTGGGCGGCGGGCTATGGGAATTGGTATGTGCATGCATGGTGCCGTTTAGCGACGAAGCCCATTTTAATTTGGATGGGTTCGTCAATAAGAAAAATAGGCGCATTTGGGGATCTGAGAATCCGCACTTCGTGATCCAGAAGCCTCTTCGCCCCCAACCGGTATCTGTGTGGTGTGGAATGTCCAGTTAGGGAATAATCGGTGCGATATTCCTTGTTGGCACGGTGTCTACCGAACAGTACGTGAAGGTCTTGGAAGATATGTTTCATGAAAGACGGAGCTCGTCCCCATCGAAGCAGAAGAGTGTTTGATGTCCTGGAGGAGCATTTTGGAGACCGAATTCTGGTTCTGTGGTTCCAAGAGGCCAATATCATAGGCATCGATTAGCTGCCATACTCTCCTGATCTGAACACATGCGACTCTTTTTTGTGGAGCTATTTTAAAGACAACATGTACAGCAATAACCTCAAAATCACTGGTGAGCTGAATAGAGCCATTCAGGTCATCGGCAGCATCGATTTTCCGACACTTCAGCGGGTCACGCAGATTTTCGCTATATGTCTGCGCCACATCATCGCCAATGATGTCAGACATATCGAACAAGTCTTAACCTAAATCCGAATATCTGTAGTGATGTTTAAATGTTGAATAAATTGTGTGCACGCCGGAATTTGTAACTAATTTACTGCTTTTTCATATACAGTAGTTCAATAACTGCACCCCTGCATCTACAGGCACAAAGGGATAATAACTCCTATATTCACATTCACAAAGACAGGCTTCCAGAATGCGTCCTCGTTGTCAAGTCCACTTACAGGTTTATGGTCAATTCTGAACTTTTAAAGAAGTGTGTTCACGGCAAAGCCTAGAATCGCAACGAGTCTCTAAATTCACTCATACGGAAATGGTGCGCTAAAAGCACATTTTCATGTACGTCAGTTGTCAGAATTACAACTTATGCTGCATTTCTTGTATTTAACGATGAGGACGTTGGGAGGATGAAGGTAATAGAGAGAATGAGCTTTGAGATAGGGAATTTCACGAAAGAAATCTCGAGAAAAATGTATTTACAGCATCTCCCTGGAGCTTAATAGTCAGATGAACACCTGGTAGAAGAAAGAAGGCAGAAAACAAGAAACCAGAAGAGAAACCTTGAAGGAAAAGAGGACCCTGAGCACAAATCTGGGGCCTTCTGAGAAGGTGAAGTCAGGACAAACGTTAGGATGAACTTTAAACTGAATTTCCTAAAATTATGTTTTTCAAAGTTTATGTACTTTTTCTCGGAATCTATGAAAGCTAGAATTATGAAATTGTGTATATTTATTTCTGTAAACCAAGAAAATGTCTGAAGATTAAATTTTGAAATTTTGAGTGTAAGCTGGGATACTGAGGCAAAGTGTTTGGAACTGAGTAAGAATTATACATTGCACTTACAGAATTATAACTAAAAATTATTAAAATTCTCCAGTTCGATATACTCAAAGAAACTCATGCGAGAAGCTTACTATATGCAAGGAGATTAAGCAGAAAAAAATGTAGAAATCTCTTGAATAGTTTCTGGGAAAAAGATAGATATTCAATTTTTTGAAAATAAAGATTTTAAATTCCATAAAAACGTTAAAAATGTATAGTCCCAGGAACATAATAATAAATGTGGTAATCTCATGTAAAGCATTGTATAAAATGTCTTTGTTATATATTCAAAATTTTGATTTCGTGCACGTTTTTGTTTTTCATGAACGTTCCCCCTTAACAGCCACAAGATGTCCCCAGGTAATGTCACCCCAGATCATCACTCCACCATCATCTTCTTTCGCATGAGGGACTCAGTGTTGCAGGCTTTCGATATTACCAGTTTGTCTCAAAACACTTTGCCAACGATTATCAAAGTACAACCACATGCTAGGTATGATCACTGGCAATAGGGATTCACATCATGGAGCCGTCTCCTAACAGTTTTATGCGATACATGACGTCCTGTAGACACTTAGTACACCGAATTTCGTTCCGGACCACTCAGCCAACGGTTCGTTCGGCTCGAAAGTCACAAGCGTCGATCATCCTGTGCAGCTGTTGAACATGGACGGCCTTTGAGTTGTAACTTCTTCATACTATTTGTCAATTGGAACCGATTCCACATCTAAACCACATGAGTTTTATCCAGTTGCTGACGTCGAGCAGCTTACCTTGTCGACAAGCCTTCTGGGCATAGTGTACACTGGACTCGCATTATGGAGGACGACGGTTCAATCCAACGTCTGGCCATCCTGATTCGGGTTTTCCGTGATTTCCCTAAATCACTCCAGCCAAATACCGGGATGGTTCCTTTGAAAGGGCACGGCCGACTCCCTTCCCCATCCTTCCCTAATCCAATGAGACCAATGACCTAGCTGTTTGGTCTCTTCCCCCCAACAACCTAACCCATAGTGTAATGATGTGGACCTGATCACTGGTCACGACTGTCCTCCGCAACATGAATGATGTTCAATCTACTGTTCCACAAACATCTCTGTTGCGTCCTTACAAGTATTTTACTTTCACCTGAAATGCTCCAATTCAATCCACGGTGGTTTTCCACACACTGATAGTGTTCAAGCGAACTGTGTGTACGTTTCGAAACAATATCAGGGGTACCTTCGACTGGCACAAGAAAGTCACAACATCGATACATCCTTCACAACGTATCTGGATGATACAAACCTTTCGTTGATGTGTTTAGATACTAATCACTGTCTCATTGAGTAACAAGTTAGTTTGATTCTTCGCCATCATTAATTTATGTATCTTGAAACTGGTTATTTCCTTCGTACTTAGTTTGACTTCAGTGAACATCTTTTTATTCTGTGGAAAGAGAGTTTTTCTAAGAGAGAAAGTTATTTGCGAATCTTGTTTCAACATGTCTGTTTTTCTGAAACGTCCCTTGTTCGTGACGTAATATCACGGTTTGCAGAAGGCCACACTATAGTTCCATGCTCTGTTTAACAGAACCACAACCAACATAAATAAATTTGAAATTTCCCAGGGTTATGAATAGGATTGTTATATTACATATTTTTCGAGATTTTTTAGGTAAATAATCGTAGAGTCGATTTATGGCATATGCAGAGCCACAGTCAGCACTCGTTAAACATCTGCTCTCGTCAGATGTTCATATCAAAGCTCGGTCTATGTTTGGAGATAAGTGGCTGTAGCTAATTAATGTTTCAAGGTGTATCAGATCATAGCTATTGCACAAACATGTGCCTAGTACGGATGAATTCCTATCAGGAGGTCTCTGTTAAGGCAGAAGTTCGTAATCTGTGCTCTTCTAGTTCACTTTTTGCTTCATCGCTAGGCTTCTTTTATCATGTACAATTATTTCCTTGTCATACTGAAGAGTCTGTTTTCCATGGGGTTTCCAAAGTAATTATCGTCTACATAAAAATAATAGTGAGATAAGTCTTTACCTGGGCTTGGCAGATAAAAAGGCTATAAATAGTTACAAATAGCTGAAAATGGGTTTGAGTGACTAAATAATAAATACAACAGCTAGCTTTCATTGTTAACAGGAATCCTTAAAATTAAGTTTTACGTCATTCTATAATTCACATTAGCATTGTAATACAATAACACTCTATAACGCCAAGCTGTTTCACCGTAATGCTCCAAATAAAACGCTAATCTTTCAGTTATTACCACATCTCAGGCCCCCTCTCCACGAGCCCAATGAATACGACTAATGTTATGAAATTAATGTAATGTCATAGTTTCATTGAGCATCGCCTCAGTAAAGATTCATTGACTGCTATAATGTTTCGAAATGGAAGCTATTTGGGTTTTTTAACTTAAATTGGCATGTATAAACATAAATTCTAAGGTAGCGTAATATACCATTTTGAATGTAATATGTAGTTGGCCGTAATTTCCTATTATTTACACAGCTACTAAAGAGCATACTTTTATTCGCAAAACGAAATTTCACTTATGGTTTCCTATTTCATAATCATACTTAATGTTGCTGCTTCACATAATGGTCTGAATAACATTGTATTGACAGTGAGATAATAGATCATGAGGGGTGTGGCTTCAAGGCCCCAGTTCCACTAAACCTAAAACAAGAAATTACTGCAGTAGTATGGTTGTCGGATCTGGTGAGAAGCCGCACACACCGAAGATGACGTGAGGACTTAAACTGGGTTGGGCTGACAGGGCGGAGGGAAGGGAATCCTGGGTGGACGGTGTGAAGACAGTGGGTTCCAAGAGACTGGAGCCTGGAATATTACGGGAGTGGAGAATGTGTTGCTAAAATAACCCCCATTTGCGTTTGGTGAATAGTGCTTAAACTAAATAGCTATTCCATCAGAAGCAGGTCAGCCATTTCTCTCAAATGACAACATTTTAATTAATTTGTGTGTTTTATAAAATATCACAAATATGTCATAATTTTATGTAGATTACTGTAACAAAGTATTATTTCAGAATCCTATTGTTTAAATCAAAACAGAATAATCCATATATCAAGTAATTTGAAATATTGTAAAATGATGGGTAGATATTGATTTTTGTAGGAAAGATACGAATGACTGTGAACAGTATCATAGACTGTGAACGGTTTTGGAGTAAAGGAGACCGCTCACCGAAAAGCAGAAGCATTCAGTCATCGACAGGCACACGTAAAGCAAAGGAAAACTTGCCAGATTTCGGAGCAATCCTTTTTCGGCGTAGAGTAGAAATACACACTCGAACACACACACACACACACACCCACACACACACACACACACACACACACACACACACAGACGTAAACATACACATGAGTATGCCCCTACATTGCTCAGGCTGGACACAAAGGCAGTTCTACATTTCGGCAGGTGGACTAGTTTAGGTGGGGGTTATGTAGGGTGTAGTCTGTACAGGGTGACAAGGCGGCAGATTGAGAGAGTGTTTGGGACGAGTGGTTAGCGACTTGGAGCGAAGAAGCCGCTTTGCGGGATAGGAATGTGGGAGGTAGGGCAGGTGTATGTGCTAGGAATGTGATCCACGGTTGTCGGATCCGGTGGGGAACGGCACACACTAAACATGATGTCAGAACTGGAACTAGAAAGGGCTGACAGTGCGGAGGAAACGGAAAACTAGGTGGAGGGTGTGGCGACACTAGGTTCCCAGGGACTGAAACAAGGACAATTATGGAAGTGGAGAATGTGTTGCTATACTAACTCCCATTTGCATAGTTCAGAGAAGCTGTTGATGGCGGAAATGTTCCAGGTCGTCAGTATCGTGGAGCAACCACTAAAATTGATCATATTATGCTCAGGTGCATGTTGTGCCACTGGGTAGTCAACTTTGATCTAGCCAAACGTTTGGCTGTAGCTCAAAAATGGTTCAAATGGCTCTAAGCACTATGGGACTTAACATCTGAGGTCATCAGTCCCCTAGACTTAGAACTACTTAAACCTAACTAACCTAAGAACAACCTACACATCCAGCCCGAGGCAGGATTCTAACCTGCGACCGTAGAGGCAGCGCGGTTCCGGACTGAAGCGCCTAGAACCGCTCGGCCTCAACATCCGGCCTGGCTGTAGCTAATCATTCTGGTGGGCAGCTGGTTGGTAGTCATGTGGACATAAAATGCTGTGCAGTGTTTGCAGCTGAGTTGGTTTATGACACGGCTGCTCCCACAGATGTGTAGGAAAGGAATATGAAGTGTTTGGTAGGTGGATTGGACAAGTTTTGCTCCTTGGCCTTATACGTCTACGTATATACTCCACAAGCTACTGTATGGTGTGTGGCGTAGGATATCTGATGTCACTACTGGTCATTTCCTTTCCTGTCCCGCTTGCAAATAGAGCGAGGGAAAAATGACTGTCTACATGCCTATATACGAGCCCTAATTTCTCTTATCTTATCTTCCTGGTCCTTACACGAAACGTACATTGGAAGCAGTAGAATTTTCTGCAGTCAGCTTCAGACAGCGGTTCCTGAATTTTTCTATAGCGTTTTTCTATAAGAACATCACACTCTATTCAGTGATCCCCATCTGACTTGCCGAAGCATCTCCATAATACTACCGTGTTGACCAAACCTACCACTAACAAATCCAGCAGCCCATCTCTGAACCGCTTCGAAGTCTTTCTTTTTTCCGATCAGCTGAGATTCGCAAACAGTCCGTCAGTACTCAAGAATGAGTTGCACTAGTGTTTTTATGTTGTTTCCTTTACACGTGATTCATACTTTCCTAAGATTCTTGCAATGAACCGAAGTCAAACATTCGCCTTCCCTACTACAATCCTGACGTGTTCTTTCCGTTTCGTATCGCTTTGCAGTGTTACACCTAGATATTTAATCGGCCAGATTGTCTCGAGAAGCACACTACTAATCTGTTTTCGAACGTTGCGGGACTGTTTTTCCTATAGTCACTCAAACTCTGTGCGTGACCACACGGCTACAAAATGCTGCTCGCTCTGTCCGTCAGATCATTTATGTATACAGAGGTAAATATCAGCTCTATAACACTTCCCTAATGCACCTCTGACGGTACCCTTGTCTCTGATGAATATTCTCCATAGAGGACAACGTACTGGCTTCCATTACTTTGTAAGTTTTCGAACAACTCATATTCTTGGAATCTGTCCCGCATGCTCATATGTGCGTTAACAGTCTGCAGTGGAGCACTATTTTAAAGATTTTTCAGGAATCTGGGAATATGGAACCTGCTGTTACCCTTCATTCATGGTTGGCAGGATATCATGTTAGAAAATGGCAGTCTAAGCAAGAACAACGGTTTCTAAAGCAGCGCTGATTTGCGGAAAGAAGCTTTTGTATCTCAAAGGAATATAACTATATTCGAATTGAGAATATGTTCAAGAATTCTGCAGCAGATCGATGTTAACCCTTTTCTGCCTCAATAAATTTTCACTTCTGAATTTTACGAATCAAATATTTATTCATTCATTGTCATTCATGAAACGTACTACAACAAGCTAAACAAAAAAGTAATTAATAATTTAAGCAAAAGAAAGTGTAACATATATGTCACGATAGGCAGATCATACATATTAAATATATGACAGTAAATAAAATAAAGCAATGTATGTCATTTATATTATATTTAGACAATAGCACTACTTTTCTGTTATACGGTACAAAGCACTCTATGCAGAAACCATCACATTCGCAGCATACTGTTCTTGAGCTTCCTTTGCAGTTTTCTACAGCGCAGCGTCTTCTTTCTTTTCTGTGGCACCATAGCCACCAGACCATTATTTCATCGTATCTCGCGTCATGCAGCACTCTACCTTGATATGGATTACCTGCAGGGCGACCAGGACCTCTAGGGATTGCTGCACTGGAAGTCAGGTAACATTCACAATTAGCGCCGAAATTGCAGTTCTGGCATATTACTATCTGTCTTTGTGTATAGAAGCCACGCATTATGTAGAGACACATCCAGTAGCCACGTGAAAATTGGCCACCACCATTTCTTTCGTCTAATGCACAGTCTAGATAACGCTATATTTTCGTCCATTCGGTCAGTTCCCCCCATATTTTCGTCGTATTCTCCAATAACATCTGGTCGCGGTCTCAGAGCTAACTGAATTGATCCCATGGCCACTGGAAGCATTTGTTACTTCAGAATTATCTAACCATCTGGTAGTATTCATTTCACTTTCCTCGCTGTTCTTGTGATTCCTTTTTGACATTGTCTTAGAGGGTATAAGTTGACATTCTTTAGGCAGACGATTCTCACGAATTGTGCCAGTTGAACCCTAACCTCGTTCTTTTAAGTGAATCAACAATATTGGCGATGTATTAAACAGATTGTCAAAATAAAACTTGTAGGACAGATTTTTACTTTTGTTAATCATTTGAATCAGAGGTGCAGCGCATTCTACAAATACTTTCTCGTACTTCGTTCCTTTGTGGATCAGTTCCTTGGTATATTTGAAAATCTACTAGATAACACATATTTGTGTTTAAGCACCATGCTTTATACCCAAGTCTAATGGGTTTACCTTTCACAAATTGTTTGCATCCATGCCTGCCAAAATACTTTATCATTATCTCATCATAATCCTAATCTTGTTCAGACGGAAAGTGGAGAGAAGACACTTTTCTTAACATATCCGTTAATGGACGAATTTTCCACATTTTGTCGTTTACTTTGATTAGTGTGTTATCATATGAGTGAACTAGCAAACTGCATCCCCCACGTGCCTTCTCGGATCTCTACATCTACGGTAATACTCTGCAAGCCACATGATGACGTGTAGTGGAGGGTACTACTGGTACTACCAATGGCCACTCCTCTGTTCCATTCGGGAAAGGCGAGTGAGAAAAATTGCTGTCGGTAAGTCTCTGCATTACCTTTAACTTATCGAACTCTCGTCACAGTCATTTCGCGAGATGTGTGTCGGAGAAGGTAATATGTTGCCCAACTTTTCCCGGAAGATACTCTTTCGAAATTTCAATCGTAAACCTCTCAGTGATGCTCACCGCCTCTATTGCAGCGGCTGCCAGAGGAGTTTGTTGAGTATCTCTTTAACGCTATCGCGCCGACTAAACGATCCCGTAACGACACATGCCGCTCTTTGTTGCACATTCTCTGTCTTCCGTCAGTCCTACCTGATAAGGATCCAAGATTAAAGAACAGTACCTAAGAATCGGTCGAACGAGTGTCCTGTAAGCCACTTCTTTCGCGGGTGAGTTAAATTTCCTTAAGATTCTTCCCATGAAACTCAGTCTAACATCTACTTTTCCCCCATGGTTGTTTTATGTGGCCATTCCACTTAAGGTTGCCCTGGATAGTAACTCAAGTGAATTTCTATTCCTTTGTGTGCGAAATATGTTACATTTATTTACGTCCAGTGTCGACTGCCAGAGCCAGCACCATTCGTCAGTCATCTCTAGGTCATTCTGCAAATCGATACTGCCTTCGGACGTTGCTACTTTATTATAGGCAACCGCATCATCTGTGGACAGTCTTAAACAGATTTCGTCTCTTTTTACTAGGTTATTTACATACACTGTAAACAGTAACGTTCCTATCACTCATCCTTGAGGTACTCTGAAAATTGCCTTAACATCGGTCGACTGTGTTCCGTTAAGAGCGAGGTGTTGAGTATATCTGCAAGGAATTCTTGAATACAGTCAATTCCCATGGTTCCTTTCACATGCATTTCCTCTTCAAATCCCTATTGGTCAGAATTGGAAACAAACTTCCTACTGAACGATGGGATAATTTTGTTTATTTCATCTACAAATTTTTGGGTCGTTTCCTCAGTTAGCTGCACATCTTCAAGATGAAGCTTTGTTTGAAATTTCGTTATCTTACTTCTATCAATTCTGTAGCATTGTTGAAGTTCTGCAACCATCCACCGCTTCTCTTCAAATCATTTTAATCTATGTCGCGTGCAGTTTGATGTGCATAACGTAGTAGGGCGCTATCATGCACATCCTGTAAATTGTATGGAGCATCCTTGAAATGCGCAACTAGTTTTTCTTATGTACTACACGCTCATAATACTACGGACTTACTTGGAATCTGTTCATCGTTGTTTTATTTACTGTGCTGTGGGTGATCTTCCATGTACGGCATTCTGTTTAATAGCCTCTCCTACGTTTCACTGGAGACGGGATTTGTGGCTCCTCGCCCGACAAGGTTGATGAAAAAAACAAAAAAAAATGTTCAAATGTGTGTGAAATCTTATGGGACTTATCTGCTAAGGTCATCAGTCCCTAAGCTTACACACTACTTAACCTAAATTATCCTAAGCACAAACACACACACTCATGCCCGAGGGAGGACTCGAACCTCCACCGGGACCAGACGCACAGTCCATGACTGCAGCACCTTTGACCGCTCGGCTAATTCCGCGCGGCGATGAACTACACGACTCTAAATCTGTCTCAATACCGCTTTCATCTGTTAAGCACATATCGTCATCATTCTAGCCCTCATGTACACTGTCCGTACAGTCGAGTGTATTCGTCACCACACATTTCACTGACTCGTCTTCCAGAAACGCTAATATTTCATCTTACCCTTCTTTCTCACTCTGGGAAATTCCTTGGACTACTTTATGAAGAAATTTCAACTTCAGCTACTGTTGTTGTACGTGTAATTAAATGTTTGCTTTGTTTTTCGTTGGAAATTGCTCTGCTTTGTATCAACACCACTAGGACTGGCAGTCTTTACCACTTCAACTAAGAGCCTGAAATCATGGAGAATCTCTTCTGATCCAGTGACACGCATTGTTAGTGCTGACATGAGGCACCACCCATTGCTCCTTTTGGCATCAGAAAGCACCCATTCCACTCTGGAATGACTGTTCCCGGTATGTGCACAGAGGGCACGTTGGATTTGATCCCCTCTTTGGCTGCCATGTCCCTAAGAGGCCCCATTACGTACGTGAGACTAGAGTTCCCTAATATCAGTCATCTCACTCTCCTTGAATGGTCGCTTCTTGCCGGTCGAGATGCTTCCTCTTAAATGGGGCAAGTAACTGCATCTGCCTCAGAATCTCTGTCAACCACAGAATGGGCTTGAAACCTGTTTATCAGATGAAACGGGGAGTCCTCTCGACCAGTCCCCCAGAAACTCTTTCGCTGCCTGCCACACTTTGAAACGACTTCCCATTCGTCCACAGATGAGGGTTCATCCTCAGTGTATGCAGTAAGCGGAGCAGTCAGAGTAGTGGACCTATTGGATACAAGAAGGACGTGCTGCACGCACCTTGAATTCCTATGTTCCGCCCTCCATAGCAATGCCCATTCGCAACAGCCTCAAGCAGCAGAACCAAAGCCTGCATTGCCTGGAGCTGTGAGCGAATGGACATCAACTCATCTTGCTTCTGGACGTAGCAATCACAGTCCCTCTCCACACTAAAGAAGGCGGAACTATAGACTGGACTTTTGATAAAGTACGGAACTGTGGGTATAAGCACTCTGCTGTTGCAGAGATGATGCCTGCCGGTCACCTAACTAGCTCGACAACGGTAACTGGCTCCTCACACAAAAAGCAGGCCTGTCGCGATACAAATGGTGGAAAAATACACTACAAAAATTATCAAAACAAAGAACTGTGGCTATTCAAACATGCAAAGATATTTAGTAATTTAGACTAAAATGCACGCAGTAAGTGTAAATATGTCGCTTCTAGTTGTTAGAAGCTCACCACAACGTGCAAAAGAATAGCTGGCCTCTGATGTGCCGCTGACAAGATGGAAGATGATGCCCAGCTGAACTGGGAGAGAAAATGTTCAATGTTGCAGTTGGTTGGTTTTTGTTTCAGTAATTGGTAGCAAAGAAGTATTTCCACTCTAGGGATCAGGAGAATTAGCGTAGTTCTTTGACAAATTCATCATGGTTAAATTTGGTTTTGGGCTGAGAGTGAGTGTTTTGAATAGGCTTATCCTACACCATCAGACATTGGGGCCACATGTGAAAGCAGCCATATCAAATACAAACTGTGCTGAAAATACTTCACAACTTTCTTTGTCGGTATGACCACCAAAAAGTCGTTAACCAGGATGAATGGCTACCGCCAAATTATTGCCAACAACAAAGTTGAACACCCAGTGGCCCAAAATGCAACTGAGTATGCGCAATTTCAGTAGCTGTCTCAGGATACATGCCATATTAATAATTCCCTCCACCACCAGGTTCACTTAAGTACACAGATGTGAGATATCCTTGCTACTAATCCTCCTCTTCCACAAACATCAAAAAAAGTTTTGCATCACCCCATTTCCCAGAATTCATGAAGATAGACGTTGACTGTCGATATTGAATCACAGACACAGCCCCTTTGACTGTTCAGAGATGTCATTGAACCAACCCAAATATGTAAACAACCATGCAAGAGCAGCGCCTATTTGACGGAGGTGGTTCGACAGCCAATCAGTTCCAGTTATTCCACCATGAAGGAGGTTCATGGCTCGTGTTGTCTGTAGTTCAACCGTGTTCTGTCAACCCTGACAGCAACACCACCATGTTGAATAATGCTTTTCGTGCAGTCACAGGACGTCGTGTTACGACTCAAACTGTGTGCGATAGGCTGAATGATGCGTAACTATACACCCGTCGTCCATAGCGAAGTCCCATCTTTGCAACCACGACACCATGCAGCGCAGTACAGATGGGCCCAACAATATGCCGTTTGGACCTCTCAGGATTGGCATCACGTTCTCTTCACCGAAGAGTGTCGCATATGCCTTCAACCTAACAACCGTCGGAGACGTGTTTGGAGGCAACCTGGTCAGGCTGAGCGCCTTAGACACACTGTCCAGCGAGTGCAGCAAGGTGGAGGTTTCCTGCTGTTTTGGGGTGGCATTGTGTGGGGCCAACGTACGCCGCTGGTGGTCATGGAACGAGCCGTAACGGCTGTACGATATGTGAATGCCATCATCCGACCGATAGTGCAACCATATCGGCAGCACACTGGCGAGGCATTGGTCTTTATGGATGACAATTCGCGTCACTATCGTGCACATCTTGTGAATGACTTCCTCCAGGATAACGACATCACTCGACTAGAGCGGCCACCATGTTCTCCAGACAGGAACCCTATTGAACATGCCTGGGATAGATAGAAAAGGGCTGTTTATGGACGACGTGACCCACCAACCACTCTGAGGGATCTACGCCGAGTCGCCATTAAGGAATGGGACAATCTGGACCAAGAGTGCCTTGATGAACTTGTGGATAGTATGGCACTACGAGTACAGGCATGCATCAATGCAAGAGGACGTGCTACTGGGTAATAGAGGTACCGATGTGTACAGCAATCTGGACCACCACTTCTGAAGGTCTCCCTGTACGGTGGTACCACATGCCATAAAAAGGATGAAAATGATGTTTACATTGATCTCTATTCCAATTTTCTGTACAGTTTCTGGAACTCTCGGAACCGAGGTGATACAAAACTATTTTTGATATGTGTGTAATCGTCCTGGCCTCAATGTCTTGGGATGCACGACACGCACATCCTTCGCCTGCCCCTCTCAGAGCATGCCCCCAAGTTACTTTCAGTGTGCACTGCTCCCTGCCGGCTCTGACAACTGTGCATCACACGCCTAGCCCGTGCACCGGTTACCCCTGTTACTCGCATTCCTACTCAACAAAGTGGCTACCTTGCTCCAGGGTATCAGCCACCCATCACAAACCCTCTCCCTGTCTCGTGCCTCCCACAACATCTACTCAACACACCCAACACAACCACCACCCCACATAGTCTACCTGCCAAAATGCAGAACTGGCATTGCGCCCTCTGCCATCAACATATAGGGGCATAGAAATGTATGTGTGTGTGTGTGTGTGTGTGTGTGTGTGTGTGTGTGTTTGTTTGTGTGTGTGTGTATGTGTGTCTGTGTGTGTGAGTAGGTGGGTGGGAAGAAGGATGAGTGTTTACTGTGTGTATTTATCGTGTCGCCGCGCGGGATTAGCCGAGGGGTCTTGGGCGCTGTAGTCATGGACTGTGCGGCTGGTCCTGGCGGAGGTTCGAGTACTCCTTCTGGCATGGGTGTGTGTATTTGTCCTTAGGATAATTTAGGTTAAGTAGTGTGTAAGCTTAGGCATTGATGACCTTAGCAGTGAAGTCCCATAAGATTTCACACACATTTGAACATTTTTTTATCGTGTCGCTCGAATAAGGTTTATTCTGAATGCTAACAAGTTTTATTTGAATTTTGGGTGTGCCTGTCGATGACTCGACACTTCTGCTCTTGGATGAGTGACCACTTTTACTCCAAAGTAGTTATATGTTTAGTTATCTTGGCCATATAAACATTAGCGAAAGATCTTATTGCAATTACTAGTTTATTAAAATTATACATATCCACAAAAAACCAGCATGTGGTGAAGGATTTCTAATATTATCTATTAGTGTTAAATTTTGACTTAAAACTGTAAAATAATTAACTAGGATGTAAAATCCCAAGAGAAAACTTGTTTTTCCGGTGTTAAGTAGCACATCATGTAAATGGAATTGTACTATGTCTATATGGAACTCGACTGAGAATTAGAGCCAGCCTGAATTACTATGTACAGTATGAAACATTATTTGCTGTCATCACCACATTAATGAGAATTTATTTCAAAATATTAACGTTGGCAACAAAAATAAATTGACATTTTCTGTTAGTCAAGCAAAACTCGCATGTGAATACTTCTTACAAGCGTAACAAATCGCATCAAAAATTATTTTTCTATGATTGTCACGTGAAGCGAGTGCAGTGAATCAGATGAAATTTACAATGAGACTGCTAGGTGCTACAAGCAGTAAGAGTAATTATCCCATGTTGTAATGTGTGGTGAGCTGTATCAAGAAACTACCTTCAAGTTGGATGATTCTCATTCACCTGATTCTCTGGTTACCCAAAGGAGTCTCCTAGATCCTTCAGGGCACTTACTTTCTATTTTCCTCTTGCGAATATTCATTATTAGGAATCACCTAAAATAACCCTTCTGATAAAAACAGACCATGCGACTTATAGAAATATTTTCAGTTTTTTCTATGTGTTAACTCTTATGTGTGTGATACATCTACAGAACGTGTTTATTTTACCAAAGGTACCTTTGTCGTTCGTTGAAATTCTTGTCTGATGCTACTGCTACCCAAAATGAAAACTAAGAACGAGAAATTATACGCAAATTTATTTGCAAAAACGAAGTTTGTGAAGCATATCGCGGTTTACTGCAAACAATAGAAAAGTTTACAAGGGAAACCGATTTTATTGGCGTCGAAACTTACATTTAGTTTTCTCACTCAGTGCTGAAATTCTTTCCGGCTATTTAAAGACTGAAAATGAAGATACCTAGAGGAAGGTAAACGCCAGACACCAATAATAACACTAATGTAAAATCGAGTGAATTTTGAGGTACAAGTAGGATTGTATTATTCACACTCGAAATTCAGACAACGATTTTCATTCGTAGAACGAGAAACGGGTGGAATATCCGCGCAATACAGGCTGCAAGGGAAGGGCTGCCACGCGAAAGACAAACTGCATGCCGACGATCTCTGGGTGAGTGCATTAGGAAAGAGCAGCCGAGATAAATGTGATCCCCTCACGGAGTACTTCTGCTCGCCGGAGGCCTCTCATGGATTGCTCTGTCGACACATGTGAAACACATTCCCAAGAGTGCAGCCACACATTCGAGTTATCAAAATGTTAAATTTACTTCACTAGGTAAATATCTTAGATGAAGCGAAATTTTTTATCACATATCCGTGTCTCGCAATTTCATAGCAGTGTGTGTTATTGCAGAGAGAAACACTGTATTTTTGTCGACGAAATGTTACAAATTTCGGCACTCTCGGAGACTTTATTACCTATAACAGTACTCTGCAGTTCGCACTTAAGTGACTGGCAGAGGGTTCACTGAATCATTTTCACACTATTCCTCTACTGTTCTACTCCCTAACAGTGCATGGGCAAAGGGGTTCTTCAGTCTTTCCGTACGACCTCTAATTTATTTTATTTTATTACAGTGTTGATATCTCCTTATGTAGGTGGGTATCAACTAAATATTTTCTCATTCGGAGGAGAACGTGGGAATCTGAAATTTTGTGAAAAGATCTCGCCACAACGAGATGATTGGCACCACAGCTCACGTATCATATCCGTGACACTCTTTCCACTATTTCAAGATAACACAAAACGATCTGCCCGTGTTTGAACATTTTTAATGACCTCCATCAATCCTATCTGGTACGCACCCAATAATGCACAGCAGTACTCCAGCAGAGGACGGTCAACTGTAGTGTAGGCAGTCTCTTTAGGAGATGCATCTTTTAAGTGGTCTGCCTAGAAAACACAGTCTCTGGATTGTCTTCCCCACAACATTGTCAATGCGATCGTTCCAATTTAAGTTGTTCGTAATTTTAATATCAATATTATTATTATTGAGTTTTAAAGACATGAAGGCTTTTTGTGAGAAAATGAACAATATTGAGCAATTCTTCTGTGTCATCACAAGTAATTTTCCAGTCTCTCCTGTGTCCTAATTTTTCCAAATCACCCAAGAATAGCGTCAAATTAACATATTATCAAATTACTTTATTCTTTTATGGAAGTCTTCCTTTCAGAACCGTGGGCTAGTGCTGATACAATTAATGACCTGAGTATATGCAACTTCTATTTCAGCAAAAAAAAAAAAAAAAAAAAAAAAATTGGTTGAATTAGCTCTAAGCACTATGGGACTTAACATTTGAGGTCATCAGTCTCCTAGATTTTAAACTACTTAAGCCTAACTAACCTAAGGACATCACACACATCCATGCCAGATGCAGGATTCGAACCTGCGACTTTCAGCAAAAGTAATCTTCCTTTTATAAACACCATAGTTAAATTTAGTCTTCTGCATTCGTGATGGGATTTCTGCTTTTACGGAGTCGCCAGAGATTGTGATAGTGCCAAGGTAATTAAATTAATTAGGTTTTGTAGAAGTATAGTTATTAATTTGCAGTGTATTTGAACACTGCCTGACAAAATAAGTGAAATACAGTTAAGACAGGACTCGAAGTCAATGTAACTTGTACACGTACACACCACCGACATGTACGTAAGTGATTACAGTTGCAATGCTCTTTGACAGGTAGGCTGTTAGAGGTTAGCAAAGAGGGCATTTCGCTCGCTCATACTCGCACGAGCCCATCGCACTTGCTCATGGGTTGCCTGAGTAAGAACGTTCGAAGTAGGCAGGCTGTGGTCGAACGAAGCGCCGCGGGCAGAACAGACGCCGCATTCTGGGGCGCATTCGCCGCGCTGCTGTTGCGACCTTTTTAGTAGCAGTTATGTGTCTGCAGGCTGGTGTCGCTTCTGACGTACTGCCGCCAGTTGATGGGACTATACTTATGCTGTAGATGTGTAGTACTGGGTGATAGTGCCTAATAGTTACACCGTTATGATGTATAAGAGAATACAGGGAGCTTTATGCAAAAACGAGAATTACGAAACAGTTCGGTGATTCACAAAACAACTGTGTAACTATCCAACTTTTTCGATCTTATAATGAAAAGTAATATTGCTGTTTTTTTTTTTTAAATACCATCTGCTCAATTGATTCTAATGTACATAGAGACATTGACCACCTAACAAACTAGAAATCTAAGAAGAACAAAACTGTCTCCATAGTGTTCAGTATTGGCGTAATTACAATGAATCGACTCGTTACAGATAAAGTTTGCTTCGTACTTCCGAGATAATGGTCCAAACCGTACTGAAATTACTTTCACTACATTTGATGTTGGAGGACAGACCACTCTTCTCGCTAAATTTGATATGGGAGAGAGACCATCAATAGATAGGGTTTCACTAGGCATGGTCTGCACCTGAATAGGTATGGGGAGGAGAGGCTGACAAAGCTTAAAGGTGGCAGTGTAGTGGGTGGTTGTGGTATCACTCATGGGAAAACTCTTGTAGTAGTTGGTGTCAGAGCTTCATCATGTTCAGATTGAAGTCAGCTGATAGGTATCCCTGCTTAAAAGAAGTCCCAACAAAAAAGGAATCACCTACAGAGAAGATGAGGTATCCAAGTAGTGAAAGAATTATCATATTTCATGAAAATATAGGACATATTAGAGACAAAGTTGGTGAACCGCTTATAGATGTTGATTCTGACATTATTGGTATATCAGAGCACCACTTAAATAATTTGACAATTTAGAGGCTTCCTTTACCAAGACACAGATTGGATGGCTATTTTCACAAAGCTCTTTGTGGAGTGGGGGAGTGGCCAAGTATGTAAAACACAGTACTAAATTTGAGTCCGTAGATGTATCACGGCACTGCACTGAACAGGCATTTGAATGTTGTGCAGAGGCAGTTGAATTTAAGGAAAATAAACTTCTAGTTGTTGTTATTTAAGGTCCTCTTACTCTGACTTCAGAGCATCTCTGCTCAGGCAAGGAAGGTTTCTTGGTTTACTGCATAGGAAGTAACAAAATTTAGTTACATATGGTGACTTCAGTATTATTTTTTATGTGCTTGTGCAAGAAAAAGGATATTGGAAGATATCCTAAATTCATATGATCTAATACAGACTGTTTTTTTCAGCCAGAATCAGGAGAACATTAGCACAGCCTTAGACAATATTTTTATAGATTCTTCATTACAAGATGGGCATTCTGTTAGTAAAGGGGTGGATTGCCTTTCACACCATATTGCACAAATTTTAACACTAAAAGGTTTTTGTACTCAAACAAATGTTATGTACAATTACAAACAATGCAGAAAAGCTAATCCAATGGCAATAGAGAGCTTTGAAAACTTCGTTATGGATCAAAAGTGGCAGGATGTTTATAGTTTCGGCAACATAGATGCAAATATAAATCCTTCTTCAACAAATTTCTCATGCTATTTGGAAACTGCTTTGCATTAGAAGGTTCTAAACAGGGCACCAGCTGTAAAAGACAGCCTGGGTGACTGACTAGTGAGATGAGGATATCATGTAGAACAAAGTGAGAATTATCTCAAAATGTTAGAAGTAGTCACAATCGAGCCAGAGTAGACCATTACGAAGAGAATTATAAGGTGCTTAAAAATATCGTTAGGAAGGCAAAGAGTATGTGGTAGGCAAATAGAATAGCTAATTCACAGGACAAAATTAAAACCATATGGTCAGTCGTGAAGGAAGTGTCTGGTCAGCAGCACAAGGTCGACGCTATAAAGTCAGTGCGCAGTAAAAATATTTCTGTTACTGATAAGTCAGATCTATGTACAGTAGTTAACAATCACTTTCTGAGCATTTCTGGTGAATTAAATAACAATTTAGTTCCTACAGGGAATCATATAAGTCTCTTGGAAAACGGTTTTCCAAGAGTGATGTCTGAAATATTCCTCTGTGATACTGACAAGGGGGAGACTGAGTCAATAATTTAATCATTGGAGACTAAGGACTCTCATGGATATGATGGCGTACCTATCAGAATATTGAAGTACTGTGCTGCAAATGTTAGACCTGTACTTAGCCATATTTGTAATTTTTCGTTAAAGGATGGTCAGTTTCCTGATCGATTAACGTACTTAGTAGTAAAGTCGCTTTATAAAAGGGTGGAAGGGCTAATGTAGACAATTTTAGACGTATCTGTATGCCATCAGTGTTTGCTAAATTATTGAAAAGTCTGTGTACGTTAGGATAACTGACCATTTTATTTCACAGAATTTGATTTCAAATGTACAGTTCGGTTTTAGAAGTGGTTTAACAACTGAAAATGCTATATTCTCTTTTGTCTGTGAGGTAGTGGATAGATTAAACCAAAAGTTTCGAACGCTAGGCATCTTTTTTTTATTTAACTAAGGCATTTGATTGTGTTAATTATAAAATATTGTTCCACAGACTGGACCATTACGGGATACAGGGAGTAGCTCAAAACAGGTTCACCTCTTGAGAGGTGGCAGGAGCCCCCCCTCATATTTCTATCTTAGTCTGAGTAATTCGAATTTCCTCTCTAATTGCATGCTGTGAAAAGTTACTATTCCCTCACACGCAGACTTCCCACACAGCGTCTCTTGTCACCCGGGTGGTCCGGTGACAGGCGAGTTCTGCTGAGCTTTAAAGGGTTAGCCGACAGGTGTGAGGGAGTCGAGTGGATGTCATAAGAGCGGGAGCGACACGCTGAAAGGGGCCAGAAGGGGCGGCTGGGCTAGAGATTCCGTTACTTCTCAGAGACTTAGTGAAAACACTTTCTGGCGGGCTACCAGCGAGGCGTGGGAATGACTTGTGTTCCCAGGCAGTCTTGGCGGGCAAATTCCCGCGTTTTCTGCAAAATCATAACTGTGATTGTCTTGCTCAGGGCATAGCTCTGTGACGTAGCAAAATCGGCGTCAAGAATCTCCATTGGTGGACTAGTAGTGCTTCGGCAATAGAGTGGAATTTTTCGCCGGTTTTTGAGTTGCTGATTGGAACGTTTAACCATGGCCACTGTCGCGGGGGCGGGAATGTTCTGTGTTCGGCTTGTACGGGTGCTCTTGAGAGGGTCGGCTCTCGCCTTTTGGTCGGAGTAGGTTACAAGACTGAGATCTCGCTGCTCTGGACAGCCTGCCTTCCGTTGGCTGTCTAATATACTTTTATTTAATTGTAACTGTTTGACAAAGTTGCTGAAGTTTCGGCTTCAAGGTAACTTTCCGAGTACAGTTGGCAATTGAGCGTCCTGCGTACAAGCGGACTATGTTGTCTGAGCAGTTTTGGCTAAAGTTGACTGTATTGGAGTTACTGTGTGACTTCGCTTGTTAAAATCAATCACTGTACCGTCAGTGATTGTGCGGCGAGCCTTCTTCGTCTCCATCAGAGGCGCATTTGTATTGATAGGAAGTCTTTCGTCTGGAACAACCAGACCAGGATAATTTCTTTCGGGCTATACTCGCGACATTATCATCACAACGACATGACGTTGAAGCAACCAGCCATTGGTTCCGGTATGCCAGATCATGTTCTTGCAGTTAAGAAGACACCTTGGCAATGTATGTCCGTAGCACTGGCAGATTAGGGATTTTCCTAGGTGATAATCAGAGCTCAGCAGAGTGCGCCTGTTCGTCTTTTTCTGACTTTGTTCTGTCTTGGGTGTTCATTGTCTGAGTTCTCACTACTGCAGCAGCAATTAATGTTGGGTTGGCTGTGTGTTTCTCTTAAGATTTGAGTTGCAAGGAATTGGCTCCACATACCACTTGGTCATAAATGTCACAATCTAGTTTAGGGACAACTTCACCTTCACAGCATTTATTTGAGTATCCAATTTGAGCCAATTTGATGTATTGTAAATGTTTCATGTGTTTTGTTTATTATTTTGAGTTTAGTCATAATAAATAAAATTGTTATTTTGGACAGAACTTTCATTCTGTGGACAGGTAAAGCAACCCTTTCATTTCTCACTACGTTAATGAAACTTTCCTTTATCAAATTAAATTATTGCAGGTGCCAAACTCTTTTCTACTCCACTTTCAGGGTCGATTACAGTCAGTTCGCGTTTCTTCTCAATCCATGTGCAACAGCAAAAGTCGGAGTTAGAAAAGGGGTGGCTTAGAGCATCATTTCCATATGAAGATTCTAGAAGAATTTAGTGTTAAATACACTGCTAGCCCCAGCTCCTCGCACTCTTACTTTAATAACAGACAGCAAAAGACTATTATCCACAGTGTTGAGAGCAGCTATGAAGTGGGGTCTGAGTAATTTATGTTAAATGTGGGGGGGCGTTGGGGCGCCCCAGGGATCAGTGCTCAGAGCACTCCTGTTCTTTATTTATTATATAAATGATACGCCCTCTAGTGTTACAGGTGACTCTAAAATATTTCTGTTTGCTGATGACACTAGCTTAGTATTAAAGGATGTTGTGTGCAACGTTGGCACTGTTTCAAATAGTGCAGTTTGTGACATAAGTTCATGGCAGGTAGCAAATAAACTAATGCTAAATCACATTAAGACTCAATTTTTACAGTTTCTAATACACAATTCAACAAAATCCTTACGTTTTAATTTCACAGAATGGGCATATGATTAGTGGAACTGAAGAGTTCAAATTTCTAGGTGTTCTGATAATAGTAAATTGTTGTGGCAACCCCACGTTCAGGATCGTGTTCAGAGACTTAATGCTGCCATTTTTACTATTCGAACGATATCTTAAGTAAGTGACAATTCAACACGAAAATTAGTCTACCTTTCTTATTTTCATTCCCTTATGACGTATGGTATTACATTTTAGTGTAAATCTTCCCATTCTAAAATGAAATTTTTAGCCCAGCAACGGGCGGTTCGGGCAGTAAGTGGCGTAAGCTCGCTAACTTCTTGTCGACCCCTGTTCATTAGTCTGGGTATTCTCTCAATATACACTCCTGGAAATGGAAAAAAGAACACATTGACACCGGTGTGTCAGACCCACCATACTTGCTCCGCACACTGCGAGAGGGCTGTACAAGCAATGATCACACGCACGGCACAGCGGACACACCAGGAACCGCGGTGTTGGCCGTCGAATGGCGCTAGCTGCGCAGCATTTGTGCACCGCCGCCGTCAGTGTCAGCCAGTTTGCCGTGGCATACGGAGCTCCATCGCAGTCCTTAACACTGGTAGCATGCCGCGACAGCGTGGACGTGAACCGTATGTGCAGTTGACGGACTTTGAGCGAGGGCGTGTAGTGGGCGCGCGGGAGGCCGGGTGGACGTACCGCCGAATTGCTCAACACGTGGGGCGTGAGGTCTCCACAGTACATCGATGTTGTCGCCAGTGGTCGGCGGAAGGTGCACGTGCCCGTCGACCTGGGACCGGACCGCAGCGACGCACGGATGCACGCCAAGACCGTAGGATCCTACGCAGTGCCGTAGGGGACCGCACCGCTACTTCCCAGCAAATTAGGGACACTGTTGCTCCTGGGGTATCGGCGAGGACCATTCGCAACCGTCTCCATGAAGCTGGGCTACGGTCCCGCACACCGTTAGGCCGTCTTCCGCTCACGCCCCAACATCGTGCAGCCCGCCTCCAGTGGTGTCGCGACAGGCGTGAATGGAGGGACGAATGGAGACGTGTCGTCTTCAGCGATGAGAATCGCTTCTGCCTTGGTGCCAATGATGGTCGTATGCGTGTTTGGCGCCGTGCAGGTGAGCGCCACAATCAGGACTGCATACGACCGAGGCACACAGGGCCAACACCCGGCATCATGGTGTGGGGAGCGATCTCCTACACTGGCCGTACACCACTGGTGATCGTCGAGGGGACACTGAATAGTGCACGGTACATCCAAACCGTCATCGAACCCATCGCTCTACCATTCCTAGACCGGCAAGGGAACTTGCTGTTCCAACAGGACAATGCACGTCCGTATGTATCCCGTGCCACCCAACGTGCTCTAGAAGGTGTAAGTCAACTACCCTGGCCAGCAAGATCTCCGGATCTGTCCCCCATTGAGCATGTTTGGGACTGGATGAAGCGTCGTCTCACGCGGTCTGCACGTCCAGCACGAACGCTGGTCCAACTGAGGCGCCAGGTGGAAATGGCATGGCAAGCCGTTCCACAGGACTACATCCAGCATCTCTACGATCGTCTCCATGGGAGAATAGCAGCCTGCATTGCTGCGAAAGGTGGATATACACTGTACTAGTGCCGACATTGTGCATGCTCTGTTGCCTGTGTCTATGTGCCTGTGGTTCTGTCAGTGTGATCATGTGATGTATCTGACCCCAGGAATGTGTCAATAAAGTTTCCCCTTCCTGGGACAATGAATTCACGGTGTTCTTATTTCAATTTCCAGGAGTGTATGTACTATCGTTTCTTGTTAACAATATCAGCTTATTCCCAAGAATTAGCAGCTTTCACTCAGTTAATACTAGGCAGAAATCCAATCTGCATTTGGATCTCACTTCCTTGACTCTAGTGCAAAAAGGCTTGCTTATACTGATGTATTCATTTTCAATAAGGTACCACACGAATTCAAAAATCTTAGCAGTAATGCACGCGCTCTCAAATCGAAAATGAAGAGTTTGTTTATGAGTCACTGCTTCTACTCTGTCGAGGAGTTCTTTGAAAAATTAGCTGGTTTACATAAACTTATCGCTTGTCTTTTTTTGGGTCCACAAACATTTTATTTTATCTATTACTTTTATGTTGTAATTCCATCTACCGAAATGTTCCATGACCTTGGAGATATGCTCCTCTATTCTGTCCTACGGAACTAAACGTGTAAAATAAATAAATAAACCTACGGTTACGCTTTCACCTCTCAAGTGGGTCTTCATCGTTGCGACTATCCATTTGGGTTAATACGAGTCATCTTCGTCGATAGATTGAGTGTGATGTGGGCTACAATCTAGTCACTCCCAAAAAAGATACTGTATTTCCTTGACTGCTGCATGTGACTGGCATTCTCTTAACGGCCACAAATAAATATTTACATATTAAAAAAAACAGAATAAGATATTAGTTCCACATTATAATTTTTTCTAGCTTACCAGGAACTGATATTTCGTCACACTTTTGAGTCACAGTATTTAACGTCTCATCACTAACAGAAATCAACATCATTTACAGTAATCTAAAGGGCGACTACAGAATTGTTACTATTCCGTGCAACGTCGAAATTTCGACTTTCTCATTTGCGAGATGGAGACAGCAGTGTTTCAGCACTCGTCTTATCTACAGGTAACAGATGATAATACGACCTTTCTAGTGTACTGCCAAAATACCAGTGACACTGAAACCGACGTTTTGCGTTTAAGAGCAATTTTCATTTGCTGGATACGTGGCCTGTTTACAGTAATATAAAAGTATATACCTTTGTATCTTCTGGCCCTGTATTAGAATGACTTTTCAGTTTGCGCACCCATAACAAAGCAAACTGAATTGTTTGAAACTTGTGGCTAACCAGCATTCTTATAGCGCCTTTGCATGGCTCTAAAATATCACGAACTCTTTTGCAATGTTGTTGTTGTGAGCGGTAAGTTTTTCAGAGACGCCTGTCAAATGGTGCAAATGGCTCTGAGCACTATGCGACTTAACTTCTGAGCTCATCAGTCGCCTAGAACTTAGAACTAATTAAACCTAACTAACCTAAGGACATCATACACATCCATGCCCGAGGCAGGATTCGAACCTGCGACCGTAGCGGTCGCTCGGCTCCAGACTGTAGCGCCTAGAACCGCACGGCCACTCTTGCCGGCCAGAGACGCCTCTCTCCGGAAGCAGTTCCACGATTTCGTCTTACTGCCTTACTACATACTAATGCATTCTAAACAGGGTCTTCCAATTACACTCCAATTCTAGCTTTACGTTTGTCTAGATCGAATTAACGCCTTAGCTTTCTTCATGAAACGGATGCTATCTTTAGCAGCGTAACTAGTGGAATAAATCACTCCCAGGCCATTTATCAAACAATCATCACCCAACACGTGTCTCAACACTGTGTTCAACTTTCCCTATACTAGCGCCTTGGTCAGTGGCAAAAGAAGTCTTATTAAAATATTTGGGATTTGTCCCTAACAATTTGAGTAATGTTACCTCGATATAGTTCCTAATAAAATCGCCAAAAATATTACTTCTCAGAAAAGTGAGTTGTTGCCAATACCATATTTTTCAGTACATTATCTTGATAAGCAGTGTGTAGCACTAGACAGGCAACACATTTTCCAATATGTATCGGACCATACATCTGCTGTACATCCTCATACATTCAACCATGTGTCCTGGATAATACTGGGCGTCATACTCGTATTTCATTCGGCTGGTCCTTCAGTGTCTCGTGCTACCATCATACGATGAGGCAAAATGTTTGAAACGTCTGCATGTCCCAGTTCTGAACCGACATTTACAGCCTCCTGCCAATATGAGAGCAATTCTTGACCTAATGTTAATGAAAATGGAGGAAGGTCTCTGACACACGTTTCTACGCAGATTTTCAGTTACTCTAGCTTTCACTGCAACTGCTACTGCTTCAGAACATGCACTTTGTCGTGTACTGCATACATCTGTTTTCGGATGTGTGGTGGTACAGGGTGTTTCAAAAATGACCGGTATATTTGAAACGGCAATAAAAACTAAACGAGCAGCGATAGAAATACACCGTTTGTTGCAATATGCTTGGGACAACAGTACATTTTCAGGCGGACAAACTTTCGAAATTACAGTAGTTACAATTTTCAACAACAGATGGCGCTGCAAGTGATGTGAAAGATATAGAAGACAACGCAGTCTGTGGGTGCGCCATTCTGTACGTCGTCTTTCTGCTGTAAGCGTGTGCTGTTCACAACGTGCAAGTGTGCTGTGGACAACATGGTTTATTCCTTAGAACAGAGGATTTTTCTGGTGTTGGAATTCCACCGCCTAGAACACAGTGTTGTTGCAACAAGACAAAGTTTTCAACGGAGGTTTAATGTAACCAAAGGACCGAAAAGCGATACAATAAAGGATCTGTTTGAAAAATTTCAACGGACTGGGAACGTGACAGATGAACGTGCTGGAAAGGTAGGGCGACTGCGTACGGCAACCACAGAGGGCAATGCGCAGCTAGTGCAGCAGGTGATCCAACAGCGGCCTCGGGTTTCCGTTCGCCGTGTTGCAGCTGCGGTCCAAATGACGCCAACGTCCACGTATCGTCTCATGCGCCAGAGTTTACACCTCTATCCATACAAAATTCAAACGCGGCAACCCCTCAGCGCCACTACCATTTCTGCACGAGAGACATTCGCTAACGATATAGTGCACAGGATTGATGACGGCGATATGCATGTGGGAAGCATTTGGTTTACTGATGAAGCTTATTTTTACCTGGACAGCTTCGTCAATAAACAGAACTGGCGCATATGGGGAACCGAAAAGCCCCATGTTGCAGTCCCATCGTCCCTGCATCCTCAAAAAGTACTGGTCTGGGCCGCCATTTCTTCCAAAGGAATCATTGGCCCATTTTTCAGATCCGAAACGATTACTGCATCACGCTATCTGGACATTCTTCGTGAATTTGTGGCGGTACAAACTGCCTTAGACGACACTGCGAACACCTCGTGGTTTATGCAAGATGGTGCCCGGCCACATCGCACGGCCGACGTCTTTAATTTCCTGAATGAATATTTCGATGATCGTGTGATTGCTTTGGGCTATCCGAAACATACAGGAGGCGGTGTGGATTGGCCTCCCTATTCGCCAGACATGAACCCCTGTGACTTCTTTCTGTGGGGACACTTGAAAGACCAGGTGTACCGCCAGAATCCAGAAACAATTGAACAGCTGAAGCAGTACATCTCATCCGCATGTGAAGCCATTCCGCCAGACACGTTGTCAAAGGTTTCGGGTAATTTCATTCAGAGACTACGGCATATTATTGCTACGCATGGTGGATATGTGGAAAATATCGTACTATAGAGTTTCCCAGACCGCAGCGCCATCTGTTGTTGAAAATTGTAGCTACTGTAATTTCGAAAGTTTGTCTGCCAGAAAATGTACTGTTGTCCCAAGCATATTGCAACAAACGGTGTATTTCTATCGCTGCTCGTTTAGTTTTTATTACCGTTTCAAATATACCGGTCATTTTTGAAACACCCTGTAGATCAGTAAGACATGGGAGCAGAGCACTTGTGACAGTACGTGCATCCCATATCTTCATCAGTCACTAATGGAAATCTCTCCCAAATATTGATACAACCACCGTCTTTCGCACTCAGGATATATTATTTCGAATCAAGTTTTGCTTTGGCACTCTTATTCATCTCAAGTTCACGCGCCGCGATCCTACATTGGGAGACTGAGCGACGCTCTGGTAACTGTAGCAGATGGCCCGGCAATTCGAGCGTGCGACACTCGAACGTGCGTCCTTCAAGTCTAGTGCGTTGGCCTCTCAGTCCAAGGCGGCTGTGTAGACATCTGATGGACTTACGCGGAACCACGTGCACCGAGTAATTCCAAGGGAGCGTAAACGTCAGATGCAGACCTCTAATAGCTGTTATTAAAACGGTCGCAACTGCAGTGGGGCGAGCGCGCCCGACCGGGTGAAATCTGCCCTCGCCGATCCTTATTTCGTTCCATCGCAGTATTGCGCTTCTAATGTGTGTACATATATTGTTTTCAGTTAAGGTTTCCCATCGCATAGTGAACGCATTATTGTGGCCAAGGTAGATACGAAGCCCACGCCTACTACAGTAGTACAAGTTTATATGCCAACTAGCTCTGCAGATGACGAAGAAATTGAAGAAATGTATGATGAAATAAAAGAAATTATTCAGATTGTGAAGGGAGACGAAAATTTAATAGTCATGGGTGACTGGAATTCGAGTGTAGGAAAAGGGAGAGAAGGAAACATAGTAGGTGAATATGGATTGGGGGACAGAAATGAAAGAGGAAGCCGCCTGGTCGAATTTTGCACAGAGCACAACATAATCATAACTAACACTTGGTTTAAGAATCATGAAAGAAGGTTGTATACATGGAAGAACCCTGGAGATACTAAATGGTATCAGATAGATTATATAATGGTAAGACAGAGATTTAGGAACCAGGTTTTAAATTGTAAGACATTTCCAGGGGCAGATGTGGACTCTGACCACAATCTATTGGTTATGACCTGTAGATTAAAACCGAAGAAACTGCAAAAAGGTGGGAATTTAAGGAGATGGGACCTGGATAAACTAAAAGAACCAGAGGTTGTACACAGATTCAGGGAGAGCATAAGGGAGCAATTGACAGGAATGGGGGAAATAAATACAGTAGAAGAAGAATGGGTAGCTTTGAGGGATGAAGTAGTGAAGGCAGCAGAGGATCAAGTAGGTAAAAAGACGAGGGCTAGTAGAAATCCTTGGGTAACAGAAGAAATATTGAATTTAATTGATGAAAGGAGAAAATATAAAAATGCAGTAAATGAAGCAGGCGAAAAGGAATACAAACGTCTCTAAGATGAGATCGACAGGAAGTGCAAAATGGCTAAGCAGGGATGGCTAGAGGACGAATGTAAGGATGTAGAGGCCTATCTCACTAGGGGTAAGATAGATACCGCCTACAGGAAAATTAAAGAGACCTTTGGAGATAAGAGAACGACTTGTATGAATATCAAGAGCTCAGATGGAAACCCAGTTCTAAGCAAAGAAGGGAAAGCAGAAAGGTGGAAGGAGTATATAGAGGGTCTATACAAGGGCGATGTACTTGAGGACAATATTATGGAAATGGAAGAGGATGTAGATAAAGATGAAATGGGAGATATGATACTGCGTGAAGAGTTTGACAGAGCACTGAAAGACCTGAGTCGAAACAAGGCCCCCGGAGTAGACAATATTCCATTGGAACTACTGACGGCCGTGGGAGAGCCAGTCCTGACAAAACTCTACCATCTGGTGAGCAAGATGTATGAAACAGGCGAAATACCCTCAGACTTCAAGAAGAATATAATAATTCCAATCCCAAAGAAAGCAGGTGTAGACAGATGTGAAAATTACCGAACTATCTTTACAGACGAATGGAAAAACTAGTAGGAGCCAACCTCGGGGAAGATCAGTTTGGATTCCGTAGAAACACTGGAACACGTGAGGCAATACTGACCTTACGACTTATCTTAGAAGAAAGAGTAAGGAAAGGCAAACCTACGTTTCTAGCATCTTAGACTTAGAGAAAGCTTTTGACAATGTTGACTGGAATACTCTCTTTCAAATTCTAAAAGTGGCAGGGGTAAAATACAGGGAGCGAAAGGCTATTTACAATTTGTACAGAAACCAGATGGCAGTTATAAGAGTCGAGGGACATGAAAGGGAAGCAGTGGTTGGGAAGGGAGTAAGACAGGATTGTAGCCTCTCCCCGATGTTGTTCAATCTGTATATTGAGCAAGCAGTAAAGGAAACAAAAGAAAAATTCGGAGTAGGTATTAAAATTCATGGAGAAGAAATAAAAACTTTGAGGTTCGCCGATGACATTGTAATTCTGTCAGAGACAGCAAAGGACTTGGAAGAGCAGTTGAATGGAATGGACAGTGTCTTGAAAGGAGGATATAAGATGAACATCAACAAAAGCAAAACAAGGATAATGGAATGTAGTCTAATTAAGTCGGGTGATGCTGAGGGAATTAGATTAGGAAATGAGGCACTTAAAGTAGTAAAGGAGTTTTGCTATTTGGGGAGCAAAATAACTGATGATGGTCGAAGTAGAGAGGATATAAAATGTAGGCTGGCAATGGCAAGGAAAGCGTTTCTGAAGAAGAGAAATTTGTTAACATCCAGTATTGATTTAAGTGTCAGGAAGTCATTTCTGAAAGTATTCGTATGGAGTGTAGCCATGTAGGGAAGTGAAACATGGACGATAAATAGTTTGGACAAGAAGAGAATAGAAGCTTTCGAAATGTGGTGCTATAGAAGAATGCTGAAGATTAGATGGGTAGATCACATAACTAATGACGAAGTATTGAATAGGATTGGGGAGAAGAGAAGTTTGTGGCACAACTTGACCAGAAGAAGGGATCGGTTGGTAGGACATGTTCTGAGGCATCAAGGGATCACAAATTTAGTATTGGAGGGCAGCGTGGAGGGTAAAAATCGTAGAGGGAGACCAAGAGATGAATACACGAAGCAGATTCAGAAGGATGTAGGTTGCAGTAGGTACTGGGAGATGAAAAAGCTTGCACAGGATAGAGTAGAGTGGAGAGCTGCATCAAACCAGTCTCAGGACTGAAGACCACAACAACAACAACAACATAGTTTTCTGTCACTAGATCTCCGTTTATAAAGTAAAAACCTTTAGTCATCTATAAATACTACACTAAACTTCTGTCTTTAATGACTTCCCATACACTATTTAGCAGGAGTTCTATTGCTGTCAGATTTGATCTTCCTTTCCTGAATCACGTTTGGCTTTTGGGGAGGTTTTCGTCGATTGTTTGCTTTATTATTTCTGATATTATTTTTTGAATAATTTGGAAAGTAAGTTTTCTAGTGCTATGACAATCTGTTGGCTAGGGTCCTTGGAATCTCCTTTCTCTTTATAGCACTTTTGTTATTGACTGTCTCCACTGTTCTGGAATGAAGGCTGTTTCTATACACTTATTGTACAGTTTTGTCCACATCTGGCAGTCTGTCATGGCCTACAGTTTTTTGTTCTAGATGCTGTTAACGGCATCTTTGACCTCTTCTGTGGCCAGCGGGACCCATTCTGTAGTCATTTCTGGCATGTTCACGTGTCTGCCTACTGGTCTGTCTTTTAGTCCTTCCTTTTCAGTATGTTGCCGAAATGCGTCTCCCACTTTTTTCATGTCGATGTAATGTGTTTCGGCTCGTTTTCTGTGGCACAGCGCAATACTTTGGTCTTTGTGGCCTCGTCTACTGCGAGTAGTTTCTTTCCCTCTCTTTGCTATAAGATTTTCTTCATTTCCTTTAGAGTTTTCTGATAGATGTTTCATTATTCCGCTAAATCCTGAGGAGTGTAGGGTTTTATGCGCAACGCTTTAGTTGGTGTAGGATTTCAAGTACATCTTTTCTTGGCCTGTAACACTCCTTGTGGAACCGTTTCTTTTGTACCTGCGATTGAAGGCTTGTCTTAAGAGTTCTCCTATCGCTTCTGTTGCTTCGTCCAGTCACGAATTGTCTATTAGCATTTAAATTTGTTATATACAGTCTGATTTTGCTTCCATTTTCCCGAAGTCTATTGTTCTAGAAAGTGCTGGTTCCTCTTTTCCTTACGCTTTTCACCTTTCTCCTTGGATATATATTTCCAGAGGAATATGTTCCCGAAGTAGTATTGGTTTGTAGTCCAGAGAAGTGTTATACCCCTATGGTTGGTCTCCTTGTGAAGTGAGTATCTATTGTGCTTTTGCCGTTGTGGGAAAAGGCAACTGGCTGCAGTAATTTCAAGAAAGCTTCATTTATCACAGTCCCAGTGATCCTCGTCCATAATAGATAAAAGTATTATATGTAGGTACGTTGGGACTGTTTAATAGGATAAAGCTTTCTGTTTGCAAACTTTCCACTATTATTATTGCTTTATAGTTTTGTATATCAATTCTGCAGTTTAAATCTCCGGCAATAATTTGTGGGTTACTATGTTTCCTCTGAATCATCAGCTGGCCTATTCCATCTATTATATCAATGGCTGTTTTGTTCGAATGGGAATATGCTGCTATTATTGTAATGTGTTTCATTTCTGTCAGGAATGTATTTTCCTGTTTGATAGTTGCAGTTATTGGTGTTAATTCCGGTTTTTGAGAACAGTTGTTTCTCCCATGAGTCTTCCTCTGTCGCATTGTTTTGCTTGGAGATGAGACCAGTAAAATTTTGGGTGTTGGCTGTTTTCGGTTAAATATGTTTCTGTTAAGATTGCTGTGTCATATTCCTAGAGAAAGTCTCTTTGATCCAAGTTCATTGAACATTTAACTTTTATATTCCACAGGACACTTCATATGGTACCTACTGGTTCTACTTCTTTGCCTTTTTTGGGTGGTATTCCTGTGTCTTATGGAAGAGACACCCCTTCGTTTTCTCGATAAAATGGGGAAAGCAGTGAATCTGTACAGAGATCAGATTGCATGTAATACTTCCATTATTTAGTATTATTAGTAATATATACACCTCACTCCGTTCTGATAAGAAGTATATCCATGGAGCAGATGGGGTTGGCCATCAGTAAATACTCTGGACTCATATTGAACAGAAAATTATTAGTGTATAAACTTTTAATGGCTGCAGGCAACCTATTGAAAATTTATGCTCCTGAGTAATGGTCTCCTTTGTACACCAAAAGAAGTAGCTTCAAATCTTTGTAAAGATTATTTGTATTTCTAATACTGATTCCGTTAATTGAGCCAATACTCAGAAAAAAGAAATATTTCTCTAGTGAAAAATTTCATTGAGAAATGAATGTATCCGGGGAGCTGTAGCTAGTAACAGTAGTTCCCTCAAGAACGTCCTTGAGTCTTAACCACAAATATTCTTATTACGCGGTTTTTGTCTCTGATAACTTTAGTTTGGCTTGATGAGTTACCGCAAAAATTATTCTTCATTTTATATCACCTAAATCTGAGAGCATTCGCATTACAAACAGATATTTGTTTAGGGGCTTTGGCAGTTCTGTGGTCTGCTCCTCCAAGCTGTAATGCAAGAATATGATACTCCCAAATACTTTTGTCTGCTTCTCGTCACATTTTTAGAATCTACTGGTACTACACCTCTTTCAAGTTGTTAACTGTATGTGTGTTTTTTCTATTCTTTTCCGAAGTTTAGTGACAAGAAATAGGCAAAGAAAAAACGCTTATAAATTTCCACGAAAGTATCATTTACCAATATTTCCAAGAGTATACTTGATTTGTTATTGCTTCGAAAGTCTGCATCATCCGCAAAGAAATTGTAACATGACATATGGTAATATTAGTGATGAGAGGTCACTGATACGAACAAAGAAATAAGGGTCCTAAGATGTAAGCTAGTGGGATACGCCGTTTAATTAGTTCCGCATTAGACAATGGCTAATAGCTTAACATACATCTCTTATCTACTGACATCCTTTGTTTTCTGTCTAAGATATAGCATTTGGAACCTTTTGCAGCGTCTTCTGTTACACCGTAATATCCTAATTTGCTTAAAACGATACTGTGATTTACTTACAAGGGGAGGCCACGACGTTGGGATCACAGAATTACTTCAAACTTTGCAACCCTTTAGTAGGCCAGTATAACAACATAATGTGGTAGTGGTAAAAAATGGTTCAAATGGCTCTGAGCACTATGAGAGTTAACTTCTAAGGTCATCAGTCCCCTAGAGCTTAGAACTACTTAAACCTACCTGACCTAAGGACATCACACACATCCATGCCCGAGGCAGGATTCGAACCTGCGACCGTAGCGACCGCGCGGTTCCAGACTGTAGCGCCTAGAACCGTTCGGCCACCCCGGCCGACGCTAGTGGTAAGCTGCACTACTTTGGCAATTCCGAGAAAATATCAAGAGTAGTTTAACGCGTCCATTACGTGGCGTATGTATCTATGCTTAGTGTCGGGCGTTTGAGCTCATTGTGGTGAAGTCATTAGCGTTCGAGTTTCGTAAGACTAACGTGTATGAGGCAACCTTTCGACAGCGGCTAAAACTAAATTTTTAATCTGTAGGTTTTTCATCACCTGTCATACATGGTATGCATCCAAACCATCGCGTTAAAGCAAAATTTTTCAAAATTTCGGTAAGATGTGTTATCTCTTAGAAACTCTGGACATTCCCTGTAAATGCGGGAAAACTTCATTCATTCGAAATAATAGCTGCCGTTTCAATTTATGTTTTCCCTGTCTATATGCAAATATCATTCTGAAACGTATGATGTCGAGACCACATCCGACGAATAATTGTACATTACCCTTGTGGTCTGGCACATTATTACTTACTATATTACTGAATAGCGTTATTCGCATCATTATTTATTAAGGTTTGACTTGGGATTTTTTAAGTCTGTCCCTCATCCTTCAAAATTCAATTAAAAATCGTAAATTGTCGAATAACATATGAAACTCACTACAACTTCATGAAAATGAACGTGGTTTTATCATTATATTAGCTCTCAAACGTCGTATGTATTAAATAATGTGATCAGTGATTAAAAAAATATATAAATTAAATAATAAGCGTTTGCCGGTTTCGAAGCGTCGCCTCCTCCACGCTCCTCTTGCTCAACGCGGAGGCTAACCACATCACCAGACTGACTTTTTATTGGTTCTGCCTTGGCACAGATATGTCAGCTACACAATAGACGAGTAAAACTTCTCTTGCGATTTTGTCGGAATTGCCAGAGTAATGCACGTTACTACTTGTACATTATGTACTACTAATGGCCTACCAAAGGCGTACATACACAGTTTGGAGTAAATCCGTGATCCCAATGTCGTGGCCTCCCCTTGTTAGTCAAATGCCTTTGAGAGATTAGAAAATATAGCAGTAGCATGAAACTTATTGTCTAATGAATTACGCATTTTCGCGCGGTATGTGCAGACAGCCTCCTCAATATCGGAACCCTTTAGACAACCGAACTTTGACAATATATTATTTATTGTCTGTTGATTAAGAAGCCGGTTATGGATGACCTTTTCTAAAATTTTTGAGAATGCTGCCAAAAGTGAAATTGGACGAAAGTTTGAAGATACCTCTTTATCACCTTTCTTAAGAAAAGGCTTAACTTAAGCTTACTTCAAAAATTCAGGAAATGTTCCTCTGAAAATAACCGATTACACAGGTAACTTAATGTGTTACTAAACTCGAAACACTCTTTCTGATTAACATTTTTGATATTTTATTTTAGCTAAAAACTTATCTTGATTTTAAAGATTTTATGGTGGTTATTACTTCTACTGGTGTACTGAAGGTCATATTGGTATTACTAAAGCCAAATGTAATGAATGGTCGGGGATATTCCGTGGCAGCATCTCCCGAACCTGACATCGGCACCGCCTTAGTAAGTTACGAAGTACTTCATAAAAATTTTGCACCACTCTGAATGCTATCTGCTCCTCTTTATTTCTTGTTTTACCAGTATCTTCGTTCACTGGGTGCCACATTGTCCTTCTTTTATTACGTGATGTTGTTACTTCTTCTCGTAATGCACTGATTTCGTTGCCTGTATTACTATATCTAACATTTTGGAGTACGTCTTGTAACGAGCTATAGCATCAACATCTTAGCTGTTTTTGACTGACAGATACAGTTACCTTTTTGTCTTGCAAAGTACCTTTATTCCCTGAGAAACCCATAGCTTTTTGTAGGATTTGGTTTACTCATGGTTCATCGTGGGCGGAGCTTGAACAGTTTTCAGATAAGATAGGACATTATTAACACAGGCATTATATTTCATTCATGCTATGAGCACTGTATACGTGACTGGCGTTCCATTGTCTTCAGCAATGAATCGCCGTTATTCACTCCCCCGGAAGACCATCGACGGCGAGTAAGATAGCGATCAGTGACGAGGTGCTGTTCCTCCAATATTAGTCACTGATCATAGAAACTGAGAGAACACTGATGATGCAACAGCACGTCCGGACATCAGGTGTTCTAATGTTTTACCTCTAATACGGCTGTATCGTGGTGCTGTTTTCTTCAACAGAAAAATGCTTATCTACATAGGGCACCCTTGTCTATTAACCGTCTGAGTGATCTTGAGTATTTCCGTCGCGAGCAGCATCCCTAGATCGGTCCGTGATAGAAGTGTATAGGACCAGCTCGGCCGTCAACTCCATCCCACCGCCATTATACAGGATATCAATTACAACAAATGCGGGCCAGTTTGCCTAGGTAGAGGAGACAACAGCTTTATAGCACCTTTCCCAACTGAATAAATAAACCCATCGTGGCCGGAGAAGATGCAACGTCCTGCTAGTAAGGGATATCATAGTACCAACATGTTAATAAATTTGGCTCGACTCTTTAATCACTACATTAATATAAAATATCCTCTCAGCCAGTGAAGTTTTATACCGTTCATTCTCCCTTTCTGATTGGTTCACTTTTTTTGTCAGTATATTTCCAGGATGGCGACTTAAGAAGTAGAGCTTTGTCACGATACTGAAATACGTGGGGCTTAAAAAATAGCGGAGTGGCTATAGGTTATTCTGAGTGTTGCAAGGTGGGAGGTCAAGGGATCATCATTCTATAAATCAAAGCTGATAACTATTTGAATTACGCTTTTTGAAGTCCAAAGGTATTTTTTTTATTAAACGATGGCACTCCTGAAGTCGAAATAAATGAAATGAAATGATCGTATGACATTTGTTGACCGGAAGGTCCCACACGGGGTCGGCCTCGAAGTGCAAGTCTTATTTTAGTGGGCGCCACATTCGGCGACTTGCGGCCGGTGATGAGGACAACACGACACCCAGTCCACGTGCGGAGAAAATCTCCAACCGTACCGGGAATCGATCTCGGGCCCAGCGCGTGGGAGACAAGCACATTAGCACCCAGATAAGCAGACGTAGACTTATCAAGTTGTCTACTGTACTTACGTTAAGTTCGAACACTGGTAATCTAACCAGCATTTTTACAAGTCTTACCTCGAACCGTTTTCTGCCTTGCGTCATTTAACGAAGAAAATCTAGATTTTTACCGTCTCACCAACTTCAAGTATAATACTCCCGCAGCTTGGTATACAGTTCCGATGGCTTCCTTGAAATTAGATCGATAATATGTACACGACCGGTAAACATATAACTTCCGCATAATGGAATGTCTTTGGGTCATAAAGTAAATATGGGTAACATTAAAATTTTGTTTCGATTAAACGCATCAGAGATTTGACAACAGCCAAGTTTTGCTTGCAATTTTTAGATCTGTCTGATACTAGTGTCATTAAAATGTTTAGTCGTGTGAATATCTGTAAGGAAATCCAGTACACACGTCCAGCTCATAGTTTTGTGGATAAGACGGGTTGAAACAATATTTATTCCAAGACAGGAGCACACACAAATCAGTGACTTAGTAGGTTCCCTACAGAACTTATTGAATAAACTGATCCATCATAGTTGAACTGTTATTACTTTATAGATCGTGATTACCTCATGCGCGCTTTAAGTGCAGTCGAAGACAAGTAAACTTCTGAGTCGGTACAGCTACGTTAATAATATTTATCGAACGTTTATCAACGAAGTTCCTATTTCAGAAAATAAAGAAGTACAAATTGCAAATGAACGACATGCATCAGCAAATTACTTTTGGAGTTCTATATTTTAGGGGAAAGCAAATACGTTTCCTTCTGAACGTCATGCACATTGGCTTCTTCCTGCAAACCTAGTTCAATTAAAAACAGTAGTAAATGATTATTCCGTATCTAATGCACTGGTATTTTGCGGCTAGCACCATTTAAAATTTTAATCTATTCATTATTTATTTCAGGTGGCATTGAGCTAACTGTAATGTCTTTGGACACTTTGTTGATAGTGCAGATGATGGTGTACTGAAATAGAACTGCTCCAGACAGAAGGAAAATTATTACGAAGCTCTCATATGAATGAGAAGTGTGTTGCAGTTGCCATTTTCTAGATGCTTTTTCTTCAAAATTTCATGTTGGTAACATAACACGCATTTAGGCATGTGCTGTTGGTGTGATGGTTATCGTTTCCTTACGAAAAAAACCTTGTAATAAATTGAAAAGAGCTAAGATCCAAGGAAGTAGTGATATTTAAACAATCAACCTGAGGACTTATAACCAAGGACCACCCAATCGAGCACGTAATACGCTGACCAATTGAGGAGATGGTCTATCCTTCTCTTGCGGTAGTGGTCAAATATTTTTCCACCAGTGCCTAATTACGTGGTTCATCTCAGCTGGAGCATTAATGGGGATAGGAGTAGTGGTCAGCATCGTCCTTTACAAATAAACACTCATCAGATTGTAACGGAAGATACGAAAATTTGAATCTCATTGATGGACAGGGGTTTGAACCTGTTTTGGAGGTTGCACTATATGCTTTATTCTTACTCTACAAACGAAAAAGAAAAAATACTTATTTCATTTCAAAGTACATATTTTCCTTGCCTCTATGGCGATAACTGTGTAACAGTACAGTAAAACTTAGTACTCCGAATAGTTTTTATACAGCAGTAGTCTAAAGTATCTCCTGTTTTTTCACTCCAGAATGTTGGCGCCTGCGTGTTGAAGATACAATAAATCTTCGTAGACCTGTAAAAAGTCCTAGAAAGTCACCCGCTTCGGAAAATTGAACTAAAACTCACTTCTTCATAATGTCAAGGACAAATACACTAATACACAATATCACAAGGTCTCGAATGAATTGATTAAACTGCGTGGGCTTTGTTTCACTTTACAAGCGTATCATCTGTCGTGTTAATTCGGTGACAGATTTATAGCCTGAATATGGTGCATCGTTTTTCGCTGTGTATTGTTTATCTATACGGGACATTTTCGTGAAACACTCGCAGCACTGCCAATAGAAACAAATGTTAAAAATTTATGGCTCAAAAATCGAAGCCTTTATGCAGATGTTGGTGACATCGCACCCAATATTTTAAAATTGTAACTGAAACAATGGAGCACTGTAATGTAATGTAGCTCCCAATGCAAACCAGGGAGCGCCTCTCTAGCAATGGATGTGCACAACAGTACCGACCGAGTTTATAAAAATGTTTGTTGTTATTCTTTGATCTCGATAATTAAATATTACTGCGCATAGTATTTGACCACATAAGTAAGTCTGAAATAATACTCTCCTAAGTGGCTATATATTGTATACACCGACGGAAAAAATTCGCAACACCAAGGAGGAGTTGTGCGACATACACGAAAGTTAGTAGAAGTGTTTCTAAATTTGAAAGATGATTATTCAAATTTCCCACCAGTAGCATAAAGAGTGGCTTTAGTAGCGCCCCATCAGGATGCTGGTTAGGATTGCTTTAAATACACGATGTACAGGTCGTGAGCGTTAGTTACAAAAAATGGCTCTGAGCACTATGCGACTTAACTTCTGAGGTCATCATTCGCCTAGAACTTAGAACTAATTAAACCTAACTAACCTAAGGACATCACACACATCCATGCCCGAGGCAGGATTCGAACTTACGACCGTAGCGGTCGCTCGGCTCCAGACTGTAGCGCCTAGAACCGCACCGCCACTCCGGCCGGCCGTTAGTTACATCTCAGACTGGACGTTGTGAGTTGATGTTGGTCAAGAATGCCTTTAAGGCGACAAAGACGCCTTTATCAACACATTACTGATTTTAAAGAGATCGTGAATAGTGCAACAAGAATCTAGGTGTTCATTCTGTGATATTACAGAAAAATTTGAGACCAGTGTGGACACTGTACGTGATTGCTGACAGCGGTGGTAACAAGAATGACGTTCGCACGATGACCGGGCTCCGGACGCCGACGTGCCTTTACTGAGAGGGACGAACTTCATGTTAGGGGTGGGGCTCTGGCGAGTCATACTGCATCTGCATCAGCAATCTGAGCACCAATTGGCACCACAGCGACACAGCGAACTGTTACAAATCGGTTACGTGAAGCTTAGCTCCGAGCGAGACGCACTGCAGCTTGTATTCCACTGACCCCAAACCATCGTCATTTGCGATTCACTGTTGTCAAGTGCGAGCTCATTGGAGATCAGGGTGGTGGTCTGTAGTGTTTTCTGATGACAGCTGGTTCTCCCTCTGTTCCTGTTATGGCAGTGCGTTGTATAGAAAGAGTCCACTTGCCAGTCTGCAACCAACCTGTTTGTGTTCTAGACACACTGGACATACACCTGGAGTTATGGTCTAGGGTGAGATTTCATATGACAACGGGAGCTGTCGCGTGGTTATCCCAAGCACACAGACTGCAAATTTGTACGACAGTCTGATAATGCGACCAGTTGTGCTGCCACTGATGAAAAGCATTTCAGGGTTCTTCCAACAGGATAACGCTCGCCCGCACACCGCTGCTGTAACCCAACATGCTGTATGGAGTGTCGACATATTGCCTTGACCTGCTAGATCACAAGATATGTCACCAATCGAGCACATATGGTACATCATCGGATGACAACTCCAGCGTCATCCAGGAACAGCATACACCGTCCCTGCATTGACCTACCAAGTGCAACAGGCATGTAATTCCATCCCACAAACTGACATCCGACACCTGTACTACACAATACATGAACTGTTTCCAAAATTGAAAGAACACGTTCGAGGACTTCACTTTGATAGTAATGAAGCAATGCAAGTTTAGATGAGGATGTGGATCCGTCAACAAAGTGAAACACGCTACAGTGACGGTACCAACACACTGGGCTCTCGTTGGGAGAAATGTCCTCGGCGCCGAGATGACAAAGCTGAAAAATAAACATGTATACACGAAGAACAAAGCCGTAAAATGTTAACGAAATTTGTTTTATTTGAAAATCTTTACCAGCTCTGACATAAAAAATTCGGGGGCATTACTATTCAGAACTCCCTCGTAGCTATCTCTTGTCTTAGTTTTTGCGCGTTCATGATTCTGTTTTAAACATTTCGATTTTGCTGTAACCTATATAAGAATCTATATCCTCATCTGTGCGTACACTCTGCAGAGGGTTCAAAATGGCTCTGAGAACTATGGGAATTAACTGCTGAGGTCATCAGTCCCAAAGAACTTAGAACTACTTAAACCTAACTAACCTAAGAACATCACACGCAACCATGCCCGAGGCAGGATTCAAACCTGCGACCGTAGCGGGCGCGCGGTTCCAGATTGTAGCGCCTAGAACCACTCGGCCACTCCGGCCGGCTCTGCAAAGGGGAAAATCTCCATGTTGTCTCCTTTTTATTCTGTTCCCAGAAGTAAATAACCACCGTATGGATTCGAGTTTCTCCGATTGTAACATAGTGGTCACTACGTTCATGAAAGGATTGTGGCATACTGGCGCACCCAAAACTCACTGTCGCTTTGTGAACAAACTCAAAACTTCTTTTTGCAGTCGTCCTCACCGGCAGGGTCCCATCACGATGTTGCATCTGTGAACTCTAAGTCTAGCTGTTATAAGCAGAAGAGGGTACTTAAAGTTCGGTGTCACGCTGTTTTGAGGGTCAAAATACAGCAGACTCGCATTAGAAGCATCCGTAATGCTGCTAGATGTAAACGAATGCTTCCGGAAAATCAAAAATACCGCCATTTAATAACACACTACTGACATATGGACATCGAAGATAATAGTGGCGAAACAGAACGTCTGCCTATTTTCTCTTCGGATACTACTTCCAACATGTTAAACCTTGATTGTGGATCGAGCGTCCCGGTATCAAAGTAATTTAGCAGCGACAATTACCAGTATGTGTCTCAAACTATAGCCGCAAATGCCGAGTATGAGCAAAAACAAGCCGTCCGTACAAAATACATGAATAAAACACTGATAGTTGCAGTCACTGGTGCAGTCAGAGTGTAATACAGGGTTACAATCAAATTAGTCGGAAACACTTTTTACCATATAAAAATAAAACTCTACACTACGGGCCATTAAAATTGCTGCACCACGAAGATGACGTGCTACAGACGCGAAATTTAACCGACACGTAGAAGATGCTGTGATATGCAAATTATTAGTTTTTCAGAGCATTCACACAAGGATGGCGCCGGTGGCGACACCTACAACGTGCTGACATGAGGAAAGGTTCCAACCGATTTCTCACATACAAACAGCAGTTGGCCGGCGTTGCCTGGTGAAACGTTGTTGTGATGCATCGTGTAAGGAGGAAAAATGCGTCCCATCACGTTTCCGACTATGATAAACGGCAGATTGTAAGCCTATCGCAATTGCGGTTTATCGTATCGCGACATTGCTGCTCGCGTTGGTCGAGATCCAATGACTGTTAGCAGAACATGGAATCGGTGGGTTGAGGAGGGTAATACGGAAAGCCGTGCTGGATCCCAACGGTCTCGTATCACTATCAGTCGAGATGACAGACATCTTATCCGCATGGCTGTAGCGGATCATGCAGCCACGTCTCGATCCCTGAGTCAACAGATGGGGACGTTTGCAAGACAACAACCATCTGCACGAACAGTTCGACGACGTTAGCAGCAGCATGGACTATCAGCTCGGAGACCATGGCTGCGGTTACCCCTGACGCTGCATCACATACAAGAGCATCTGGGATGGTGTACTCACCGACAAACCTGGGTGTACGAATGGCAAAACGTCATTTTTTCGGATGAATCCAGGTTCTGTTTACAGCATCATGATGGTCGCATCCGTGTTTGGCGACATCACGGTGAACGCACATTGGAAGCATATTCGTCATCGCCATCACCCGGTGTGATGGTATGGGGTGCCATTGGTTACACGTCTCGGTCACCTCTTGTTCGTATTGACGGCACTTTGAACAGTGGACGTTACATTTCAGATGTATTACGACCCATGGCTGTACCCTTCATTCGATCCCTGTGAAACCCTACATTTCAGCAGGATAATGCACGACCACATGTTGCAGGTCCTGTACAGGTCTTTCTGGATACAGAAAACGTTCGACTGCTGCCCTGGCCAGCACATTTTCCAGATCTGTCAACAAATGAAAACGTCTGGTCAATGGTGGCCGAGCAACTGACTCGTCACAATACGCCAGTCACTAAATCTTGATGAACTGTGGTATCATGTTGAAGCTGCATGGGCAGCTGTACCTGTACACGCCATTAAAGCTCTGTTTGACTCAATGCCCAGGTGTATCATGGCCGTTATTACGGCCAGAGGTGGTTGTTCTGGGTACTGATTTCTCACGATCTGTGCACCCAAATTGCATGAAAATGTAATCACATGTCAGTTCTAGTATAATATATTTGTCCAATGAATGCCCGTTTATCATCAGCATTTCTTCTGGATGTGGCAATTTTAATGGCCAGTAGTGTATATTTGTTCGTAGATCTAGAAAGTCTTTATTTCCGTGCTAGAACACGAACAGACGAAACATGCCAGCATAATACATGAAACACTTTCTTATATTGCCGCGCTGGATTAGCCGAGCGGTCGTAGGTGCTGCATTCACGGACTGTGCGGCTGGTCCCGGCGGAGGTTCGAGTCCTCCCTCAGTCATGGGTGTGTGTGTTTGTCCTTAGCATGATTTAGGTTAAGTAGCGTGTAAGCTTAGGGACTGATGACCTTTGCAGTTAAGTCCCATAAGATTTCAGACACATTTAAACTTGAACTTTCTTATATGAAACATTCGAAAATGGTGCAAATGGCTGTGAGCACTATGGGACTTAACATCTGTGGTCATCAGTCCCCTAGAACTTAGAACTACTTAAACCTAACTGACCTAAGGACATCACACACAGCCATGCCCGAGTCAGGATTCGAACCTGAGACCGTAGCGGTCACGCGGTTCCAGACTGAAGCACCTAGAACCGCACGGCCACACCGGCCTGCATGAAACATTAACATTGCCCTCTAATACTAACATACTTGCGTTAGCCCATCGTTACAATGAATCCCGTTTGCGCTTAAGTATCTCTGGAGAATAAAAATCGTTATCAGACTTCAGTACGAAACATCTTCCAAACGCGAGGACAAATAACAGTTTTGTGGCTTTACGTCTGCAGCATGAAGAGGGAGCGGGGGAAAGGGGGGGGGGGATTTTGGTCCACTTCTCCCTGTTCATCTGTCACGGAGTCATGGGAACTTTCGAAATGCAACTTAACCAGACGTAGCCAAAGGCATTTTCATTTTTCCAAGTGAGAAAGAATTTTGTGTGATACGCTGTTACTTTCTGCTCCACACGTTTACCATGAATTATGTACTGTGTAGAGTTGTAGGAAGTGAGTTTTCACATGAGTTTTTACACAAAAAAAGGTTTAAGGGACTCATATCGATGTAACATATTTTCCTCATCTATGTGTGACGAATATGGTTGGTGATAGCTTTTTTTATACTCACTGGATGATCTTAGACACATTTAGAATTTATTACTTCATTTACAAAAAATGTGAAGCACCGAGAAGGGGAGCAGGAAACGGAATGAAACTTCACGGGTTGAGAGGGGATGTGATGTTGTTTCAGTGTTTTAAAATTAAAGTCAAATTTACAAAGATCGTGATACTATGAGCCCACTTATCAGTAAGACGTTGCGTGCGCTCTGGCCTGGATCCATACACTGATTCGGTAGGGGACGAATATGATCTTCTTTCAGTGATTTAAAATTTAAATCAAATTTCCATAGAACTTGACACTAAGAGCCCACTTACCAGTAAGTTACTGCATACATTGCGGCCTGGATTCATGCACAGATTCTGTTGGGAAAGTATGTGATCTTTCAGTGATTTAAAATTTGAGTCAAATTTATAAATAAATTGACTCTGTATGTCCAATTATCAGTAAGACGTTGGGCACCCAATGGCCTAGATCCATTCACTGATAGGGTTTGAAAGGGTGTCACATAAACTCCTGTATCCCCTCCTTAGGCAATGCTGTTCACAACTTGCGCCGGATGTCCATCGTTCCGGTGATTTGAATTCGCGCTTCTGCGTGGCAGCTGCTGCACTTGGGGGCACTGATCGGCAAGTAGTTTCGAGGCTGTAGAGGAAGCGCCCTCAGTGGTGAGCACGTGGTCCACGGATGAGACGCGGAGCTCTCTATCGTCTCGGTGGCTTTCGCAAGGGGGCTTCTCTGGTCTTCGCTGAAGGATGTGGTGCGGCTTGGGCATAACCCTTCAGTTATACTGAGGTGAAATAACTCATGGTATTCCACCTACTATGGAGTCGAACCTTATTTTCCCTGAGTAGTACAGCAACCCGACGTGGCATGGACTCAAGAAGTCATTAGAAGTCCCTTGCATAAATATTGAGCCATGCTGTCTCTAGATCCGTTCATAACTGCGAAGGAGTAGCCGGTACATTATTTTGTGAACGAACGGATACCTCGACTATGTCCCATAAATGTTTGATGGGATTGGAGCTTGGTAGCCAAATCATTCGCTCTAATTGTCCCCAATGTTCTTCAAACCGATCGCGAACTACTGAGGCCCGGTGAGATGGTGCAATGTCATCCATTAAATTCCATAGTTGTTTGGGAGCATGAAGCCCATAAATGGTTGCAATGGTCTCCAAATAAACAATCATAACCATTTACAGACAATATTTGGCTCAGACTGGCCTGAGCACCCAGTCCATTCCATGTAAACACAGCCCACACTATTATGGAACCACCCCCAGTTTGCACAGTGCCTTGCTGACGGTTTGGGTCCATCACTTCGTGGGGCGAACGCCACATTCGAAGCCTACCATCAGCTCGTACCACCAGAAATCTGGACTTGCCTGAGCAGGCCACGGTGTTCCAGTCGTCTAGGTTCCAACCGATTTGCTCACGAGCCCAGGAGAAACGCTGCAGGCGATGTCATACTGTTAACAAAGGCACTCGTGTCGGTCGTCTGTTACCATTGCCCACTAACGTCACATTTCGCCACACTGTCCTAGCGGATAGGTTCATCGTACGTCCCACACTGACTTCTGCTGTTATTTCACGCAGTATTGCTTGTCTGTTAGCACTGAAAACTCTACGCCATTTCCGCTGCTCTCAGTCGTTAAGTGATGGCTGTCGGCCACAGCGTTGTCGATGGTGAGACGCAATGCGCCAAATTTGATATTCTCGGCACACTCTTGACACTGTGGGTGTCTGAATACTAACTGAATACTAACGGTTTCCGAAATGAAATACCCCTTGTGTCTAGCTCCAACTACAATTCCGGCTTGAAAGTATGTTAATTCCCACCGTGCGGCCAAAGTTACGTCGGAAACTTTTTCGTAGGATTTCATTCTAGAAACATCCCCCAGGTTGTGGCTAAGCCATGTCTCCGCAATATCCTTTCTTTCAGGAGTGCTAGTTCTGCGAGGTTCGCTGAAGAGCTTCTGTAAAGTTTGGAAGGTAGGAGACGAGGTACTGGCGGAATTAAAGCTGTGAGGACGGGGCGCGAGTCGTGCTTGGCTAGCTCAGTCGGTAGAGCACTTGCCCGCGAAAGGCAAAGGTCCCGAATTCGAGTCTCGGTCTGGCACACACTTTTAATCTGCCAGGAAGTTTCATATCAGCGCACACTCCGCTGTAGAGCGAAAATTTCATTCTAGAAACATCCCCCAGGCTGTGGCTAAGCCATGTCTCCGCAATATCCTTTCTTCTTTCAGGAGTGCTAGTTCTGCAAGGTTCGCTGAAGAGCTTCTGTAAAGGTGGAAGGTAGGAGACGAGGTACTGGCGGAATTAAAGCTGTGAGGACGGATTGCGAGTCGTGCTTGGCTAGCTCAGTCGGTAGAGCACTTGCCCGCGAAAGGCAAAGGTCCCGAATTCAAGTCTCGGTCTGCCACACACTTTTAATCTGCCAGAAAGTTTCATACCATCGCACCCGCCGCTGTAGAGCGAAAATTTCATTCTAGAAACATCCCCCAGGCTGTGGCTAAGCCATGTCTCCGCAATATCCTTTCTTCTTTCAGGAGTGCTAGTTCTGCAAGGTTCGCTGAAGAGCTTCTGTAAAGTTTGGAAGGTAGGAGACGAGGCACTGGCGGAATTAAAGCTGTGAGGACGGGGCGCGAGTCATGCATGGCTAGCTCAGTCGGTATAGCACTTGCCCGCGAAAGGCAAGGGTCCCGAGTTCGAATCTCGGTCTGGCACAGGAAGTCTCATTTCGGCGCACACTCCGCTGTAGACCGAAAATTTCATTCTAGAAACATCCCCCAGGCTGTGGCTAAGCCATGTCTCCGCAATATCCTTTCTTTCAGGAGTGCTAGTTCTGCAAGGTTCGCTGAAGAGCTTCTGTAAGGTTTGGAAGGTAGGAGACGAGGTACTGTCGGAATTAAAGCTGTGAGGATGGAGCGTGAGTCGTGCTTGGCTAGCTCAGTCGGTAGAGCACTTGCCCGCGAGAGGCAAAGGTCCCGAGTTCAAGTCTCGGTCCGGCACACAGTTTTAATCTGCCAGGAAGTGTCTTTTTCGTAGGAGTCACCTGATTACAAATGATAGCTCTGCCTATGCACTGATCTTTTATACTTTGTTTAAGCGATACTACAGCCATCTGGACATGTGCATATCGCAGTCTAATGACTTTTGTTACCTCAGTGTGTGTTGTGTTGATTGTTTTAATGTCGCACCTTGTGGATACTATTGTTTCAGCTCAGAGTCGTCATTATAATAGGTGGCAGTTTTCTGTAGACACGCTCTGGTGGGCGAAATTATGAATGGAGTGCAGTTTGAATTTTTCTAGTGTTGCCGTTACTGCGAGCTCCATGGGTTCGCTGTTTTTGTCAAGTGTTCACTATTAGTTAGAGAAAATATCTTGTAGTGAAAAGAGGTGCCATGGGGTGTGCAGCAACCAGAACTGGAATTCTGTGGAAGACGCTACAAATTAAGTATGGAATTTGTGGGGGAATTATATGCACCATCAAGAGGCGCGGAACAAGGTCAGTATTGTCTATGTCTCTTACAACATGCTGGCACAGAAGTGCGGGCCACGACAGTTGTTCCAGCGTTGTCACATGTTAGTGCTGCGATTCTGTTTGCCTGACTTGAGAGAAATAGTGAGACTTGAGATTAATGGGTAGTTAATTCTCTCCCTCTCTGTGCTCATTGCTATAAGTTTGCCTTAGCTGATGCTTTACACTCCTGTGGCGGGACGTGATTACAGATGTATGCATGTGTGGTGGTCGCGCAAGATTGTATCTGCGATTCTTGTTCAGACTTGGTTTTTCAGCGTCACACGCGAGGTAAAAGCAGAGGATGGCGCAGTTAGTGGTAGTGCCTGTGAAAGTATTACTTGCCTTATGTATCCTGGTGAAATATATCAGGAAGTGTATCGGAAGTTTGCCAAATTATTTGTAAGCAAAGAACTGTGGTAAGGCACGATCAGTGTAGCCTTTTGATATTTGTTGCCATTATGTGCTCAACTGTAATAATTTTTCTGACGCCCAATGGGACTGCCCCTAAGTTAAATGCTGTGTACCATGCTCCTTTAGGCTAGTTTACTGATTAGTTATCTAGAATAAGTGGTATCTATGCTAATCTAGTTCTGTTACGCTGCCCTATTTCAGAACATGACTATCTTAAGGTGCGCCAAGCAATTTAAGTTCTGCACGAAAAATAACTAGTTGGGCTGATGCTTTTGCATGCAGAAATCATGGCGCGTAAGGCTGTACCATTAAGATGGTGCACTGGGTACTCATAGTTCTGTGTGTTCTGGTGACCAGAGGTTCATTCGCTGTTAAACGTTGTGTGAGTTGTTATGACCTGTTAAATGCGGCGTAATTTGTTTCGGTAGTGCAGTTTCGTAGACGAGAGTAAATCGAGGGCCATTGGAGTTTACTTCTTTTTGAACATTTTGAGGTTCAAATGGTTCCAATGGCTCTGAGCACTATGGGACTTAACTTCTGAGGTCATCAGTCCCCTAGAACTTAGAACTACTTAAACCTAACTAACCTACGGACATCACACACATCCATGCCCGAGGCAGGATTCGAACCTGCTATCGTAGCGGTCGCGAGGTTCTAGACTGAAGCGCCTAGAACCGCTTGGCCACACCGTCCTGCATATTTTAAGGCGTAAACCTGTTAAACAATGGTGAAGTGCTGATAATAATCATTTTCATTGCGTTTTTATTGTTACATGATTAAAATTAACTTTTGAAGTAATGCAAGGATTTTGAGCCGGTTTTACATTTTTTATTAAATGAGAATATTGATTTTATAGAGTTCTTTTTATAAAAGACTGTGGTGTCACCGCCAGACACCACACTTGCTAGGTGATAGCCTTTTAAATCGGCCGCGGTCCGCTAGTATAGGACGGACCCACATGTCGCCACTGTCAGTAATTGCAGACCGAGCGCCGCCACACGGCAGGTCTAGAGAGACTTACTAGCACTCGCCCCAGTCGTACAGCCGACTTTGCTAGGAAAGGTTCACTGAGAATTACGCTCTCATTTGCCGAGACGATAGTTAGCATAGCCTTCAGCTAAGTCAATTGCTACGACCTAGCAAGGCGCCATTTATCCTTTGCTATGTATCTAAGAAGCATGTACAGTAACAAGACCAATGTTCACCAATTGTGGATTAAAGTTAAGTATTCCAGCAGCTACGTACTTTTCTTTATAACATTCATTACGTATCCTGTTTCAGACTTCACGCCAGCCTGCGTGAGTTTAAGCGCGTGCCTTTCGGTTACCCATCACTGTGGATAGGCTGTCTTGCCAGTCCACAACATTTTTGGCGACGAGGATGGGATAGGACATTCGATTCTTCCGAACTTGCTTCCATGTTCATTGATGCGGACACCGATGACGTGGTCGATTCGTTTCCGATCGATTTTCGTCGTGTAGATACAGCCACAGCTGCTGACCCTGTCCTTGCTACCGTTTTGCGTTTTGTTGCTACGCAATGGCCCTTGTCAAAGTCACGGATCGAGGATCCGTTGGTTCGCCGATTTTTTGCTCACAGGGAGAGACTTTTTGTTCGACGTGGTGTTTTGCTGTTGCGTTCTGATAATGATCAGTCCCGGGTCGTGGTCCCACGTTCGTTACAGTCCTCTGTCTTACGGCTTCTCCACCAAGGACATTGGGGTATAGTGCGCACGAAACAACTTGCTCGTCAGCACTGTACTTGGTTCGGAATCGATGCTGCGATTACGAATATGTGCTCGTCTTGCATGGCGTGTGCCGAACAACAATCAGCCCCACCGCGGAAATTCTTTGCATGGCCGAAAGCCACTTCCCCTTGGCAACGCTTACACATCGATTTTGCTGGTCCATTCTGGAATGCTCGATGGTTGGTTGTGGTCGATTCATTCAGTAATTTTCCTTTCATTGTCCGGATGTCTCCCACGACGTCATCTGCCACCAACCAAGCGTTGTCTGCTATCTTTTGCATAGAAGGTCTTCCACAGACTATTGTTTCCGACAATGGCCCACATTTCATGTCCGCAGAATTTCAGTCATTCTGCAAGGCCAATGGTATTCAACATCTGACATCCGCGCCGTTTTCGCCTCAGTCAAACGGTGCCGCTGAAAGATTGGTCCGGACTTTCAAGTCCCAGATGTTGAAGTTGAAAGAGTCGCATTCTCGGGAGGACGCGTTATTGCTCTTCTTGTCCTCGTATCGAAAGAGTCGCATTCTCGGGAGGACGCGTTATTGCTCTTCTTGTCCTCGTATCGCTCTCAGCCCCGAGATGGTCGCTCGCCGGCTGAGTTGCTCCACGGTCGTCCTCATCGAACCTTGATGTCTTTGCTGCATCCGCCGCATCAGGTTCCTGTGCAGCGGCAGCCACCTGCTTTTGCTCCAGGCAACGTTGTATACTATCGCAACTATCGAGGTTCACGGCGTTGGCTCGCAGGGCGCATTCTTCGCTGCCTCGGCCGCGCTATGTATCTGGTTTTGGGGGCCTCTGGTGAGGTGCGTCGGCATCTCAATCAGCTGCGCCTCTGTCGTCGCACGGGTTCTGCCGCTCCCCGTCTGCTTTCAGCGACGGTGCCGTCCGGTCAGCGCCCTGGGGACCCATCTACTGACTCGCCTCATCCCCAGGTGTTACCGACGCTGCCTTCCATTTTGCCCCATGGCGACGCGCCGCCGCCGCCGCCTGTTCTCCCGCCGGCGACGCCCGCAGTGGACGCGTCGCTGCAACCGCCGGGTGCCTCCCTGGGTCACACACCGCCGATCGCTTCCCGCGACCAGTTGTCCTCCGGCATGGAACTCTTGCCCGCTCCGGACCAGATGTCTTCGCCCGTCGGGTGCTCCGACTCGATGGAGGTCGACCCGTCGGCCCCTCCTGACTATCTTAGGACGCATACACCGCATGTTGGCGTGCACCCTGGACTAGGTTTTCAGGCGTTTCCTAGCTCCCCTCGGACCGAATGGCAGGGTGCGGGTGGCACAGCCTCGCCTGTTGTTAGGCTCCCCACCTCGTCGCATACGCCAACATGGGGTCCTCTCCACGGCGGGCGGAAGCCTTATAACACAACCGACCGCCGATTTGCGGGGGAAGAATGTGGTGTCACCGCCAGACACCACACTTGCTAGGTGGTAGCCTTTTAAATCGGCCGCGGTCCGCTAGTATACGACGGACCCACGTGTCGCCACTGTCAGTAATTGCAGACCGAGCGCCGCCACACGGCAGGTCTAGCACTCGCCCCAGTTGTACAGCCGACTTTGCTAGGAAAGGTTCACTGAGAATTACGCTCTCATTTGCCGAGACGATAGTTAGCATAGCCTTCAGCTAAGTCAATTGCTACGACCTAGCAAGGCGCCATTTATCCCTTGCTATGTATCTAATGAAGCATGTACAGTAACAAGACCAATGTTCGCCAATTGTGGATTAAAGTTAAGTATTCCAGCAGCTACGTACTTTTCTTTATAGCATTCATTACGTATCCTGTTTCAGACCTCACGCTAGCCTGCGTGAGTTTAAGCGCGTGCCTTTCGGTTACCCGTCACTGTGGATTGGCTGTCTTGCCAGTCCGCAACAAAAACTACACAAATTCGTTGATACGGCATTTATGGAATTTCAAAACTAACATCTTTTCAAAATATCTTTGATACAAAGTCTCTAGTATTGTTGTATCTTCTATCGTGCTTGACGGATGGTAGCGTATTTGAGCCCTGGTTCTTATACTGATCTCAGTTGTGGGAAGGCGGTTGAGGCTTATTAGTGGACGATCGGTGGGGCTTGACGTCGCCTCCCACAGACGGAATCTCCACTATAGGCTCCGACTTCTGTCGCAAATGAATTCTTCAATAAATCCTCTTCAACTCAATCTCGGCAGCTGCTAAAACCCTGGCGCTCAGCTACTAACCACTATAAACCTTGGTTGAAATTGCTGTAACTGATGTTTGATGTCTTGGACACTGACACTGGGACGAACTGATGGCCGAGTTGGTCCCACACAGGGACAGATAAAGGGATCTTGTTGTTCATGGGTGTACCTCAGCGTCATGCAGGCAGATCATAGACAGACGTTTCATGTGTGGAAGAGCAGTGAACTGTTGAAAAATGGCACCACGATACAGTCGTATGAGAGGTAACAGATCAGGATGCAGGACGCTCGTGAGAGACCGTCGTTCTGTCATAGTTCCCCGAATCACTACCAGCTATCTGAAGTCATACCCGATGACTTCCCCCACCATTACGCCAGGAGTAACATCGCTAGGCCTCTTCAAAACTTTGGATGAGTGGGACCTCTCCTCAGGTCGCTGGCATACACGCCACGATGGTCATTCGGAATTGTGCAGAATCGCGATACACCGGTGAACACAATGAGACGACATTCATCTGAAATCCTTGACTCCCGGTCATAGCACCACTCCAAATTTAGCAGATTTTGTTGTGCTGTTAACATCAGTCTATGAATGGACGGTAATTCGCTAGGTGGACTGCAGCTTAATCCGGTCAGTGGTGCGGAATAACAGATAATTTTGCACGAGCACATTACTTTTTATCGGATGTAGGCACAGATCTGTTGGGATTACGATGTGATAGGTGCACAATACGGTGATCCCACCTTGTGATGAACAGACGTTTTCGACTGGAATCTTGACGACGAATAAGCCTCTCCTCAGGTTCTCAAGCAGTCCGACATCGGGTCACTGTCACATCCGTATGGCCCAAACATGCGAATATTGCACGATTCGAACAACTGCCCAAATGTAAACCCAGAATGAGTCCCCTTTCAAACTCTGTGAGGTGCTGATAACGTTGTCGTGCACTATTAAGCGGCATCGCCGTGTCCTTCACAGTGATTGCCTGCTTTCTGACACTGTTTCCACACCATATATACCCCCCAAAAATGGTAACAACACTAAATATGAACGACACTACCGCACCTGATGGCCGCTCTACCTCTTTCAAAGAATGGCAATTGCAATCTTTTACATACCTGTCGATGTTTTGTATGTGTATGAAGTTACCATGACAACCTATCGTGTGTTTTAGGTGCTTCAATTTTTCTGTGAGACAGTGTAAATCAAGCAATTCCCTGGTAAGGCAGGAAGATTGGAGATTAAGACTCTTTAAAAACGTGGCACAAGCCCGGATTGAACAAGGATGTGGCGAGAAACTTTCTTGAACCCTTTCAAATGAGCCATCCATAAATTCTCCTTAGTCGATTTAAGGAATTCATGATTCACTTTAATCTCCGTTCCTGCCCAAAGAAGCTCCGTTATCTTGACCACTCGTTCGGTGAGTCTGCGTATGTCAATTACTGGAGAAGTTAATATACTGAACGTCTGTAACGCAGTTTGGATTTAGAACAGGCCTATCTACAGAGGCGGCTTTTCATACATGCAATGAGAATACGATTAAGTTTCCAGATGATAAAATATCAACAATTCGGTTATACGGCAGCTTAGCCAAGGGATCTGACAGGTAACGCTTGCGACTTTCTCTTAATGGAGAAGTTTAAGCAGTCCTGTGGGGATACACGTATGACGAACTCGAGATACCTGCTCTGGGGCTGCCAGCACTGCGAGTCGTATATAACAATGTGACATGGGCATGCTACAAGGATGAGACTACGTGATGATTTTATTGCAGAGATTTTTCCGCTCGTATCGCGAGGACTTGCTGGTATAGCTTAACGCGTGGCGTGCAATCTTGTGACACAGGGAGGTGACCACACCCGGCATAACTACTGTCGGTCTGGTACTCCAGTCTCGTGGCCATTGTTTAAGGGTGCTTTCTTACGCTCGTTTACGCAGATCATTGGCTAGGCGCCAATCACCGCCTCACAAAATAGTATACCCAAACAATGAAAATACGAAAACACACAGAAAATGTTAACATCAATCACAGACGTAGCTTAATAAATGACTGTTGCGGCAGGAGGGGCATCCGCTCACAAATTCAATAAAATATTTTTGTGAGATTACCAAAAACGTTGCTCACGTATTACAGGATAGACATCAGGAAAGGTATCTACTCCGTCTGAGAGTGAGACACCTGCCGATGCTCTTTAACTGAAAAGTTTGGGTCATCTACGTCAACGCAGATGTATAATTCTGTATCAAGAACGCGGAACTTGCTTGAGTTGCTTACTGATTCCGTAGCTAATTGTAGAACAGAAATGGCTCTTAATAATTTTAAAGAACACAAGATCAGTTAAAAGGGTGGGGCCCTGCAGCGTTCTCGCTTCCATACAAAGCTCTCGAAGCGATAGTCTTTCCGAAACATTTCTTCTAATGAGATCACCTTAGGGTGTGTGGTCACTGTTATGAAGAGAGAAGGCTGCCTCCATTTTGTATACAGAAAAGCAAAGAGAGACTATATGAGCTTCGAAAATCCATACCAAGACAGAACAGTAAGCTTCTGCTGAATAAAATTGATGGAAAATATCCTCTTATTGGTGAAATGCACAACACCCCTCATAATAATAAAGATCTCACGTCAATCTTAATCATATGAGAATAGAAATTAAACAACAGCAGAACGGTAAAACGTAGGGACCACCGTATTAATAATTAATCGGTTTGGTATTAACTTTTAATTTACCCTGATGACAGAATACTGACAGGATAGGGATATAGTTTAACATGTCGTCCGTATACTTCGAATCCAATTTGTGACGTAAACTGTAAACGATTTGGGTGTACAGTCGTATTATAGTAGAGGAAGCCACACTATGGGAAAAATATCCCAGTCCTATTGAATTTGATTCATCTTTGACATCATTACCTTTTATGCATTGCATAGGCCAATATTCGGTACGATCTAAGGACCACCTGAAATACAGACTAAGGAGCTAAATGGTTTATAGGAATGCAGCAATGTTTCTCGAAGCCGCTGTCTGTCGCCCTAAACAAACTGTTTGCTGAATAGTACGACTCGACGTAAACTCCGTCAGTGCATGCTATAACAAGCATCTGTGCTTTCAGCTAAACCTGAAAAAGTGTAGCTACAGTTGTAAGAACAAATGCTGTAAAAGCCACTCTAGAGCTCTGGTATAAGACTGCAAGAAAAAGCGGAAGAAGAACCGAATAGTTAAACAGACTACCATACTTCTATATCACGCGAACAACTGTAGTGCACTTCAGGGAACTAAAGTTGTTTGTGCAGGAAAACCTATTGCGCACATGCTGTCAAGAAAAAATAGTTCCTCATACTGCGATTGAAAAACCATGAAGGTATCAGATTGCGTAGCTTCAAATAAAGTCGAAATACAGAAGTGATATTATACCAGGAAGAGCATAACAAATCATCATTGACATAATAGAACAGATAGTTCATCTCCAAAATGAATTTTGCGGCTTACGAGAGGCTGTTTGCCGTAACGAAACTTCTGAGAAGAAACTGGCCTTTCACGTTTCGCAGTCGATATTATTACTGAGCTGGTGTGCCACCAAGCCTTATGCTTCGAGTAAATCCTTTCGTCAGCCACTACATCCTCCTTTTTTCCCGAACTCCACATAGTTTCTCCCGCATACACTAAATGACTAGCTGCTGTAATATTTACAGCTGACAGAGGTGGCACAAGGGCTACATTCCAGACAATGTTTTAATTACTTCGAAAGCAGCTCTAAATGTGGTAAAAACAGTCGAGCAATCGATATCAAGAGCACAGCATAATTCCATAATGTGAACTGTGACTCGAATTATGAGCCCAAAAGAAGTTTCCTTTGAACGCCTATCCATATTCAGAAAGACGCTGTTGGAAAGATACTCAGAGGAATTGGACAGTGAAGCTTCAGATTTGAAAGCGACTCCGAAGTTCGTATGGTTTCGTAGCCCTAGTAAAAATATCTCTCTGAAACACATACTTCGTGGGTGAAGAACGCAGTACATGTCCGGCTTCAACCAAGACTCAGTTAGCCTACTTAAGATCTGTCAAGACAAATATGAAAGAGACTCACCAACTGAAGACGCCATTCAAGCAGTACAAGAGCTGATGACATGCTTTGCAGAAGGAGGAAGGGAGGTCAAATGTCTTACCCAATCTGGATAAGCCTCAAAATGGTAGAAGGGCATGGAAGCTAATTAAAAATATACTGTAGAGGAAAATTACGGTGTCTGTCTCCCGAACATGGAAAGTTAGTAAGTAATGCATCCAATCGGACTTAAAAGATAGGATACAAAGATTACAGACAATACTAAACTCAAAAACGGCTAAGTCGTTACCGAAACACTTATCATAAAGAAAATACATTACTATAGAAATTCAGTGGAGCAGAACATTAGGATGAATACTGTTCCTGATGTACATAATCACTTACCGAATATTGTTAGACATGGGGAAAAAAGTGTCTTCGCCGATGACGGTCATATTACAGTCACTGCCAAAAGAAAAGAGATCGTTGCAGAGGGAGCAAATGAAATCCTCGAAGAAGCTTTGAAATGATAAATAAGCAATAAGACTACACTGAAAATTTTGTTGTTGTTGCTGTTGTTGTTGTAGTTGCTGTTGTTGTTGTGGCATTCAGTCCGAAGACTGGTAACCGAGTGAGGTGACGCAGTGGTTAGGACACTGAACTCGCATTCGGGAGGACGACGGTTCAAAATCCGCGTCTGGCCATCCTGATTTAGGTTTCCCTTGATTTTCCTAAATCACTACAGGCAAATGCCAGGATGGTTCATTTGAAAGGGCACTGTCGATTTCCTTCCCCATCCTTCCCTAATCTGAGCACCCACTCCGTCTCTAATGACATCGTTATCGACCGAACGTTAAACACTAATCTCCTCCACTGAAAACTGGTTTGATACGGTTCTCCATGCTACCTTATCGTGTGCAAACCTCTTCATCCCAGAAAAAATACTGCAACCTACATCCACTTGTAACCGCTTACTGTTTACGTCTCTACAGTTAGGTCTTCTACTACAATTTCTACCCCCACACTTCCTTCCAGCGCTAAGGTGATGATTCCTTGATGTCTCAGAATGTGAACAACCAACCGATCCCCATTTTACCCACGTTATGCAACAAATATCTTTCTCCGCGATTCTATTCACTACCTTTTCATTAGTTATGCGACCTATCCATGTAATGTTCAGAATTCTTCCGTAACACCACATTTCGAAAGCTTCTATTCTCTTCTTGTCTAAACTGTTTATCATCCATGACTCACTTCCTCATATGTCTACACTTCGTACAAATACTTCCTGACGCTTCAATTTGTATTCGATGCGAAGATGCGAGTCTAAGATGAGATCACGATTTATTTTAGAACATCGACTGGAGAAAGACAAAGCTACTAATGTAGCAATAGTAGGTTTAGAAAACGTTTTTGACTATATTGACAGGAATAAATTCTCGCACTGGCGGTAGCGCAGAGACCGGTGGAACAGACAAGCGGTTCCTGAGGACGATGACGGAGGAGTTAACGAAGTGAACGGCCAGCCAAAAACAAGATCACAGAGTAACGAAGTCGTCTTATAAGTTTATGGTCTGACGACGCACTGTATCATAATGTTATAACTGGTGCGCGCCGTTGGAAACATCCCAAGGTTTAAGAGCTTAAATGATGTTATAGTGCAAAGTATTTAAGTCGTAATAGTATTGTACTGAAGTCTTAAAGTCTTCCGCAGGTATATACACTTACTATTAATTGGTAACATTAATTTAAAGATTAAACTAAAAATAAGTACTAATGAAATAGCGATATTCCTTTCTTTCAAAGTTCAATTGATATACATATGGCAGTTAATACAGTCAAATGTCAACATTTTTTATTTCATCGTGACTCAGAAAAATGGTCTTTATTGTAAGAATCATTACATATTGCAAGTAAAATATTTTATGTTTCATATATCAATTAATACAGTCGAGTTTCAACGTTTTATAAACATCTCTTCTTTCATTCCCGCTGAGAAAAATGTTCTTTATCGTAAAAATCGTTACATATTATAACCGTATGAGTTAGATGCCATTTTCATGTGTTTCACACGCAAAAATTTTTTTCACGTCTTTGCTCCGTGGACACTTTTTACATTGTCCCTTCTAGTTCCTTTCATCTTCAACCTCTCTCTTTGCCAGTCCTTCTCTTTCTGCTGAAGTTCCTTGGTTCTCATCTTCTTGTGTTGTTATCCTCGCTACTTTCTGTTTGATGGATTTGCGTAGTGGTGTCGTCGCTGGTCTCTTATTGGTCTCATCATTTTTGGTAAATATTAATGACCATTAATTCCAGATACATTCTGTATACAGAAAAATATTGCTCAGGGTGAGCTTCTTGTTTTCTTGTTGTGGAGTAAGTGGAGTACATTTCATCCATTATCTAGAATCGTGTTATTGTGGAATTTTACATTGTGGTAATTTCAGACTTCTTTTTCTCTCCAGTACTGTCATTTATTTTATTGCCGAAGTACACAGAAGAGGATAGTATCACGTTCTTCTCCTTTTTTGGCATGTACGGGACGATTGTCAAATCGTTTGAAAATCCAAGTAAGCTACTGTTTATTTCACGTTCTGCACATTCATAAAATTCATTAGGAAGTTCAGCTTCATTTTTAAAAAGTGTTCCACTTAATTAACTTTCTTCCTCAGCAGCGCTTTCTACAAGCTACAACTAGTAAACTAATAGTCTGCCGCTATATTACTACCAGTCTCATCAGTTACCTTGCTCAGACGAACTACCACATATTTCGGCGAGTTTGACATTCTATATGGCCCAATGGCTGTTTCCGGACGTATATATCGACTGCAAGGGCGTATCAAGTCCTGGAATCACAGAGAGTTAGAATTTTCAGACGTCCGAAAACTACACTTTCCTCTGAAGGCGACATATTCGGACACTGTGTAGTCCTTGTTACATTTCTCCTGAAACAATTCCAGCGTTTCCCTAATAGGTGCAAGATCAGCCATTTTCTTTTTACTTTGCATGGTCTGAATCTCATACCACCGTTTGCAACTGAACAGGAAAAGGAACTAGTATAAACACATCGTAGTGTGAAGTATCACAATTGCTAAAACAATGTATGCCATAGATCCTTTAGTTTCATATGTCTCTAGCTGTAAAAATAGCCCAAAACAAGTAAACATACAACCGTCTTAATTTCAGACACATGTGCCTCTTTGGCGTTTTGCTTCCGGGCAAAATTCACCGAAATGTTTGTTATTTAAACATTAGTATTTTCGCATATTTTACATACCTGGCTACACCTCTCACACCTGACAGATGAGTAATAGTACTCTGATGTCGTTTCCTTGCATTTACTGTTCAGGAGTCTTCATTCATGTCGGTGACTTGTGTTTCCCAAGCAGAAATTGTTATTTCCTAAACTTATTTCTTTATTATATTATCATCTTAGCATCAGTTTCATGCTCCAGTTCTCCGCACGCATCAGATGATTCTTAATCTGATTTAAAATACATTTCTTCTGTTGTAACTTCTTCAGATCATCTCTGTATTCGTATTTCGTTTTCTTCATAGTATGCATATTGTAGAATGAGTTGCTATACAGCGACAGAAAGCAAAGTGACTAAAACATTTTTATTTCACTTGAAAAGCACAAGGAGTTGCGGTGCTATATAAAAATGTGCTTTGCTAATATAACATGAAATACGACGACTAGGAAATAGCTGTAACTTGGTATTACTTTCATTTTTTTTCATATTAGTATTGACGCGGCGTCTCCTGAACACTCTAGTGTATATTTTTGTAAATTAAACAACAGTGATAATTGAAATTTCGTATATTTTAATTAATTATTTAAATCAGTATTATATAGAAGGCTACCAGTAGTTTTTTGCTAAAAAAAATTTAAATCAATAATACGAGTGGGTTTTAATGTATGGAGTTTCCACGCCGCCCTGCGCCGACACTAAAGGTGTAAGTGTATACAGCATTTCAGGGGGCTGTCCTAATCACAAACGTATTAATGGAAATGTCAAAACTGTCCTGGTCAATGACGTGTAACTAAAGGCTTCAAAGGTTAACATGAGACTGACTAGTAAGAGCCAGATCGCTGTATTTACCGGCATTTCCTCGTCAGCAGCCGGCTGACTGCAGTGGTAGCGTTTCGCAAGGGAGTAAGCTGCGGAACCCGAATCGCTACCGAATGCTAAAGATTATTACAGCGCAGACAGGTTCGTCCACGACCGTGGAAATAGATTTAGACTCTACTTACATTATTTTATCTAAAATAAAAACTCAAAATGCCATTTTCTACCACGGAATACAACTGTAGAATAATGTTCGGTAGGAAATTAAAAAGATCACTAAAACACTTATTTAAACAGGGAGTTAAAAAGCTCGTGTAAACAATACATTACATACAGTGAATAATTACTTAGCTTACATAGAAATTGGTTTCGTAAACAATATAACACATGTAAAGAATTGTCATAGTACATCTCTGATGTTTCACACAACACTTTTGCACTCTAAAATCATGTTTTTATTTTCTCTAAAATTGTTCCACAGGTGTCAATGGATAATGCTAATATTTTATTCTCTCTCAACATATCATTGATTATGGAATGATGGAGACTCAACTTAATGGGAAGCTACTATACACAAAATTATCCCCTCTCGACATTGGACTCGCTAAGGAGGTATGGAGTCTGTAATTTTGAGGCAAGCAACTGGGAAGCTGCGGTATACAAAATGGAAACCATGTATTTTAGCTATGGTCCTGATGTGAACTGTTGGTGTGTGACTTGTTACATTGATACTAAAATGTAGACTTTCACGGCTGGAAATATCATGTCCATTGTAATTATCCGGGCTGTTATGCCGTGGTCGGTTGATGAAATCTGAGGTGATTCCTAACGTTTCGTCTCCGACTGCGGGAGACATCTTCAAGGGGGTCCGTAGCTTGATGGAAGGTCCAACACACACACTGGCTCGCTACTGACTGCCGCTAAATTCCGTGTCCGCTGGCCCCCGCGCCGCGGCGTGACGTCACGTGTTTTGAAAACGTCAGTGCAATTGGCCGCTGTCCGTGGCCGTCGATCGCCGTTGCCATCACCCAGTAGTGGACGGGTGGTACACATCTTCTTTAACACCGGCATCCATATACCGTTTAATTTGACGCCCTCCTCCTTTCGGTTGAAATTATTTGGGTGTATAGCGATTTCGATTGCCTCCCTGTAGAGCCTTTCGTAATGTCCGCTCGTGGCCGCTGGAGAAATTCGAAGAACAGGCCTTAGATACTGCCAGCAAGAAACCAAATGTATGGTTCCGATACGTGGATGACACGTTTGTGCTGTGGAGACAAGGTAGGAAGGAACTAAGCCGGTTCCACGAACATCTGAACAGTATAAACTCGAGAATTCAGTTTACAATGGAGGAGGAGGTGGACGGCAAATTACATTTCCTCGATGTGCTTGTTTTTAGAAACGAAAATGGTAGTTTGGGCCACTCAGTGTACCGCAAACCAACGCACACGGACCGTTATTTGCACCGGGATTCGAACCACCACCCACAACAGAAGCGGGGTGTTATCAAGACGTTAGCGGACAGAGCTAGAAATATTTGTGAACCTGAGTTGCTCGACGCTGAGATGGAACATCTCCACAATGCACTAATGAAGAACGGATATTCGTCCGCCGAAATAAAACGTGCGTTGAGGCAGCCACGCAGAAATCATACTGACGTACAGGCTACTGCAAAATCTAAGGTTTTCCTGCCGTTTGTTAAAAATGTAACGGAAAGATAGGGAGGATCTTGACGAAGCGGAATATTACCGTAATTTACAAGCCCACCAGGAAGATACAGGAATACCTTAAGCCTGCCAAGGACGCTCGCAAACCATTGGAAAAATCTGGAGTGTACAGGAAAATGGTTGAAATGGCTCTGAGCACTATGGGACTTAACAGCTATGGTCATCAGTCCCCTAGAACTTAGAAGTACTTAAACCTAACTAACCTAAGGACATCACACAACACCCAGTCATCACGAGGCAGAGAAAATGCCTGACCCCGCCGGGAATCGAACCCGGGAACCCGGGCGCGAGTGTACAGGATCCCATGCAGCTGTGGTGATGTTTATGTGGGTACCACTAAAAGAACTGTTTCTAAACGTTTGGAAGAGCACAAGGGAAATTGTAGAAGAGGAGAAACGGAACGATCAGCTGTTGCGGAGCATGCTTTCCTGCCAGGGAACCACAATATTCGTTTCGAGGAGACGCAAGTACTAGCGGCCACGAGCTGATATTACGAAAGGCTCTACAGGGAGGCAATCGAAATCACTAAACACCCAAATAATTTCAACCGAAAGGAGGAGGGCGTCAAATTAAACGGTATATGGATGCCGGTGTTAAAGAAGATGTGTACCACCCGTCCACTACTGGGTAATGGCAACGGCGATCGACGGCCACGGACAGCGGCCAATTGCACTGACGTTTTCAAAACACGTGACGTCACGCCGCGGCGCGGGGGCGCACGGACACGGAATTTAGCGGCAGTCAGTAGCGAGCCAGTGCGTGTGTTGGACCTTCCATCAAGCTACGGACCCCCTTGAAGATGTCTCCCGCAGTCGGAGACGAAACGTTGGGAATCACCTCAGATTTCATCAACCGACCACGGCATAACAGCCCGGATAATTACAATGGACACTTGTTACATTGTGAAATAAAATCTATATTGGGCCATTCCACACCAACAGGTCTAGCCTCCCCGCCGTACCATATTACGTTTTGTGGAACTACGATATTCAATCTCTCACGAAAAGTAATTCCGCAAAAATTTAAGCTCTTGACATGCAATACTTGTCACGTTGCACTCAAACAAGTGAGGGCGGTCAAAACGTTAGGGCTCTTTGTCATTTTTCACTAAAGCTTACATTGCAGATAAGAGTGATAACCCTGCAAAATTTGCCTCATCAGCTCACTACTAACTAACTTTCAAATTACAGACTGCCAGGTTAAATAGTCTAGGTCCCATGGAGACACAAATTGGAGAAACAATTTATCTTAGTTTCTTAGTTTTAGAGAAATTTTAAGGCAAATGGGTTCCAAAATGTTTCGTACTAAACGTTACTACCCTTCCAAGTCCTCAGTCTCAAAGGAAAATCTCAACAAGTTTAACTGTTGAAAGAGCTAATTTTTCTAGAAGAATACTAAAACTGTTTTATGGGGATGCTTTGTGAAAAGTATTTTAGCGACAATGATTATTGGCTATCAAAATGCATCTGAGAGCTCTAGATTTAAACTATTGTGTCGATGAATAATAAACTTTCTTTGGTTTTGACCACTACTAACAAGGGAACCTCCCCATCGCAGCCCACTCAGATTTAGTTATAAGTTGGCACAGTGGATAGGCCTTGAAAAACTGAACACAGATCAATTGAGAAAACAGGAAGAAGTTGTGTGGAACTATGAAAAAATTAGAAAATTAACAAACTGATTAGTCCATGCCAAGATAAGCAACAACATGGAGAGTGGGACAGTAGGAGCGCCGTGGTCCCGTGGTTAGCGAGACAATCTGCGGAACGAGAGGTCCTAGGTTCAAGTCTTCCCCGAGTGAAGATTTTAATTTTTTATTTTCAGTTTATGTGGCAAACTCTTACGTTTTCATCACTTTTTGGGGGTGATTATCACATCCACAAGAAAACCTAAATCGGGAAAGGTAGAAGAATCTTTTTACCCATTCGCTAAGTGTACAAGTTAGGTGGGTCGACAACATATTCCTGTCATGTGACGCACATGCCGTCACCAATGTCGTATAGGATATATCAGATGTGTTTTCCTGTGGAGGAATCGGTTGATCTATGACCTTGCGATCAAATGTTTTCGGTTCCCATTGGAGAGGCACGTCCTTTCGTCTACTAATCGCACGGTTTTGCGGTGCGGTCGCAAAACACAGACACTAAACTTATTACAGCGAACAGAGACGTCAATGAACGAACGGACAGATCATAACTTTGCGAAAATAAAAAAAGTAAAGTTTTCAGTGGAGGGAAGATTTGAACCAAAGACCACTCATTCCGCAGCTCCTCACGCTAACCACAGGACCACGGCGCTCCTCAGCTCACATTTCCTTGATGTTGCTTATATTCCTCATGGACTACTCAGTTCGTATATTTTGCTTTTTTTTCATAGTTCCACACAACTTCTTCCTGTTTTCTCGACTGACCTGTGTTCAGTTTTTCAAGGCCTATGTACTGTGCCAACTTAGAACTAAATCTGAGGGGTGTGCGATGGGAAGGTTCCCTTGTAAGTTTGAAACTTGACACCCTCTTCACCAAGTGGCCAAACCCGATAGCCCTCTAAGTGCAGTCACAAATGGGGTACATTGCTTAGATTTCCAACCATGTAATGGGTGTCTGAACGGAGGACCTCGAGCCTCAGGTTGATGTGGTACAGGTTTCCCCATTCCCTAGCGTGCCTGACTACAGGTTTTAGCACGTCTCGGCAACCTGAAAAAATTCTAAGAACGAAACTTGTCGCATTAAGTGTCAGTTCGGCTGCGGTTCTCAACATGATCAAGATTATTTACTGTCTCTCTGACAAGACAAAACGAGCAGCTCCTGCAGTTCAACGCAAAAGACTCGTGGCATGAAGATGTTCTGCGGAAGAAACGTGTCCCCACACAATCAATTTGTACAATTTTTAACAGTAGCGCCGATGGTGTATTTATTGATCATTAAAATTAGTGTCAGTTCAGTTGTGGTGCTTAACATGATCAAGTGACTTGAGTGTGAAATGAAACCACATTTAAACCAAGACAAGACATATTTCATGTGACGAGCATGCCGCGGCGAACATTGCGGTGGTTTTTCTTAAAAAAGCTTAAGAAAGCTCTAAATGCTGAAGGATATGAAAAAATTTAACAGCATTGTTTACCGTGTACAATAGAGGAACAGTTCGAGAATGATGTTAGTTTTTATCAGTATGGCAATCCACCATGTCATAAAACAGTTTCTATGATGTAACTGTTTGTGGATAACAACATTCCTGAAATGGGCTGGCCTACCCAGAGTCCCGATCTGAACCCAGTACCTTAAGGATGAGCTGAAACACCGATTTCGAAACCTATCCAAGCGTCCTTCGACACTACCTTTTCTGGTACCGGCTTTTGGAGAAGAATGGGCTGACACTCCTTCACAGACATTCAGATACCTCAGCGTTCGAGCCGTCATAAAGGCGAAAGGTGGAGACACTCAATATAAATGTCAACTAATAGTTATACAGATTCTTTTGTACACATAGTGGGTAAATTCTATCAATGGCTGTCTCTATTTCTTCAGTCTATATTCTTAGATAAGTCGTAGTGTTAGTATTATCTCCCGCGTTCCCACATTTCTCCCAAACTCGAATTGTTCTGCCTAGTGTCGATTTCGGTCATTATTTCCATTCTACTGTAAATAATTTATGTTAGTTTTGTGAAGTATGATTCATTAGTCTGACGATTCTATTCCTGGCGAATGAAGGCAATTAATCGATTAGAAATACGAAATTTAGTACCGAAACGGTATGTTGAGAATCTACGGACGCGGAATGATATCTGAATGGAATAAAACGGGAGGCACTGAGAAAAGATGCTATTCGTAACGCTAAAATATGCATTCCAGTTCGTGTACAATTTCGTCGATGTTTGCTGCCAGGCAGTCTCGTACATTATGGAGGGCAGCACAGCAAACTGCCACGCCGGTGCGCTTGTGGCTAAATTGAGCCTGCGGCACCGGGCATGTAATACTCGTCGTTCGCACCGGGGAATCGGTCGCCGCAGCCGTTTCATTATTGGAGATCACGACCGAGGAGAGGCACGCGGCCTCGCATTTCCCTCGGAAAAAATTACGTACGTCTCGCCGCCCACGGAAGGAAGTTTCCCACGGATGTTGTCGCCTCGGGACTGAGTGTGGCTCTTTTTCTTCGGAATCTGTGCACAATGAGAAAGATGTGCTCGTTTCTTTATTTAAACAACGCTCTCATTGAAGCTCAATATCGGTTTCTGTGTTGGTATCTACTCTCTGTCTAACTGAGGGAGACATGTTAATCAGAAGCACCAGTCGACGTTTCTAGAAGGGAGAGTATTTATTTATTCGCAAGAAATATTTCGAAGAATCAACACTCTGTATTCCTTCTTTATGACTAACCACGTAATTCACTGTTAGGTTTTCCTTTCTCAACGAGGGGCCATCCTACCAACTGAAGTGCAGCCTAAGTAAAAACCGTGGGCATCCAATCGTAAAGGTATCAACTACGCGGAATTTACATCCGTGAAAAAAATTCTTATTGTATGCTGTTCGAAAGCAATATTTCCAATAAAAGATCAATACTTTCAGCTCAAAGGATCCCGACGAATACACACGGTTGACGATTAAAATTTCAACACCAGGAGAGTCTCGATTTTACTAGTCGTGATATATTCCACTTGTAGTACCACAATCAGGTAATCTTATGTCTTGATACCGTCTGTTTGCTATACATCAGTCAGTCCACGCCTGATCAATTAGTAAATCGTTTTGTGATTTTATATACATGCTCAGAACAATACACGATCATGAGTCTCCAGTTGAAACTTGTCATAAAGAAGATCCACAAAAGAAGAAAAAAAAGTATTTACATTACGAAATAGGAAACAAATAGAGACCGCGCTTGTTATGAGCAGACATAAAGTGAATTGGCTATTGTGTAGAAGTAGCTAGAGGTTGGGGTAGCCAAGTTCGACAGGTTCCAGGCTTCTGCCCTAATCTACAGGAGCTAATGTGATTCTGCGACACCGGTGACTAAACTGCTGCACCTCTTGCGCCGGAGAGTCACATGGCAACCCTGATGTAACAGCGTCTTCCGATGCTCATCATGTGCGCAGATTGTCCTCACTGGAAGGAGAACGGCGGACAAAAGTGAGACCACATATCTGTGGTCGAAAGCGTAAGTGAAAACTGCTCGCACAGCTTTCCTCTTAAGCCTTAGCCACCGGCATGTGGCGCTGCCCACCGCCCACTATTGATAATACATCTGTGCCATGGTGGAATACTTCGATTCTTCTGCCATGGCCAATTGCCCTACTAAGTCAGGTGAGAGCGGATAGGGTTTGAAAGACGGTGATTGGGAACTCCAAAATTAGACGGGAATGCGTGTAAGCTACTACAAACAGCATAGTGAACGCATTAAACCAGATGGCAGTTATAAGAGTCGAGGGGGATGAAAGGGAAGCAGTGGTTGGGAAGGGAGTGAGACAGGATTGTAGCCTATCCCCGATGTTATCCGATCTGTATATTGAGTAAGCAGTAAAGGAAACAAAAGAAAAATTTGGTGTAGGAATAGAGAGGAAATTAAAACTTTGAGGTTCGCCGATGACATTGTAATTCTGTCAGAGACAGAAAAGGACCTGGAAGAGCAGCTGAGCGGAATGGACAGTGTCTTGAAAAGAGGATATAAGATGAACATCAACAAAAGCAAACGAAGATAATGGAATGTAGTCGAATTGAATCGGGTGATGCTGAGGGTATTAGATTAGGAAATGAGACGCTTAAAGTAGTAAAGGAGTTTTGCTATTTGGGGAGCAAAATAACTGATGATCTTCGAAGTAGAGAGGATATAAAATGTAGATTGGCAATGGCAAAGAAGGCGTTTCTGAAGAAGAGAAATTTGTTAACATCTAGTATAGATTTATGTGTCAGGAAGTCTTTTCTGAATTTATTTGTATGAGGCATCAAGGGATCACCAATTTAGTATTGGAGGGCAGCGCGGAGGGTAAAAATCGTAGAGGGAGACCAAGAGATGAATACACTAAAGAGATTTAGAAGGATATAGGTTGCAGTAGATACTGGGAGATGAAGAAGCTTGCGCAGGATAGAGTAGCATGGAGAGCTGCATCAAACCAGTCTCTGGACTGAAGACCACTACAACAACATGTTGCCATTGTATGTTGAATAACTGCGGATAACAGTAAGGTGTGTGGTTAGCGAACAGGCGTGTTAGCCCGAAACCGGTAACCACTGCAGCAGAATTTAATATCAATGAAATTGAGACGGACGAAATAAAGTGAAAAGTATCGAATCCTTCATTTTTCCGAGTAGTTCTCTAATTTTTCTAGATGGACAGACCATACACATGAAGCTATGCTCACTGAGAAACCTGCTGATCTTGGCAGAACCAGACCGCGCATAGCGCAAGTAAGTCACAATCTTTGCCTCATCATCCTGTTCTTCTCTACCGTGTGGCAGAGTGGCTGGCTGAAAGGGCTTCTGAATGTGTTTGGCTACATACCAATTTTTGCAGACGACTCAGCGTGGGTGCTCTGTTTCTCATGTCAAACTACCTTAATCTGACAATGTGTGTGCACTGTGGGCCACCGTCTTTAGAACTCCAATCTTCTGCGCTAGTTGAAGACAGGCAAAAGCTAGCAGTTACAATTCAGTGTGTGTTGGTTTGCGATACAAACTGTTGCCAAGAGGCCCATCTGCTGTTATTTTGGCAAGTACACGCAGAAATGTCAGCTGACCAACCTTCTCCAGTTCCATGGTGAACTTGGCATTTGTAGGCACGAGTTAAGATGTCTCAGAAACACATCTAGCATCTCCCAACCATGAGGCCAAATCAGAAAGGTTAAAGCCAGCGAACGTGCAGAGCACATAACAAAAACTCTTCAGCAATGGGCGATAGCTGCAAGTGTGTAGTACAAATGAGTGGAGAGTGATATTCATTTCTCGGTATTATCGTCATAGGCAAAGAGGTTCAAAGCGAGGCTCAGAATACGCCAACGTCATATAACCAAATATGTTTCCAAGAAAGTGGTGACAACGACTGAAAAAGTACTTAAATTTGCTGAGCTCTATAAATGAGAAGCTGAAACCTCGTCTGCAACCTATGACCCAGATTTTGACATAAACACCGACTAAACAGGATGTGAATATGTTCTTAATATGAGTCACATCGAGGCTAGAAGAAACTGTTTGTTGCGGTTAGTAGTGTGAATAAATTTATACACTCGTACAGTGCCCAATACTCCATCACTGCATCCAGAAAACCGGTGCCGGTAGTGTTCTTGTGTTTGCAAGAACCCAATGGACAATTCGGTCCATGGGTATATCAGTAACTGGAAGCTCTCCAGAGGAAATTTGGAAACGTTTTCGTCGTGTAGTCAGAATCGGCAGAGTTCTCTTAAAAACTCAATCAGTCATATATGGATGACGTTAGGAAACCTTATGTGCAGCAAAATAAGTTTTCCCTAATACTGAATTCAACCGACACGAAATGCTGCGAAAGCACTTTCGTAGATGGTGGTGCTCAATTCACCTGCATCGTGAAAGTGATATTATCCAAATGTACCTCTCTTTGCCAACCGTTTGACGTTTAGAGGTTAAGACTTTGATCGCGTGACTTGAATACCCTGTGACACCAGAACAAAGCATAGATTTACAGGATAGGGAGAATGCTATCAACATTTATGCGTTGGTCCTTAACCTGTTGTCAGCGCCTACCTTTTAAGATATGCCTTTAAACGCTTTCCACGAACAACATATGGAAAAACACGTCAATGGGGCTAAATTTCGTTCGCATGTTGCGCGTGATGCAAGAAATATTTGTTTTGCATATTTCTATCATAACTTTCACCCTAATGATTATGAGAAAGCTCAAGAATGACCCATCAGTTAGAATTTCGCAATAATATACTTTAGTTGCAAATTTACACCGTGTATCACGATGAAAATAGCTGTAAATACATTATAAATACTTATTTGGTTATTAATCACATATTCCGATGTTTTACTTAAAAAAAAAGAAAAGTATTCTGATTATCAGAATAATATCAGAAACACCGAAAAAAGTATAGAATGAAGAAAAACTCACGACCAAGAAACGAACACATACCAGCGGTCTGGTAGCCAGCGCCTCGACTGCTCGACCGACTACGTCGCTCTGCTAGCCATGCAGAAGGACATTAATATCTCGAACATTATTAATGTTGGGCCTTATACTGTATTAATAAAAATGTTTCTTTATACATGATCTTTCGATGTATATAATCGAAAATACGATTATCAGTTATAAAATTTGATATCGAATTTTTTTTTTCGGAAGCTAGGAAGTGTGTAGCAACAATCCAAAACACCTATCTATATTTTCAGTATAGAACGTCCTTGCAAAACTTGTCCAAAATCGGTGACCCCATGTCGGACCCTCCCCTTGTAAGATATCCAAGCACAGCTCGCGACGCTACCTCCCAGTTTTGGTTCGGCCAGCACCTGTCTCGTACCTACCAAACCTCGCAGAAGTTCTCCTGCATATCTTTCAGATTTAGGACTCGTGGAAGAAAGAATATTGTTGAGAAAACTACGAGGGCCGGTCGTGAGTCATACTTGGATAGTTCAGTTGGCAGATCACTTTCCCGTGAAAGGCAAAAGTCGCAGGTTCCAGTCCTGGTGAGAAACAGTTTTAGCTGCTAGGAGAATCCGTCTCCTCCCACCCCGAACCACTAGTGTCAGATCGTCCAAAGTTGTGCCATAAATTAATCTTCTGATCTTTTGGACTCAGTATCCTTCATTACTTATCCGATTTACTCAGTTAATGTTCAGCATTCTTCTTTAGCAGCATAATTCTGTTCCCTTCCAGGCTGTGGAGCTAGTGTGTGTGCGACTTCCCGTCCTCACTTCGCTTCCGCATACGACTTCACTTGAAAACAATACATAATTTCCATACAATGACAATTATAGTAATGATGTATGTTTGACAGGCAGATGGCACACGCGACTTTCTCATCTTGCAGGTGATGGGCACTGACTCTGGTAACTGAATAAAAATAAAGATAATTGCATAATCGAGGATGAGTGAATTTCTTCAATAGTACCGACTGAGGTGGCGCAGTGGTTCGCACACTGGACTCGCATTCGGGAGGACGACGGTTCAAACTCGCGTCCTGCCATCCTGACTTAGGTTCTCCGTGATTTCCCTAAATCTGCCTGGGTGGCTACTTTAAAAGGGCACGGCCGATTTCCTTTCCCGTCCTTCCCTAATCCGAGCTTGTGTTCCGTCTCTAACGGCCTCGTTGTCGACGGGACGTTAAACACTAAACTTCTCCTCTTCACTAGCGGACTACGCCGCATGTGGGATCATCGCTGAAGAAGAAAAGATGTAGGATACGTATTACCATTCACCCCATACAAATTTCTTCGTAACATGTACTAAGTTTCAACAGGACATTTAACATCACATCGACGTTGAAGTCACTGCAAACAAATTACTGAAAAACTTTTCGGTATTGGTCATACAGTAAGGACCGAAGAATTTCTACTGCTGTCAGGTGTGGTCATGGAACAACTTGCAGGCCGTGCCATCTGCAGAGCCCGGTTCTCGTCGTGGAACGCTGGAGGCACTGGCGTATGTCGGTCGCGTGGCGGGTAGGAGGCTGGTGAGAGCCTCGTCGCACGCGAGTTGCTTGTTCTGTAGCACATTTCTTTCTCAAATGCCACCATAGCGCCCTCGGGCGGCCCTGTCGAGGAGGGGAATTTCATAAGTTTCTGCCGCGCCACGCGACGACCAAAGCCCCTGTGACAGCGATCAGGGGCATAAATGGATTCCGGAGGGCAAAGGCAGCCGTCCCAGAGAAAGCACCACGAATACACTGCTACTGCACGTTGTTGGTGTTTGAGTGCGCCCTGTAAGCTCCTCATCCCTTCATATTGCCCCAAGAGATTGTGGCTCCTCTTGGCTACAATTCCTTCCACTGAACTCTGAGAGGATTATAGCAGGTTTCTAGAGAAACACGTGGGCACATTTTTAAACATGCAGGGAAAATGCCTTTAGGTAGGTTACATTCTGTCTTCCTAAGCATTATAGAATAAACAAAGTCTAAAAAGATCTTGAAATTTAGATAATAATATGTTTTCTCGAGGATTTCATTTTATAGATACGTAATCCTTCTTCACGTACAATGTTGTTTAGATTTGTGGCTTACAGGAAAGAATTCTTCCACAGCTACACTTAACGTATTCATTTGTTGGGTCCTAACACGATTCAAGTCTGAACCCCATTTGTGAAGCGCTGACGCTCGCAGAAACCAATAGGCACTGGTCAATCGTCACAAGGAGAGATATGTTATATTTCAACTGACTCTGCATCTACATACATATTCCGCAAGCATCAGTACGGTGCATGGTGGACGGTACCGTGTAGCACGACTTATCATTTCCTTTCGTGTTCCACTCGCAAACAGAGTGAAGAAAAACCAACTGTCTGTAAGCTTTCTTAGAGCCCTAATTTCTCTCACTTTATCTACACGGTTCTTACGCGAAATGTTCGACGAAGCAGTAGTAAAATCGTTCTGCAGGCGGTGTCAAAAGCTAGTTCAGTAATTCCTCAATAGTGCCTCAAGAAAAAAACGTCTCCTTCCGTCCAGGATTTTCTCTTTGAGTTCACGCAGCATCTCTGTATTGCTTGCGTGCTGATCGAATCTACCGCTAACAAATCTACCAGCACACCTCTGAATTGCTTTGATGTTTTCGTTTAATCCGACTTGGATGCAGATCCTAAACACTTGAGCAATAGTCAAGAATGTGTCGCGCTAGTGTTCAATACGCCGTCTCGTTTATAGATGAAAACGTTGTGTTCTGCCTTACGGCAGGTCTTGTTATGGGGGAAGGCTCGTCAGAGAGGTCCACTGCATGAGCGTCTAGGGAAGTAATTCCAGTGGTGGTTTCCCGTTGCCTTCCACTGATGATGATGAAATATTAATGAGGACAACACAACACCCAGTCCCTGAGTGGAGAAAATCTCCGACGCAGCCGGTAATCGAACCCGGGCCCCTTGGCGTGACAGACCGCCGCGCTGTCCACTCAGCTATCGGGGCGGACCGTTTAAAGAAGAACTGCACTTAAAATCCTCCAAAAATACGAAGTCGACCATTCGCCTTCCCTACTACTAAGCTGACGTGCACGTTGTATTTTATATCGCCTTGCAACTTTACACCGAGATATGTAATCGATGTGACTTCCTCAAGCAGCACACTCCTAAAGCTGTATTCCAACGTTTTTTGATCTGTTTCTCCTAATCATTCGCATTAACTCCCAATTTTCTACATTTAGAGCTAGCTGCCATTCATCAAACCAACTAGAAATTTTGTGTAAGTCATTCTGTATCCTCCTATAGTCACCCAATGACGATACCTTCCCATGCATCACACCGTCGTCAGCGAAACTGCGTAAATTGATGCTCTCCCTGTCCGTCAGGTCATTTGTGTATATAAAGAATAAGAGCAGTCCTATCACACTTTTATGGCGCACTCCTGACGATGCCTTTGTTTCTTACGAACGAGCGCTGTCTAGGACAGCGTACTAGGCTCTGTTGCTTCAGAAGCCATCGGGCCACTCATATATCTGGGAACCTAATCGGTACGCTCAGACCTACGTCGACAGTCTACAGCGAACACCATTTCAAATGCTCTCCGTAAGTCTGAGAATATGGAATCTGCCTGTTGCCCCTCATCTATAGTTTGCAGGATGTTGTTTTCGTAGCCTTCAGTCCGAAGACCGATTTTCTTCGGCTTTTCAACAAACTACACTACTGGCCATTACAAATGCTACATCACGAAGGTGACGTACTACGGACGCGAAATTTAACCGACAGGAAGATGATGCTGTGATATGCAAATTATTAGCTTTTCAGAGAGTTCACACAAGGTTGGCACCGGTGGCGACACCTACAGCGTGCTGACATAAGGAAAGTTTCCAACCGATTTTTCATACACAAACAGCAGTTGATCGGTGTTGTCCGGTGAAACGTTATTGTGATGCCTCGTGTAAGGAGGAGAAATGCGTCCCATCACGTTTCCGACTTTGATAAAGGTCGGATTGCAGCCTATCGCGATTACGTTTTATCGTATCGCGACATTGCTGCTCGCGTTGGTCGATATCCCATGATTGTTAGCAGAATATGGAATCGGTGGGTTCAGGAGGGTAATACGGAACGCCGTGCACGATCCCAACGGCCTCGTATCGCTAGCAGTCGAGATGACAGGCATCTTATCCGCATGACTGTAACGGGATCTTGCAGCCACGTCTCGTTCCCTGAGTCAACAGATGGGGACGTTTGCAAGACAACAACCATCTGCACGAACAGTTCGACGACGTTTGCACCAGCATGGACTATCAGCTGCATCACAGACAGGAGCCCCTGCGATAGTGTACTCAACTACGAACCTGGGGCGCACAAATGGCAAAACGTCATTTTTTCGGATGAATCCAGGTTCTGTTTACAGCATCACGATGGTCTCATCCGTGTTTGGCGACATCGTGGTGAACGCACATCGGAATCGTGTATTCATCATCGCCATACTGGCGTATTACCCGGCGTGATGGAATGGGGTGCCATTGGTTACACGTCTCGGTCACCTCTTGTTCGCGTTGACGGCACATTGAACAGTGGACGTTACATTTCAGATGTGTTACGACCCGTTGCTGTACCGTTCATTCGATCCCTACGAAACCCTACATTTCAGCAGGATAATGCACGACCGCATGTTGCAGATCCTGTACTGGCCTTTCTGGATACAGCAAATGTTCGACTGCTGCCCTGGCTAGCACATTCTCCAGATCTCTCACCAATTGAAAACGTCTGGTCAATGGTGGCCGAGCAACTGGCTCGTCACAATACGCCAGTCACTACTCTTGATGAACTGTGGTATCGTGTTGAAGCTGCATGGGCAGCTGTACCTGTAGACGCCACCCAAGCTCTGTTTGACTCAATACCCAGGCGTATCATGGCCGTTATTACGGCCAGAGGTGGTTGTTCTGGGTACTCATTTCTCAGGATCAATGCACCCAAGTTGGGTGAAAATGTAATCATATGTCAGTTCTATTATAATATATTTGTCCAATGAATACCCGTTTATCATCTACATTTTTCTTGGTGTAGCAGTTTTAATGGCCAGTAGTGTATATCCTGTGCAAGCCCCTTCATCTTCGAATACTACTGCAACCTACATCCTTTTGAATCTGCCAACAGTATTCACCTCTCGATCTCCCTCGACGACTTTTAACTCACCCACCCTCCCGACACCTTCCTCCAATAATAAATTGGTGATACCCTGATGTCACACAATGTCTCCTACCAGCAGGCCACTTATTCTTGTCAGGCTGTGTCCAAATACCTTTTCTCGACAGCTCTGTTCAGTCCCTCCTCATTAGTTACGTAACCTACCCATCTAGTCTTCAACATTCTTCTGTAGCACCACATTTGAAGAGCTTCTATTCTCTTCCGGTCTGAACTGTCTATCGCTCATATTTCACTTCCATGCATGGATACACTTCATACAAATACTTTCAGAAAATATTCTCTGACGCTTGAAACTATTTTCGATGTTAACCAACTTCTCTTCTTCAGTTACTCTTTTGTGACCATTTCCCGTCTTCATTTTATAGCCTCTCTACTTCAGTCATCATTAGTTATTTTGGCTCCCAAACAGCAAAACTCATCTACTACTTTAAATGCCTCGTTTCGTAGTAGATTTCCTTCAAAACCACCTGATTTAACTCGACTACATTGCACTATCCCTGTTTTGCTTTGCTGATGTTCATCTTATATTCTCCTTTCAAGACACTGTCTATTTAATTCAACCCCTGTTCCAAGCCTTTGCTGTCTGTGAGAGAATTACACTGTCATCGGCAAACCTCAAAGTTTTCATTTCTTAAACACGAACTTTATTTACTACCCCAATTTATTCTTTGGTTTCATTTAATGCTTGCTCAATGTACAGCTTGAATAGTATCGGGGACAGGTTACAACTCTCTCTCACTCCCTTCTCAACTGCTGCTTCTCTTTCATGCCCCTCGACTCATTTAGCTGCCGTGTGGTTTCTGTAGAAGCTGTAAATAGCCTTTCGCTCCCTATATTTTACCCCTGCTACCTTCAGGGTTTCAAAGACAGTACTCCAGCAAACGTTGTCAAAAGCTTTCTATAAGTCTCCATTTTGCTATAAACGTAGGTTGGCCTTTCCTTAACCTATTTTCTGAGAGAAGTTGTAGGGTCAGTATAGCCTTGCGTGTTCCCACATTTTTCCTAAATCCAAACTAATCTTCCCCAAGGTCGACTTCTATCAGTTTTCCACTCTTCTCTATAGAATTCGTGTTAGTATTTTTCAGCCATGGCTTACTAATCTGATAGTCCGGTAATTTTCACACTTATCAGCAGCCTCTTTGTTTGGAATTGCAGGGTATCATGTGAGGAAACGGCAAACTGAGTATGCACGGGCGACGCTTTTGAAAGCGTCCTAATTTGTTGAGTTAAGGCTACTGAACGAAATTTATCACATTCTTACCAGGGTGTACGATGACAGCTTGTCTGGGTACAACGAATATGGGAGCTTGATAATGGTGCTTCCGTCTTGAAAATACTAGTAACTTAACGAAATAAAGTGTTTTTGTTCCCGGAAACTGATCAGTACGCACCCAAAACAAAATTCCAAAACAACGGGGATCATGAAGATGTGAGGGTGTTACTATCGCCTTCATGTATACTATGGCTTGCCAGTGATGGAAATAATAAATTATGCAGATATTTATCTTAAGTGAAAGTAAACCGAACTAAGTTTGTAAAATAATCATGCTTATAATTACTATCGTTTACCGTAGTATTTATGTTACGGAAGTGCTTCTGTGAATCTCTTTCACATGGCTACCTATTATTGTCCATTTAGATTCTCCATGATTTTCCTAAGTCGATTAAGGTGAAAGCCGGGCTACTACATGTCATATACTTTCTCACTATTCCCCAATTCAAGCGTTTGCTCCGTCTCTAGTGATTCGAAACCCAAATATTACATGATAACGACAGCGTCCCCTAACCGCGTACTTTAAGTTTGTCCTTTGTAAGAAAACCCGTTGTTATCGTTCGGTTTACGAGGTTTCGACTTTGTAAGTAGGCCACTTCGCTGTTTCTGTGCAAGATTGCTAGTGACGTCAGTAATGAACGGAAGGGGCTTTGAGTTTGTGATGGGCTAAAGATCGGTTCTGAGATTAGTAGGCTAAGGCCATAAGACGTGAGACGTTTACAGGTACCTGAATTTTATCGGGTACGGTGATGCAATTCACGAGAGCACATGCATCGCCTAAGACAGCGTGGTTAATGAATACAACGCGATAAATGCAAAAATCGCATACATTTCTGTATAAATGTTTTCTTTAGTTGCAGTTTGTGTAACGTAGTATCAGAAACATAACGTCAGATGACAGAGATGAACATATACAGTTCTGTATATTCACGCATAATTTTAATCTCCACGTTTTTATTTCACATTTTCTGCTGGAGAGTAAGTGAACATGAAAGTAAATTTAGTACAGTTACACAGTTTTCGGTTAATAAGAAATATTGACAAGCAAAGGTGGAATACTCAACAGCAAAAATACATCAATATACACTGAAGCGCTAAAGAAATGGGTATAGCCGAGCTTTTTCAAATACAGTGATATGTAAACAGCCAGAATACGGCGCTGCGGCCTGCAACGCCTAAGTAAAACAACAAGTATCTGGCGCATTTGTTAGAGCAGTTAGCCGGCCGTTGTGGACGAGCGGTTCTAGGCGCTTGTGTCCAGAGCCGCTCTGCTACGGTCGCAGGTTCGAATCCTGCCTCTTGCATGGATGTGTGTCAGGTCCTTAGGTAGTCAGGTTTCAGTAGTTCTAAGCCTAGGGGACTGATGACCTCAGATGTTAAGTCCCATAGTGCTTAGAGCCATTTTTGTTAGAGCGGCTACTGCTGCTTTAATGGCAGGTTAACAAGTTTTAAGTGAGTTTGTATATGGTGTTCTAGTCGGGGCACGAGCGATAGGACACAGCACCTCCGAGGTAGCGATAAAGAGGGGATTTTCCCGTACAACCATTTCACGAGTGTGCCGTGAATATAAGGAAACCGGTGAAACATCAAATATCCCACTTCGCTCCGGCCAGAAACAGATTCTGCAAGAACGGGACCAGCAACGACTGAAGAGAATCATTCAACGTGAGAGAAGTGCAACCCTTCCGCAATATGCTACAGATTTCAATGCTTGGCCATCAGCAAGTGTCAGCATGCGAACCATTCAACAAAACATCACCGAAATTGCCTTTCGGAGCCGAAGGCCCACTCGTGTACTCTTGATGACTGCACGACAAGAAAGCTTTACGCCTCACCTGGGCCCGGTAACACCGACATTGGACTGTTCATGACTGGAAACGTGTTGCCTGGTCGGACGAGTCTAGTTTCAAACCGTATGGAGTGGAAGGACGTGTACGGATATGGAGACAGCCTTATGAATCCATGGACCCTGCATGTCAGCAGGGGACTGTTCAGGCTGATGGACGCTGTGTAATGGTGTGGGTCGAGTGCAGTTGTAGTGATATGAGACCCCTGATACATCTACATACGACAGTAACAGGTGACACGTGCGTAAGCATCCTGTCCGATCACCTCAATCCATTCATGTCCATTGTGCATTCCGACAGAGTTGGACAATTCCAGCAGGACAATGGGACATCAAACACGTCCAGAATTGTTACAGAGTGGCTCCAGGAAGACTCTTCTGAGTTTAAACACTTTCACTGTCCACCAAACACCTCAGACATGAACTTTATGGAGCATGTGTAGCATGCCTTTCAACGTGCTGTTCAGAAGAGATCTCCACCCCGTCGTACCCTTACGGATTTACGGACAGCCCTACAAGATTCAAACTGTCAGTTCCCTCCAGCACTAATTCAGACGTTAGTTGAGTCCATGCCCCGCGGTATTGCGGAACTTCCGCGTGCTCGCCGGAGCCCTACACGATATTAGGTAGGTTTACCAGTTTCTTTGGCTCTTCATTGTAATATTCTTGAACTCTAACTTTCACTATTTTTTCATATCGAAAAGAAAAATGAAATTTTTTTGTTACTGTTACCCAGTTACAATGTAATGGGTAAGGATGACATAAAAATTAAGAATTGTGAAAGGAGAAAATATTAGTTTTAAGTCATCATAAGAAAAATATGCCAAAACGAAATATAACAAATGTTGTATAGGTTGGAGTTAAACTACAGAAAGACATAAAATGCATTAGCAAATAGCAAGGAACTCAACTAAACAATCAAATATCGAACGCCCTGTAAACGTCCATACCTTCCATGTTTTCAGTGTATAGCACGAGCTCATTTTTAAAAGTAGAGGTTCATCTGTAACATGACTATTGGGAATATTGATACTAAAACGTCACGAGCTTTATACCGATCATGAAACGTTCTTGTAGATTAACACTCGATCTCGGGGCCTTTGCCTTTCGCGGGCAGTAGCTCTGCCGACTGAGTTACCCAAGTACGGCTCACGACTCGTCCTCTCAGTTTCACTTCCGCTTGTATCTCGTCTCCTACCTTCCAAACTTCTCAGAAACTCTCCTGCGAACCTTGCAAGACTAGAGCTCCAGAATGAAATGACATTCTACATCTACATCTATACTACGCAAACGACCGTGAGTTGCATGGTAGAGGGCACGTCTCATTGTACGAGTTATTAGGGTTTCTTCCTATTCAGTTCATGTATGCTGCGCAGGAAGAATGATTGTTTGAATGCCTCTGTGCGTGCAGTAATAGTTCTAATCTTCTCCTCAACATCCCTGCATGAGACAAACGTAAGGGGCTTTATTATATCCCTAGTGTAATCATTTAAAGCCGGTTCTTGAAACGTTGTTACTAGACTTTCTCGCGATAGTTTACGACAGTTTTCAAGAGTCTGGCAGTTAAGTTCCTTCAGTATCTCTGTGACACTTTCCTATGGATTAAACAAACCTTTGATCATTAATGATGCCCTTCTCTGTATATATTTAATATCCCCTGTTAGTCCTATCTGGTATGGGTCCCATACGCTTGAGCAGTATTCTAGCATGGGTTACTCGAGTGATTCATCAGCAATCTCTGTTGTAGACTGATTGCGCTTCCCCAGTATTCGACCAAAAAACCGAAGTCTGCCATTGCTTTACACGCGACTGAACCTATGTGATCAATCCACATCATAGCCCGACAAAGTGTCATACCCAGGTATATGTATTAGTTGGCCGATTCCAACAGTGACTCATGAATATTATAGTTATAGGATACTGCATTTTTTCCTTTTGTGAAGTGCAAAATTTTACATTATTGAACATTTAGAGCAAGTTCCCAGTCTCCGCACCAGGTTGAAATGTTATCAAGATCTGACTGAATATTTATGCAGTTTCTCTCAGGTACTGCCTCACTATAGATAACTGCATCATCAGCAAAAAGCCTGATTTCACTGTTAATATTGTCTGCAAGGTCATTAATACACAATATGAACAGCAAGGGCCCAATACACTTCCCTGGGGCACACGCGAAGTTACTTCTACATCTGACGATAACTCATCATCCAAGATCAAATACTGTCCTCCCTACTAAAAAGTCCTCAATACAATCACAAATTTCACTTGATACCCCATAAGATCGTACTTTTGACAATAAGCGTAGGAGCGGTCCTAAGTCAAATGCCTTTTTGGAAATGAAGAAACACTGCACCTGATTGATTGCCTTGAACCAAAGCTTTCAGTACACCGCGTGAGAAACGTGCGAGTTAGGTTTCACATGATCGATGTTTTCGATATCCATGTTGGTTAACACTGAGGAGGTCATTCTGTTCAAGATACCTCATTATGATGAGCTCAGAATATGTTCTAAGATTCCACAACAAATCGAGATCAAGGATAATGGACGGTTGTTTTGTGTATCGCTCCTACTACCCTTGTTGTAGACGGGTATGATCTGCACCTTTTTCCAAGAACTGGGCACGGCTTTTTTTTTATCGAGCTATCTACGCTGGATTATAGTTAGAAGAGGGGCTAACTCAGCCCCAAAAGCAGTATAGAATCTGACAAGGATTCCATCGAAGCTGCAGCTTTGTTCAGTTTTAACGTTTCAGCTGTTTCTCTACACCACTGACACTAATACTTATTTCATTCATCATTTCAGTGATAAGAGGATTAAGTTGGAGCAGTTCTCCTCGGTTTTCCTTTGTAAAGGGACATTTGAAAACGGAGTAAAGCGTTTCAGCTTTTGCCTTGCTACTCTCAATTTCAGTTCCTCTCTCATTCTATAGGGACTGGACACTAACTTTTGTGCCCACTAACGGCTTTTACATATGACCAGAATGTCTTTGAATTTTGTGAAATGTCATTTGACAGTATTCTGTTTCGGTAGTCATTGAAGGCATTACGTATTGCTCTCTCGACAGCTAAATGCATTTCATTCAGCACTTCTCTATCTGTAGCCCTGGCCGGCCGGAGTGGCCGAGCGATTCTAAGCGCTACAGTCTGGAACCGCGTGACCGCTACGGTCATAGGTTCGAATTCTGCCTCGGGCATGGATGTGTGTGATGTCCTTAGGTTAGTTAGGTTTAAGTAGTTCTAAGTCTAGGGAACTGATGACCTCAGATGTTAAGTGCCATAGTGCTTAGAGCCATTTAATTTTTTTCTGTAGTCCTAAGCTTTGTCTTACACCAACTATGCAGTAATCTCTCTTTCTTTAGAAGTTTCTTTATAGTAACTGTATACTACAGAGATTACTTCCCATTATGAACTGTTCTACGGGTATATATCTGTCTGGTGCATGGTCAACTATTCTTTTAAACTTGAGCAAGAGTTGCTCGACGTACTCCTGATCTGGGCTGAAAGTTTCAATTTTTCCATTGAGATATGACATTACTGATTTTTTTATCTAGTTTGCTGAACATATATATCTTTTTGCTTGTTTTAGTTGTCCTTTGTCCTTTGCTAATCATTGTTGTCACAAATGCGCCATGGTCACTGATACCAGTTTCGATGTGGACATCCTCAGAGAGGTCAGGTCTACTTTCTGCCATTAGATCCAATACATTTCCTTCATGAGTGGGGTTCCTAACTCTCTGCTTTAGGTTTTCAGAGAACGAGTTCAGTAAAGTTTCACAGGATGTCTCATCTCCCCACCACAAACAAAACTGTAATTTACCCAATTAATTGGTGGATGATTAAAGTCTCCACCGATGCTTACAGTATGATTGGGGAACTTACGTACAAGTGAAATGAGCACTATGGGACTTAACATCTCAGGTCATCAGTCCCCTAGAACTTAGAACTACTTAAACCTAACTAACCTAAAGACATCACACACATCCATGCCCGAGGCAGGATTCGAACCTGCGACCGTAGCGGTCGCGCGGTTCCAGACTGAAGCGCCTAGAACCGCTCGGCCACCAGAGGCCGGCTAACCTTTAGTTCTCAACCTTACCGCGTAAGTCCAGGAAGTTGTAGCGTAGCTTAACACAGAAGTCTCTGTTTCAGTCTTTTCCATCCGACTCGAAACCAAAGGGGCATTCTGCAGCTTGTGAGCTTCGTTGTAACTTTACGCACAGGGCTGTAATCCCAACCTTCTCTCCCAGTCTCTGGAATGACCCAATGAACTCGGAGGCCAGAAGACAGGCATCATTTGTTCCAACGTGCGCCTCAGTCTGCAGTTAGGTTCACCCTGTTCCGTCAATAGCTGCCGGAATAGCCTCTTCAACATGTTGAATGAGGCCCCAAGGCACACACACTGATTGCACCTGGTGTCCTTTCCTGTCCCTTGCTGCCACTTCCCTAAGGGGTATCGTCATCTGCCATACGTTTGAACTGCTGACGATTAATAGACTCCTGCCGGCCGCGGTGGTCTAGCGGTTCTAGGCGCGCAGTCCGGAACCGCGCGACTGCTACGGTTGCAGGTTCGAATCCTGCTTCGGGCATGGATGTGTGTGATGTCCTTAGGTTAGTTAGGTTTAAGTAGTTCTCAGTTCTAGGGGACTGATGACCGCAGTAGTTAAGTCCCATAGTGCTCAGAGCCATTTGAACCATTTTTGAATAGACTTTTACCCTTTCGCGTTTGCCTCCTCCTGACACCGGGAAAAACAGGTTTCCCTAAAACAGGTGAAGTGAGTCCCTCTGGCTCAGTTTCAGTTTCAGTGAAAGACAGCACGTGAAACTTGTTGGTCAGGGGGATCAGTCCAACACCCTGAGTTCTCCTTGTCACCGTCCACTCTGTGCAGGACGCTTATATCTACCATTGACACGCCACTCGCAGTGAAGTGGATGGTTAATAACAGATGCTGTACTTTCGGCAGAGGAGATAGGATGCACAGGAGAGGATAGTACTTGAAGTACCTCTGGTGCAGGTATCACAGGTACACGACTCTCTGGAGCTCTTCTAACTCGCCGATTCGCAGCAGCTGCTAATCGTTTGACAGTAGTCAGGGCGATTTCCAGCTGCTTATGAACGTCAACCAACTCATCCCGTGTTTAAGAACAGCATTCACAGTGGGGCTGCATTTTGGCTGGTTCAATGTATTACAAGGCAGTGGACAAAAGACTTCAAGTTAAACATGCTGATTACCTTTTAATCTGTTGAGCCAAAGAGCTGCCTACGATAGGCGTACTGTCCTTAAAAATTTTAGGAGAGCAGAATTTAGTTGAACCCCACAATTGCCGATAACAGTACTAGTTAATCGCGGCACTCGCGAATGTTCGAAATGTCACAGTATATCACAATACAAACAGGTATTCATAAAATCAGTGAAAGATTACGCAGAAGAAACGACACGAACAGTAAAATGTGCGGATATAGAACATTAAATCGACACACGAAACTTGCTAAAGCGATCTCACACAGGGGAATATTCCTAATTCGGCTTTTATGTATAAACAAACGTGCGTAGTTTACGGATCTTTCTCTTAGCTGATTCTATCCCCAATTCTATACTGGCTTGCCGAAAAAGAAATAGGAGACATGGCCTAGGCACAGTCTGTGGTATATTTCTAGAATGAAATTTTCACTCTGCAACGGAATGTGCGCTTATTTGAAACTTCCTCGCAAATTAAAACTGTGTTTCGGGCCGAGACGCAAACTTAGGACCTTTGCCATTCGCGGACGAGTGCTCTACCGCCTGAGCTACCCAAGCACGGCTCATGACCTGTCCTCATAGTTTTACATCCGGCAGTACCTCGTCTGCTACCTTTATACCGACCATGTTGTATAAAATCCGAACAGTATCTACGAATTCTACCGACGTTGCAGTAACTTTTACAGAGAAAGTGTTACCTAAATTTCGGGTATTTCGTCGGACTTCATGTAGCAGAGTTCCTCAGTTGTCACAGTTGAGTGACAGAAACTGAAAATGTGGTCTAATCCTGTAATACAACAATGCTACCGTAACCTGTCGCAGTTTTACAAACATTCGCAAGTCCAAAAGGGACGTTCTCAGTCGTCAGCCATGGCTTACTTCGAATTATTAAAAAAGAGGATCTGTAACTGTAATTTTATACATTCTTTTTTAATGACGGTGAACGATAATAACCCGTAAAGAACAACGTCTCACTTACTGAAGAAAAATTTAGGAAGCGATTTTACCCATATTTCTGCGTGACAGACTTTGCAACATTACTCTGGGCATGAAGTAGTAGTGGAACAACAGAAACGCTTACGCAACACTGATGAAACACACATGTAATATTAAGGGAAATATTGTTTCAGAATCACGACCCCAGTATTTCATAAAATTACCTTAAGTTACAAGCTGCTGATAGGAACAGAAATGGTTTCTTTTAACTTTAAAGCACTAAAGCAGAAAATTTGGTGAGTCATTTTAAGTTCTTGTTACATTTGATGTTCCGATTATAATGAAAATTGAAAAGTTATATCGTTCAAGTACAGTTTATATGTGACGTATGTATTAGTGATACAGTGCGCACACTCTGCTCGCATACTTACAAAGATGACATGCCTGTTGCTACTATGATGGTACCAGCAGATCTAACACGAGCTACTGCAACCTCAAAAACGGGAACAGAGATTCTCAGGAGGTTTCTCCATTGTGTCAATCTCACTCTACGAAAAGTGTCCATGTGGTGAAAGTGATGACTACAAGGAAGGAAGCGTAACGTCCTGGCGGCAATGTGGCTACTAGACATCACAAGCTCGTATTTGATACAGATGGGGATGTAAATCATCTGTGTCCTTTACTAAGAAAAATTCTGACAATAGTCGTCAGCGATTTACAGAATCCACGGAGAACTTACACAAACACGTCTTGAACCTTGCTCCTCCAGTACTTCATTCCAGTGTGCTAGCCGGCCGAAGTGGCCGTGCGGTTAAAGGCGCTGCAGTCTAGAACCGAAAGACCGCTAGGTCGCAGGTTCGAATCCTGCCTCGGGCATGGATGTTTGTGATGTCCTTAGGTTAGTTAGGTTTAACTAGTTCTAAGTTCTAGGGGACTAATGACCTCAGCAGTTGAGTCCCATAGTGCTCAGAGCCATTTTTTTGAACCAGTGTGCTAACCACTGTAAGATCTTGCTCTGCTTATAAATTTGGAGGCTGGCCGGTGTGGCCGAGCGGTTCTAGGCGCTACAGTCTGGAACCGCGTGACCGCTACGGTCGCAGGTTCGAATCCTGCCTCGGGCATGGATGTGTGTGATGTCCTTAGGTTAGTTAGGTTTAAGTAGTTCTAAGTTCTAGGTGACTGATGACCTCAGAAGTTAAGTCCCATAGTGCTCAGAGCCATTTGAACCATTTTATAAATTTGGATATTGGTCCTATGTTTATGCACAGAACATCGTTTTCAGAATTTTTTAAAGTGAAAGTCGGCAAGAAAGTACACCTTTCGTAATGAAGTTGGTATTAGGAGCTCTATGATTTTGTGTGTGTATGGAGTTGTACCAAATGGAGTTACAATCCACCTAGTTGCTACAGAGTATATAACCCAGAGAAAGTTCAGGTGTCCATAGTGTGAGTAGCTGACTGTCCCACTAAAACCACGTAAGCTCCAAATTATGCTATTCCTCGCTGATGATTTCTGTTTGGTATGAGTGTAAGGAGAAACTACAAACATGCAGGAAATGAAGCAGGCGAAAGATAATACAGACATGTAGAAAATGAAATTTACCCAAAGTATAAAGTGGCTAAACAGGGATGCCTAGAGGTCAAATGCAAAGCTGTGAAAGCATGCACAAACAGGGGGAAGAGACATGCCGTCTATAGAATAATTACAGACGAATTTGGAGTAAAGAGAATAAACTGTTTGAATATCAAGAGCTCAGATGACAAGTCAGTCCTAAGCAAAGAATGAAATGCTGAAAGGTGGATGCAATATATAGAGGGCTATGTAAAGGGAAGAACTTGGAGAACATAGAAGAGCAAGGGTGAGGAAGTAGGTGAAAACGAGGCAGGAGATTTGATACTGGATGAAGAAATACACAGAGCACTGAAGCACATAACTGGCAACAGGACCCCTGTAGTAGAAGACATTTCCTCAGAATTATTGGGATTCTTGGGAGTGCCAGCAATGACAAAGTTATTCTACGTAGTAGCAAAGTATGAGAGACTGGTGAAATAATTCCAAAAAAGAAAGGTGCTGACAAGTATGAATACTAACTAATTATCATTTTAATAACACGAGGTTGTAAAACATTGACACGAAGTGTGTGCAGTTTGTATAAACACACAGAAAATACTGGCATTAAGTATGTACAGTATGTGGAAACACGGAGGAAAACCTACGTTTATGGCATAAATAGATTCAAAGAAAACTTGAAAATCTTAACTGTACTAGATGCACTTTTTGAAAATTTGACGATATTATCAAGTGAGAGACGACAAAGACGCTGCCAAATGCACGCTGGTTTGACAGGTGACGCTGCGCAGGCGAGTCACGACACAGGCGAGAGTAAATCGCGAAAACGTACGGAGTGTAGCGGCCTAGTAGCCTAGCAGACGACACTTCAGCCTCTGGAATTGGCAGAATAAGACTGCCACGAAGGAAGTCGGCTAACAGAAGGGTGGCTGGAGAGTTACTGCAAGTGGGCTTTCCCAGGGAGCTTGGCCGTTGCTGGCCGCTTGTGGTGTGAGGTGCCGGCATGGCACGTACTCAGAGGCCGCAAAATAATTTAGCAGGCACAAACTACATAAAATCTAAACTAATACAGCCACATAATATGTAGTGACAACAAATTAAAGATAAAAACGAAACGAGAAAGTGTGTTTAAACGCCCATTCATTATAGACCGAATAATACCTAAGATGTTTGAGATGTAAGATTTGAATATACCTTTAACTTTACAAACTATTAACTTTTAAACGCCTTAAGCGATTTTGAAGAAGCAAGCGCAACAGCTGGCTCTTGAATACCTCTTTCGAGATAAATTTTTCGAATCCTTATTTATGTACTACATACTAAGTTATGAGCGTGAATGTTTGTTTTGAAGATTAAAAAACGTACTTTAGTGCGACATAAATTACAAATTAATAAATTTAGTTTGCGGTATGAGACAATAAACTACCATAATTACCTGTAAATATGTAAGTTACACATTGTTTGATAACAGAAAAGGTCAGATAAGAAATAAGTTAACCATCTCACTTACTAAAACATAAATAAAAAAAAGGCCCTGAGCAAAAATCTGATGTCACCACCGGCATCTTGGGGAAATTCTAGTCATAAATTCTTGTCATGTTTATGTAATACGAATAAGAGCAATTAAAGTTTGTGATTTTTGCAACAACACATCGCTTGTGTTCAAGGACGTTAGCCTCATTGTCAGGGAACAGTTTGCTTTGACACATCACTGAGGGTAGACGTATGTGTTGATGAGAACCGTATCAGTCAAAATTAAAGTGGTTTACATTTTTCTGGCGACTAGTTTAGAAACTCAGAAAATTTTTCAGCAATCAGCCTCGTTGACTTTAACTTTGACCTGCATCATAGTTGCACCAGTGAGTTGTTGACGTAGTTTTGTGAACCTTAACTATGAACAGTAGCTTTGTAAACCTGACTTACCACTTTCGGAATCTAGCTAATAATTCTATGTGTCGTTATTTCTCTCACGATATTAAACAGAAGTCTAACAAACACTTTTATTCCTATACGACGACTAGCTGATATATTGAACATTATTTATATCACTGATCATAATCCGCCTGCAGTTGATAATTACTAGAAGCTAAAACAACAGTTAATAGGGTAATGTGACAGGTGTGTGGCAGTGCCCCAGATGCAAACGTAGAATAGGACCATTAAATTGGTCATGCACTGAATACATCCTCTGGTGCGTGATAACTATAAAGAGTAGATGCAGGCAAGCAAGTCGCACAAGGATAAAATAGAGGGACCAAATGGTTATTTACAACCTGTGCAGAAACCAGACTGCAGGTACATAAATCGAAAGTAATGATCGGAAGTAGACCGGTGTGACCGTGCGGTTCTAGGCGCTTCAGTCTGGAACCGCTTGACCGCTACGGTCGCAGGTTCGAATCCTGCCTCGGCCATGGATGTGTGTGATGTCCTTAGGTTAGTTAGGTTTAAGTAGTTCTAAGTACTAGGGGACTGGTGACCACAGATGTTAAATCCCATAGTGCTCAGAGCCATTTGAACCATTTGATCGGTAGTAGTAGTAGTAGCAGTAGTAGCACAAATGGAAGTGAGACAGGGCTGTAGCCTTTCAGCAATGTTAGTCAAATTTTACACGGAGCGAGCTGTGGAAAAAATGGAGGAGAAAGAATATTTTAAGTTCAGGGAGAAGAAATAAAACCACTGAGACTGTCAGATACATGAAGAGATTTAGAAGAACAGTTCAGCTGGATGGATAAAGTTTCAAACAGGGATTATAAGATGAACGGCAAAGGAAATAAACGAAGATATGGAATGTAGTCTAGTTCGGATGATTCTGAGAGTAGACAAGGAAATGAGACATTAAAACTAGTAGATGAATTTTGCTATTTGGCCGGCAAAATATCTTATAAGGGCCGAAGTGAAGAAGATATAAAATGCAGACTGGCAATAGAAAGAAAAACATTTTTGATTTATAAGTAATTTAAAATCTAAAATCAATTCAAGTGCTAGGAAGTCTTTTTGTAAGGTATTTCTCTGGAGAGTAGCCTTGTATGGACGTCAAGTCTGGTCAGTCTGCAATTCAGAAGAAGAGAGAGCAGAAGCATTCAAATTACGGCAATGTAGAAGAATGCTGAAGGCTAGACGAGTGGATCAGGTCGTGATAAAGGACATTTATAACACAAATTGACTAAAAGAAGGAGGGGATTGTGCAGGATGAACTAGCATGAAGAGCTGCGTATAGATTACAACATAAATTAGGGACGGCCAAATACTCTGCATGTGCTGAGTGCACACTTTCTCCACTACCACACCACGCTGTCTGAGAGGGAAGGGGGAGAAATTGCGAATGCTCCGCATCAAATGGCTGTGCATTCATACAAGAAATATTAAACGTCTTGCATGTGGCTTGATTTCGTATTTCATATTTCTCAGAAACGTAGATCACAAACAAAACAGATTTTGAGTATTATTCAACAATCTTTCGGGGGGTTGAAGACATAATAAAATTTATGTTTGTTGTAAGGTAGTGGCATACAGCACACATAGACAGTCTTGCAGGTCTTTACCACTCAGGTTGCCACCCAATCGTGACGTATTTAGTTTCATGCTGTCTCTCTACCGTTCCACTCTCGAACGGCACCCGCGAAAAACGAGCACTTAAATTTTTCCGTGCGAGCCCTGATTTCTCTTATTTTATAGTGATGATCATTTCTCCTTATGTACGTGGGTGCTAACAGAATGTTTTCACAATCGGAGGAGAAAACTGGTGATTGAAATTTCATGAGAAGATCCCGTCGCAACGAAACACGCCTTTGTTTTAATGATTGCCACTCCAATTCACGTATCATGTTTGTGACACTATCTCCCCTATTTCGCAATAATAGAAAACGAGCTGCCCTTCTTTGTACTTTTTCGATGTCATCCGTCATTCCCACCTGCTGCGGATCCCACACCGCACTGCAGTACTCCAGAATAGGGCGGACAAGCGTAGTGTAAGCAGTCTCTTTGGTAGACCTGTGGCACCTTCTAAATGTTCTGCCAATTAATAGCAGTCTTTGGTTTGATCAACCCACAATATTATCTATGAGATGGTTCCAATTTAGGTTATTTGTAATTGTAATTCCTAAGTATTTAGATAAATTTACAGGCCTCACATTTGTGTGACTCATCGTTTAATCGAAATTTAGCTGATTTCTTTTAGTACTCATGTGAATAACTTCGCACTTTTCCTTATTCAGGGTCAATTGTCACTTTTCGCACCATACAGATATATTATCTAAATCACTTTGCAAGTCGTTTTGATCATCTGATGACTTTACAAGACGGTAAATGACAGCATCATTTGCTAGGTCGTTAATATAGATCAGGATCAATAGAGGGCCTATAATACTTCCTTGGAGAACGCCGGATATTACTTCTGTTTTACTCGACGACTTTCCGTCTATTACTACGAACTGTGACCTTTCTGACAGAAAATCACGAATCCAGTCGCACAACTGAGGCGATACTCCGTAGGCACGCAGTTTGATTAGAAGACGCTTGTGGGGAACGGTGTCGAAAGCCTTCTGGAAACCTAAAAATATGGAATCAATTTGACATCCCCTGTCGATAGCACTTATTACTTCATGCGTATAAAGAGCTAGTTGTTTTTCACAAGAACGATATTTTCTGAATCCGTGCGGACTGTATGTCAATAAATCGTTTTCTTCGAGGTACTTCATAATGTTAGAATACAGTATATGTTCTAAAACTCTACTGCAAATCGACGTTAGTGATATAGGCCTGTAATTCAGCGGATTACTCCTATTTCCCTTTTTGGATGTTGGTGTGACTTGAGCAATTTTCCAGTCTTTAGGTACTTATCTTTCTGTGAGCGAGTGGTTCTATATAATTGCTAAATATGGAGCTATTTTATCAGCATACTCTGAGAGGAACCTGACTGGTATACAATCTGGACCGGAGGCCTTGCCTTTATTATGTGATTTAAGTTGCTTTGTTACACCAAGGATATCTACTTCTATGTCTCTCATCTTGGCAGTTGTTCTTGAATGGAATCCAGGAATATTTACTTCGTCTTGTTTGGTGAAGGAGTTTCGGAAAACCGTGTTTAATAACTCTGTTTTAGTGGCACTGTCATCAGTGAAGGTATTGATTGTGTCTTGCCGCATTACATTTCAGGTCGACCAGTAGCATCTGTATATACACAGGTATCCTTTCAATTGAAACGGCGAATGGTTTCAAGAGAGATCAAAATCATATGCAAGATTTGCAGTGTCCTCAAAACGCTTACATAACTATTCTTGTAATTCTTTCAACTTCATAACAAATTCTGCATAATTTGCGTTATCTTTAGCGTCAGTGAGCTTGAGAAAGTGGATGGTGTTTTACATAAGAAGTCGTCCCTTCTACGATGCAATTCTCTTGTTACTATCATGGACTTTTCCTGCATGATATTAGGAATAAGTTGCTTCTCACCTAGCAAAGTCTTACGGGAATGGTTCACCTGTTTAAAATTCAAAGTCAGTAATCCTTCGAGATCTTCTAATTGAACATTAGCAGATCTTAAGTAGATAAATTGTTCCAGGCTGCCCTTTGCCTTAACAAATGTACTTTACAGCAATACGTAACGTCTCTATACTCTTCGTTCAGTTCCATCAAAAACTGTTGGAACTGACTACGTGATAATGTGCGCGACTTCAGATTATTGTCACCAGTTTTATCATATATTCCGTGCTACAAATATACCACAACGTACAGAACAATGAATCCCGTTCTTTCATCGTCAAGTAAATCTTTAACTTCCTTCTGGTTGATGCTTTAGTGCCGTCTCATAGCAAATTTGCGGGATGAGTCGGTTATGTGACTGCATGATAGATAATATGAATCATCATCCTTCTCTTCTGTGCTAACCATTCATTTTTAAAGGGTTGGGACGGTAGGTCACAAGATAGATCCTTTTTGTGCAAACAGCAATTAGACTTGTATTCTTCGTTTATACCACGAACAAATAGCGAATAATAAACGGCGCAAATGTAACTATCCTGCCGAACTGAAGATAGTCGTGTCGAACGAATAATGCTCTATAAAATGCCGGAAGAAAATTTCGTGTCACACAGCTAAATGAAATGTTCCTCTATACAGACAAGGGAAGATGGCCATCGCACCCTCCTCAGATTTAGTGGTAAGTTGGCGCAGTGGATACCCGTCGGAAACCGAACACAGATCAAGCATGAAAACATGAAGAATGTGTACTCTACTGATGAAAGAGAAGCAAAATAGAGGCTGTGAACAGCCCAAGCACCAGGTGTACAATGTAGAGCGAAGCAGATTTGCCTCGTCATGGTGGTTAGGTGGTCACGGTATTAGTCTGCAAAGACAGATATCCGCGTTCAAGTCTCGTTCGTGTCCCAATTTGCTTTTCTCAAAATTATTCACATTGCGTCCAGTCTTTGACGTGTCTGCCCTGCTATATTCAAATTTATGTGTGTGTTGTGGCGTAACGTCCGTTTGCAACAGCGAGGTGTATGGAAGGTTCGAAAAATGGTTGAAATGGCTCTGAGCACTATGGGACTCAACTGCTGTGGTCATAAGTCCCCTAGAACTTAGAACTACTTAAACCTAACTAACCTAAGGACAGCACACAACACCCAGCCATCACGAGGTAGAGAAAATCTGTATGGAAGGGACCTCCATACTGCGTACCTCCTATTTTTTCTACACATTTACCACGTGTTGTGACTTGCGTTCCGTATTGGAAGTTTTGACTCACAAATTGCATTGTTGTAACATAATTCACACCAGTTTATTTGTTGTTTCCCTTTCTTAGAAATGTCTATGCGGCAACTCCCCTGCTCTCACTATTCATCACATTTATTTGCGACGGTAAAATATTCTGACCACATGACCCATATTCTATAACCAGTATTTCGTATGACAGTTGCCAAGGCTACACATAAGGAGAATGATCGGATGGAATGATCGTAATTTAATGGAGGAAAAATATGGGGCGGAAGGAAGATTCGAACGCGGATCTCTCGCTTTGCAGTCCAGCACCATGGCAACGCAAGCAAGAAGCGGTGATTCTTGCAATTTGCTAGCTGTTGCACATCTACCATATGGACGCTTCACTGTTTCTATTTTGCTTCTTTTTTCGAGTTCACTTTCTACTTGCTTCTATGCTTTACCTGTGTTTAGTTTTTGATGGGCTACTCACTGGACCATTATACTACTAAATCTGAGGTGGTTGCGATTGGAATTTCCCTTGCGAGTACCTCCGGGAAGGAGAGAACATAGACGAGACGTACCGACTGTACCCGGGCCGGTGAAACATGTCACTTCTCAGCTCGCTTGTGGTTGGCTACACTGCGATTGCGATGTTGCAATAGCTGCCACCGCACACGCCCACAACTCCAAAGTACGTTTTGTAAATGTAAGCTACAATCAACGTTTATACGTAAGTGCAACAAAGTACGTTTTTCTAACAATGGAGAGAACGACGACGGAGACTAAGCGTTTGATGGTATAAGAAACCGGGAAATAAAAAAAACAACCGAAGTTAATGACAATATATATGAAAAGTTGTTCCAAATTGTTACAGTAAAGCTGCTTGTGAAACGTCGTATGATAATGTAAATCTAAGCATACCAAATAACACGCTATCCACACTTGTAGAAAAAAATAAAGCAAAACATGCATAGCCTACCCGATTGCAGAGAGAAAAATAATTAATTCTGTATACATTTACACTCACCAATTTACGATGTCATGGCGCAATTCCATCCAATTCTCCTATAGTATCATAGGAATCGGCGCCAAAGCCGTTGTCTTCGTCATCATCATCATTAAGAGAAATCATTAATTGTTCGTTTTCATTTATAATACCATCTATAGTCTGTGCTTCTCTAATCAGGTTAGCAACATGGTCTACTTTTTTGCTCCATGAGGTACCGTCTGCAGTAGCAAGACCTTCACGTAACAGTCTTTCCATTTCTGTTATAGTAAGTCTTGTTGTTACTTCTAATGTACGCCTTCACTTCCCTCCAAACCAATTCAATTGGATTAAAATGGCAGTGATGAGGCGGTAACCTAATTACCAAGTGACCCAGTTCGCTGGCAATTTCATGTACAACGTACTCAGGTGTCACAGGCTTATTTTGTTTCAGGAGCGAGTATAACAGCAGCTTTGTCATGCTAGTGTCCGCAGCAATATCTCTCGCCTGCAACCACTGCACCATAGTTCCTTTACGGTCACTAGTGGTCGTAGTTTTCTCTAAAATCACGGAATGGTACGGTGCATTGTCCATTACAAGAACTGTCGGAACACTAAAATGTAGCAACAAATTTTTAAACCACTGTAGAAACCGTGGGTGGTCCATATCCTCATGATAGTCACCGGTTTTTTCGATCGAAAAACTAGAAGTCCTTGAGGCACAAAGTCGTTTGAAGATCCTGCATGGGCCACAATTAATCATGATCCTCTTCCTGTTGGTTGATGACCGTTGCTATTTGGAGTATTATCTGTCCAGCATTTCTCAACTGATTCTCTAGCGTTGACCCAGGTTTCATCTAACCATATGACTGAGTGTATGTCCTTTCCTACAATTTTGTGTAAGAAAATGGTACGAGCTGCTACGACATGAGCTTCTTCTAGTAACAGTTTTCGTTCATCTAACTTTTAAAACGGAAGCCGATACTTTTTAATACCATCTTAAGTGACGTTTTCCCCCTTGAGAAAAGTTCACTTTCTTTTAAAGAAATTAGCAACTTTGCTAAAGTGGGGTATCCTTTCCTTTTATAGTATCCATATTTGTGTCGACGAATTGCATCGGATTGGAAAGAATCAATATCTGTAACAGGAGGAGACTGCTTTTTTTTTTTTTTTTTTTTTGCCCAGAGTACTTAAAAACACACTGTTTCTTCCACGGGGGCTTTCTTCCACACTGTTTACTTCACTGTCTTGTAAGTCTTGAAGTATCACCCATTTCCTTATAACTGTTCTTTCACTTAATTCTAGAGTTGTCGGGGTACGCTCTAAAACTTTATCGGCAGGAATCGACGCATGCCCATGAACAGAAACAATTTCTTTTTCTTGCTCGTAAAACTCACGCGTCCTCCGTAGCAATTCCAAAGCCTGACTATTTAATGGCACTCCACGGCGTAGCGGATTGTCGCTTGGTGAACGACATCGTTGTGGTGACATTATTTAACAAACAGAAACTGTAATCAAGGTGGTAACACAACACAACAGCAGGCGTTCGTACACAAACATACAATGTTTACACGGAAGCTGGCGACGTGGTAGCGTCGACGCCTGAACCGGCTTTTGTTCCGTGCTGTTATTGGTTCAGAAGACGCGGCGCTTCCCGTTGCTCACTTGTTTGTTAGTTATACTACCAACTCTACGGCGCTTCGGGAGTGACCTTGAAGCGACATGTTTCAGCGGCCCGGGTATAGCGCCGCGTGAGGTCGAGTCTCTGAAAGCATGCATGCAATACCTTGTGCATGCATGCCGATTTGTACTCTGTAGCTAATCCTGACATACCTGCAATGGTGTTTAAAAGTCGGGGCAGCAGTTCAATGACACCCCAAAATACAGTGTTGTATAGCAGTTTTCAAGTTGATATCGTTCCTTTGTACATCTAAGACTCTTTCTAAAGTAATATCACAAATTGAGTCCGCCTTGATGCAAAACACCGTATTATTTGTTTATTTCAAACTAGTTTCGGCGACAAATATCACCATCATCAGTGGTTTTTTTTTTAAATCTAAAACATGCAGAAAATGGTATGGTTGTACAAACACAGTAAAACATTTTGACACACGCAAAAGAACCACTTCTCCATCACACACAAAGACATAAATAATGAACAGAAGTCGTCGTAATTCGCGCTACAGTTTTTCATAGCCTATCTCGCCACTTGCGATACGCCTCTCGCGACACACGCGAACAGCGAGATGGCGTAACATTCTAGATCAGAAACAAAGTGCTAAGGTTTTGTTTTTCTGTGTAAAAAGCAGCCACACACCATCCAACGAACGTGAGTACACGAATAGCTAAGCAACAGCTAAATACACACCAAAATAACTGGTTTCCACAACACTACCACCACCCTAAGTATATACTGCTGACATACGAAGTTCACCTTTTGAGTATTTGTTTACTAACAGCCGCTCACATGGTTGAAGATGACATGATGTTCGCTAAGTAAAAAAGATGGCAACAGAAAAAAGAGCACAGAAAATATGTCACAAACAGCGCCAATAATAGCTTAAAACATGCTGTAGCATACAATAAATAAGGTAGTATAAAAGTATCAATTTAAAACTATATTTCAAAAGACGATTTGTAAAAATATAATAATGTTTTACTGTGTTTGTACAATCATCATTGTCTGCATGTTTTAGATTAAAAAAAAACACTGATGATGGTGATATTTGTCACCGAAACTAGTTTGGGATAATAAAGAAATAAACAAATAGTACGGTGTTTTGCACCAATGCGGACTCAATTTGTGATATTACTGTTTTTCTATGCAAACACGGACCAAATGGAAGAGTTCGACGATAATATTAAAGACTCTTTCTGTTTAACGATTTCTCAAATGGAAGATCCAAAGCAGTTTTCCCTGCCGGTAAGATTCATTATCTTGTCCTTATAGTAGGTGGGCAGTAAGTACAGATGCTTTGTCACAGTTTCTCTCAATGTATTCAAAACTGTGTCATACAGTTGCAGTTGCGAAGTTGTGTGTATACAAGCTGCAGCGGAACTCTGGTAGCGTACTAACCTTTGGAAGGGCATTTTATTTGTATGCACCATAGACTGCATTGGCCTTGAAAATCGGCGAGATACATCGAGTCTTTTAGGAGCAATGTCTCATCATTCTAAATATGGAATTATTCCTGAGACGGCCTAGCGCAAATAAAGCAGTACAGTAGTGCTAGTTCGGGAGCAGGGGCAAGGGGATAGGCAGTACACATACCAGGGTCCAATCAGGAGCAGGGCAAGAGTAACAGGAAAACGCACTAGTGCCATAGATGCAGCCGTACAAGCACAATTTCGAGGTCGCAGGCGACATGACTTCCGCTATTAGATTGCGCAGTTGGGCATATTAGCACAGAATCAAGGTGACTTATGGTATCACTTCTGGTATCAGGTTATGCTAATGAGCATACGAGTGCAGAATTAAGGGCCCCCTCTCCTGTGCCTCCACCATGGCCTACCCACACACTTGGGTGTACTAGCTCAGATTCGAAGTCATCCCGCTCCCATTCCCCAAACCCCTCACAGCCTGCCCTCACAGCAGAGGCACTTCTGATACTAGGTTACCCTTGAACTTGGGCATAATGGATACAAAAGAACTTGAGAGGGTTTATAATGTTAAAAGTGAGGCAGTTGGGCATACTAGATGACTTTCACTATGAGTATTAGGCTACACATCCAGCCCATGTACCCCTTCCCCTCCCCTCAGGCCTGCCCATGCACAAGAGTGAGATACTACATTCAAGACCATCCTGCAACCCATAAAAATCGAGTACGATTCTGCAAGGACGCTGACATTTCTGCACCTACTCGTAATCAGACTATATGTGCGCACATGTAGGTAACACATCCGTTGATCAGAGAAACACAGTACTTTCTGATGCTCTTCAGCAGCTTTACTGGCCACAATTTGATGGCGTTATCATCAGCCGTGTGCCTGTGAGGTGGAGCCTGTGTGGACGCCATGTCCCACACTCCACAGATGCAGCACAGCTTATCACAGGCACTGGCCATGTCCATATATAAAGAATGCGATATCCATGAAGAAAGTCCATTTTCGAGATGATTTGTGTTCCTCAGTTCACATACTGAATGACTGACCACTTACCAAGGATAGAGAGGCCCATATGAGCCACTGGATGCCGATTTGGGCAGGTGGTGTTTCCCCTCCTACTCAGACACTTAATAAAGCCTTCCCTTGTCAGTTTACACTTGACTCTGAGAGGGGGTATCAAATATGCACAAGAGGCAACTGCACTATTTATATTAGAGATCATTCCCCATCTACTTGACGGACTGCCTTGAACCAGTTCAGTCCACTGATAAGGAAATTCAGGAACTGCTCATGTGGTCTCCTCAGGGTCGCAAAATGAAGTTCACACTCTGTACAAATGGAATTCAAGATACCCCACCTCGTGCTCTCTTGCTTTTATAACTATAGCACCTGAATGGGTGCTTTCATTCTAGTGCTGGACACCATATGGGATGGCTCAAAATGGCTCTGAGCACTAAGGGCTTAACTTCTGAGGTCATAAGTCCCCTAGAAATTAGAACTACCTAAGCCTAACTAACCTAAGGATATCACACACATCCATGCCCGAGGCAGGATTCGAACCTGCGACCGTAGGTGTCTCGCGGTTCCAGACTGAAACGCCTAGAACCACTCGGCCACTACCATACGGAATGGATGTGGTTTAGTTAAAAGTAACGTTTTCTGTCTTTATGGGAGGAATTAGGAACTTATAACAATTTTACACCGAATTAACTTGTAGATTATCAACAATTTTTGTCATGCACCTTACAACAATAATTATTTTACAATTCTTTTTCGATCTCTATTTACAATATTTACAATTTAATAGTATCTTTTCGATCGTTTTCTCTTTTGTGACTGTGCCAGAGTTTGGGGAGGTCCAGAATACACATATAGATATAGATATATAGGCATCGTGAACTGCACTGAAACGGTAGCCATCGTCACAGCGACTAGTTGTAGATTAAAGATGGTGGCCCACTTGCAATTTGGCCTGGTGATGTAATCTCTTGTACCATAATGCCTATCCAAATGGTAGATTAAATTAAGTTCAAGGTATCCCCTGAAAATGTTCCGTTTTATCCCCAAATATTGTATTCATTATTAATTAGTAAAGTACTTTATCTGAATCACATATCGTGACAGTCCTCTCTTTAGTATTTTAATAAATATAGTCCTTCAACCAGTATCATTGGTTAGAGGAGATGCTGCAGGTGATTCTCACAAGTTTCGTCCCCAACCTGAGATGTTGCTGGATATTTCTGTATTTGCACAGTGTACCTCTGCTTCATCTCCTTCTTTGTCATCTTGTTGGAGACATAAACTTTGCGCAGGACTAGGCACTCAGAACACAGCAGATATCATGCAAATGGACTGAACATCCCAGCTCTGCCTCCAGGACATATCCCTCACCAGAATCCTAAGTCTGATTCCGGATCTTTCCCTTCAGTCTGGCGATTTTCCCTTTGGATGTCGATTGCAACCCTCCAGTCGACAGAGACTGTTGCATGGTAGAGATTGCGATAAGTGGCATGTGCACCTCTTCGCTAATTCGTAGATTATTCATCCTGGCGTGTCAGTGAACATATTGGCAACTCCCCCGCCGCCCCCTCGTACATATTGGCAACTCCCCCGCCCCCCCCCCCCCTCCTGAATCCTACTTTCGAAATAGAGAAACAGGTCGACAATATGAATGTCGACACATGTTCTTCTTAATACTGCATCCCGCGAAAGACCTGGCCTAATGAAAACATGGCAGGATGCAGAAAGTATTTCCCCAGGCACACAGTTTGGAACAACTGAAAGATATCTACGAGCAGGCGTAAATCATTGTTTATTAATAAACTTACATATTCCACTAAATCAGGATATCGAGCCCCATCTGAATATTAACCGCATGCTCATACTCTGAATACGTTCCTGCTGTGCCTGTCGGTTTACTGGAGAATGCAGTTACGTAGGGCATCGTTGTTTTCGTGGAGTCTCTACACTGAATCCATGTATACATAGGGAAAAATGGTTCAAATGGCTCTGAGCACTATGGGACTCAACTGCTGAGGTCATTAGTCCCCTAGAACTCAGAACTAGTTAAACCTAACTAACCTAAGGACATCGCAAACATCCATGCCCGAGGCAGGATTCGAACCCGCGACCGTAGCGGTCTTGCGGTTCCAGACTGCAGCGCCTTTAACCGCACGGCCACTTCGGCCGGCTACATAGGGAAAGACCCCCTTCTTTGTCACAAGCTGAAACTTGCATTATCGGAGTATGCGGGCCTGGTGATACCCCTATCGTCCTAACACATCATCTGAACAAGCTCCTGAACAGACTCATGCATGAAACGTAGCAGATGCAGGAAGCATAGTTTTATTCTTGGTGTGATTATCATCGAAAATGAAATGTGCTTCTCTACTGTATCAGGAATGATGCTGAATTTTCAATTCTTGAGATCGAAATTATCCAAGTAGTCAACAAGTGAGAGAGAATCACACATGCTCAAATTATAGAGTGCCACAACATCTGCAAATAAAGAAAAAAAAATTATTATAAATTATAGAGTGCAGCAATCAGTCGTCCTGTTTAGATTTTATTATGCAAATCCAGATTTCGGTTTGTAGCCAGCCGTTCTCAATACGCTATTTTTTATTCTCAATGGATGTAAGTCCTTGTTGTTCGGGCGTCAGTCACAGTTCTTTGAATACTGAGTATTCAGAGAACAGTGACTGACGCCCTAACATACTGAGTATTCAAAGAACTGTGACTAACGCCCGAACAGCAGGGTCTTACATGCATTGAGAATAAAAAAAAATCGCATTGAGAATGGCTACCTACTAGCCGAAATCTGGATTTGCATAATACGAGTAAAATCCAAATAGGGTGACTGATTGCTGCAGTCTGTGATTTATATGTCACATACAGTCGCTGAGTACATCCACTTTCCGAATGGAAGGTAACCTGAAAAGAAATATTGATACGCGCGCGTGGAAAAAGATACATACAGACGCCTACAATAATAATTTTAGTTTTACACTGACGTCCAAGTCAGCGGCATCCAAGTTCGTCCGAATCTCTCATCGCATCATTATTTGCTGTGATGTCTTGTTACATCATACCACGACGGTCAATCGGGAGATGGTCTATAGACTGAAGAATGTCGCTGAGTTGGCAAAAAAGCTGTTGTTTTCAGCCCGTACCATACTGATGATGACGGACTGAGCTACTTCTTCGACAGACTGGACTGAGATGACGAATGGTTCACCAGTGTGTAAGGTCATGAGATATTGAAGCACAAGCAAGACTAAGCCTGCACACGTGCGTAACATCAGCAAGGGAAGAAGAAGAAGAAGAAGGAGAAGAGGAAGTTAATTTCTTCAGACTGAAACTACAAGGAACACACACAAATAGAATAAGTACCTGTAGGATTACTAGAGTCAGATCTGGGCCACTGATTAGCCTCTGATCATCAATCATCATATTCATATCCGTTATATCACTTCATCTCTTGTGATACTGCCAGTATGTTGATGTTCCTCCGAGCACGTCTCAGACAGTAACAACATTTCGCTCCGAAAAACGTTGTATTTATAGCTGAAAACCACATTTATTTGTTCATTTCATCAAACAGCACTTGACCATGTTTACCTCAAGTCATGTGGTTTTATGTGGGATGACACCAGGTCGACGCTGGGTGTGGGCGACACTGCCTTACACCTCTTCCGCCAGCTTTCTTAAATGTAGGACAATATTTCACTGTAAGTGTGCATGCAGTTCCATCATAGGAGCGATGGTGGAATGCTACAAAACTCATGTGATGGATGAGAATATTATTTTGACGATGCCTATAGGACTGCAGCACGCCACGACCATTATCTGGGAAAACTACCCACGCCTCATTGCTGCTCTCCTATATACTCGTATGTGTGCGGGCAACAGTGAAAGCCGCAGGGAGCGACTGCGCGAATTTCATAAAATAACACGGGCAGTCTAGGCTTTGACCCTAAAAAATCCGCTGTTCGAGTTTGTGTAATCGTTTCCCACATTAAATAATTACTTCTACAGACACATAATAATACGCATTAGATCCCAGTCTATTAAACACAGCTCAGTCATGTGCAGTAATAGTTTTACGAAACGGGCTCTCTTGTAGACAGAGCGTAAAATGCGTTTCTGCAGCTTTGTTAACATTCGTTTTAGCGTTGACCAGTTTCACTTTATAGCAATAGTGCATTTGATTATTTAAAAAAAATGTGATGCATGGTGATAAACTCTTAAAAATTAAAGCCATAGGATGGTAACGGGCGCTGTTTGACCAACGGATAACAATATTGGATGGGGCTGAGGAAGAGAGAATGAGAGGCCTCTTCACTTCAGCAACGGCAGACCTAATCTTCCACACAGTGGCGATGTGATATGGACAGCAGTCGAGCTGAGAGCATCTCCTGACTCCTTTATCTCAAATGCGCTTTGAGTCCACAACTGATACTAGTGGAAAGATCAATCGAACCAACGGTATATAAAATGAGAGAAACGCCGATCAATATTATTACTCCATTCAAACAGGCCTTGGAAGACCCAACGGTAGCGACCGGCCGCCGTGTCATCCTCAGCCCAGAGGCGTCACTGGGTGCGGATATGGCGGGACATATGGTCAGCACACCGCTCTCCCGGCCGTTTTGTCAGTTTAAGAGATCGAAGCCGATACTTCTCAGTCAAGTAGCTCCTCAGTTTGCCTCACAAAGGCTGAGTGCACCCCTCTTGCCAACAGCTCTCGGCAGACCGGATGGTCACCCATCCAAGTGCTATCCCAGCCCGACAGCGCTTAACTTCGGTGATCTGACGGGAACCGGTGTTACCACTGCGGCAAGGCCGTTGATCGATCAATATTATTAGGTACTAACGTAATTCATGTAGATGAAATGTATCCTACCCATTCAGTGGTCAGAGACCCTTTATTCCCTATCAGCAATCTTCTCGCCACTTCATCTGTAGTAGCATCGATATGTGATCCATGCGTATCATTTTTTGTTGATGGAATCATATCACTTTATACTGCATTTAAATATTTTCCAACTCGAACTCGTATGTACTGAGAGAGCATTCCACAGCATTCAGAACACAAGTAAATAACATTAACGTTTCCTCTCGCACACAGAGCCGTGGGAGTATTACAGTTTCTTCTCGTATCCATGTGTCTCTAGAAAGCACCACTTTCCCACTATTGAAGCACATACGATGTCATTCACTCCCTTACACAGGGTGAATCATCTAAAAGCTGAGCTGCAAGTATTGCAGAAGTGGAAATACTATTGCTGTGCGATTTCCCACAGCATGGATTGGCAGTCAGGGATCCGTATTGTTAGCCAGTAAACAGACTGTAATAATATTTATAAAGTGTAACTTTTGTGTACACATACACTTTTTAAATGCCTATTGAAATTAAAAAACGTAAAGTACGCTAAATTAGAATTTCAGTGGTGTTTGTTCAGGATTCTAGTGCGAGCCGTTTACGAGATGTCGTACTTTGAAAAATTTCCACACCGACACTTTCCTTTGCCATCAACTTGCGTAGTTAGTAGGTAAAATGTTGTAATGTTTGCTTGCTGTGTGTACCTTGAGTGCGCTGTGACTTGCTAGTCAGTTAGTGTGTGACATTCCAAGCAGTTGTTCGTGAATGGACAATGTGATTTAGCAGTGCAGAAAAAGCCGACATGCTCAAGGTGTGTGGAGAGTGTAGGAGAATGAAGTTGGTTTCTGTAAGGTGTATGCGACAAGATATCCCAGTAGACGTCATCAACCATTTCTGCAATTATTTATCAACCTCTTCATACAGTTACGTGAAAGTGGTAGTATAACACCTATGCAACGTAACACAAGGAAACAAGTGAGGTCATAAGAGAGGGAAATTAATTTACGTGCCACTGTTGTAGTTGACATGCATGTCAGCTCCCGCGCAATCGTGCCCTCGCAATCACACAGGGAAGTGGAATAGTCAGGCAAGTGTTCTACGCAATCTCCGTCGATATGGGTTCCATACTTATCGATTCTCTCTCCATCAAGAGCTCCATGGAAACGATTATGAGAATTGTGGTGTCACCGTCAGACACCACACTTGCTAGGTGGTAGCCTTTAAATCGGCCGCGGTCCGGTAGTATTCGTCGGTCCCGCGTGTCGCCACTATCAGTGATTGCAGACCGAGCGCCGGCACACGGCAGGTCTAGAGAGGCTTCCTAGCACTCGCCCCAGTTGTACAGCCGACTTTGCTAGCGATGGTTCACTGACAAATTACGCTCTCAGTTGCCGAGACGATAGTTAGCATAGCCTTCAGCTACGTCATTTGCTACGACCTAGCAAGGCGCCATTACCAGTCACTATTGATGCTTTAAAACATGTACCGTCAAGAGCGATGTTCACCAATTATGGATTAAAGTTAAGTATTCCAGCAGCTACGTACGTTTTTGGCTATTCTCATTTCCGTGTCCTGTTCCAGACCTCACGCCAGCCTGCGTGAGCTTAAACGCGTGCCTTTCGGCTTCCTCCTAGTGGATTGGCTGTCTTGCCACTCGCCGGCCGGAGTGGCCGAGCGGTTCTAGGCGCTGCAGTCTGGAACCGCGCTACCGCTACGGTCACAGGTTCGAATCCTGCCTCGGGCATGGATGTGTGTGATGTCTTTAGGTTAGTTAGGTTTCAGTAGTTCTAAGTTCTAGGGGACTGATGACCTCAGAAGTTAAGTCCCATAGTGCTCAGAGCCATTTTCTTGCCAATCCACAACAAGAATCGTGTTAACTTACGTATTTGGGCGTTAAGACAGGGTACTCCAGATACATCATGTACCTTGTTTAGTGTTGAAGCCACATTTACCAATCAGGGCCAGGTAAACTGCCGAACATGCACTATTGGTCTGTTAACAATTCCCATTCTCTTCGTCAGGTGGGACATCAGCGTCCCTGGAATGTAAACATGTGTTATGGGATAGTGAACAACAACTCATAGGCCCATTTTTCGTAGATTGCACAGTAACGCGCACAGGTGTCGCAGCCTCGTAACTGACCATCTTCCTCGGATACTAGAAGACGTTCGGCTGCATAGTCGGAAAAACCCGTGGTACCAACATGAAAGCTATCCAGCCCATAGTGAACGAAGTATTGCAACATGTCTTCACCAGTTGTTTTCATATCCTTGTACTGGACGCAGACTACCTGTACCTTGCAATGACCTTTTGCTGCAGCCTGCTCGTATATTTCCGCTGAAATGCTAGCAAGTTTGCTGCAATCTTTCCGTACCAGATTGGAAGCGTGTATCGCCGCTGTCGGTGGTCATTTTTAACACAACCTGTGATGGCCAATTGTCTCGTTACCGGTCACAATCCATACAACTAGTGTATGCACTTGTGTTGTCCTTTAGTTTGTTCTGCCACAGGTATTTCACAAGTGTAGGTGTGGGAACTTTTCAAACTACGATATCTTGTAAACTACTCGCACTAGAATTCTGCAACAAACACCACTGACATTCAAATTTACCTTACTTTTAGTTTGTTAATGTCAACAGGCTTTGTTCTATTTAAAAGTGTATGCTTGCACAATAAGTACACTTTATAAGTTTTATTACAGTAAGTTTATGATCTAGCAATATGGGCCTCTGACTACCAATTCACTATATTAAAACCGCACATTCATAGCAATTTCCATTTCCGCAACCTTTGTGGTGCAAGTTTTAGGTTTTCACTCTGTTTGTTGTCGTCACATTAATGACCTACAGCCTCTCTCTAGCACATATTCCGACTACTTCATCTGCATAATGTTTTTATTTCGAAATTTATGTGTGACGTCATGTCTCGCCCTCCCACTGTATAAATAACGATCTCCATGTTTCTTTTTTTAAAAGTGTCTTGAGCTCTCTCATTCATTAGTGCAGATCTCTCATTAATTTTCGGACCAGACGGAGCTGTAACTCTAATACTTCTCATCCTTGGTACAAACTTGTTCCTTCCTAGAGAAGTATCCAAGACATCTCCAGACAGCTCGACAGATTACTTAGACATAAATTTGAACTACTCCCTCTATGTAAATGCAGATATCCTGTATGGACATTCCCTATCGTGATTTTACAGTATTTTACAGATATTTTACAATTTTCCATATTTTCACATTACCCATTATTCCATATTTTCCATTTCTTCCGTTTTTTCCATATACTATATGCAAATGTGGAAGTGTGTATGTGCTCTTATTGCTTACAATGCAAGGTGTGTGCTTTTATTTTTACTCGCATTAATTCCTTGGTAACATTCGAAGGTGGACCTATCTGTTGTAGATCTGAAGGGGTAGGGCATAGGGGACCTCTCCAGGAAACCGACACACAAAATAGCGTAACTGAGAGATATGTGTGTTTATAACAGAATAAGGTGTTCACCCAATCTCCACAGCAGCCCATGCACCTGCGCGTGTTTCAGTGTTGGCTTTGGCAGTTAGAATTCTGCGAGTTGACATTTGGGATTATACGAGGGTGGCCCAGAAAGTAATGTACCGCAATTTTTTCTTCAACAGTTCTTTATTGAACCTAATGAGAATTATAAACAGGAAAGAATGGTGTTTAGGTAACACACTCTATTTTTCCACACAATCTCCAATCCGTTCTATGGCCTTCCTCCAGCGTGAAACAAGGGCGTTCATGCGCTGTCGGTACCAATCCTTGTCCTATATGGCGGATCCAGTGGTTACTGTGTGAATCACCTTCTCATCGTCCTCAAAATGACTTCCACGAATGGTATCCTTTAATCGCCCAAACGAGTGGAAGTCCGAGGGGCTATGTCCAGGCTCTCAGGTGTGACACGTCTCTCTACAGTGAGAAATTAAATGACGGCTATCTGTCGGAAGTGTTGGCAACTTGGTGCGCTCACTCAGGAGACTTCAGATAATACATAAGTAAAGTTTCGCATTCGTAGCGCTCGACCGAGAAAAAAAAAATTGGTGCATTACTTTCTGAGCAACCCTCTGGCTGGGTTGTGGATTGTGTCACATATGGACAGTAAAAATGCAGCTTTTAATATTAGCAATAAGAGCGCATACAAACTCGTCCATTTACTTACTGAAATCGAAAATATGCAAAAGTAAGAAAAAGGGTAAAATACGGTAAAATGCTACAAATGTGTAAAATACCGTAATATCTTCGTACGAAAAGGTCACACGGGATATATATATTTATACAGAGGTGGTAGTTCAAGTTTATGACGTAAGTATTGGATCTAAGTGGCTGAAGATCTCTTGGATACATTCCTAGAAAACTACAACTTTGTAACAAGGATAAGTACTATTAGAAACACAGCAACATCTGTGACTGAGAGATCTGAGATAAACAATGAGAGAGCTCATGGTCCCCTTGATAAAACTGTATAGATTTTGTTATATATATATACAGAGAGAGAGAGAGAAAGTGAGAGACATGAAGTCACAAATATCCTTAGGAATAATAAAAATCATTGATGGAGTAATAGGAGTATAGGACCGACAGCGTCTGTAGTTCCTGAATGTAACACTAGATATAGAGAGTGAATGACAAAAAAAAAAAAAGGCCCTGAGCACTATGAGACTTAACGTCTGAGGTCATCAGTCCCCTACAACTTAGAACTACTTAAACCTAACTAACCTAAGGACATCACACACATCCATACCCGAGGCAGGATTCGAACCTGCGACCGTAGCGGTCGCGTGGTTCCAGACTGTAGCGCCTAGAACCACTCAGCCACCCCGGCCGGCAGTGAATGACATCACACATGCTTTAACAGTGAAAAATGGCGTATCGACAGTCACTAGACATGACTAAATTACCATAATCCGCTATATCTGCGTGCATGAGGATATGGTAATGTTATTTATTTGGATTCTGAATGTTGTGGTATTCTCTGCCTATACATACGAGTGGCAGGTCATAAAATATTGGGATGTGATGTAAAGTGGTACGACGCCATAAACGAATAACGACACATGGATCACATATTGACGCTACCACAGGTGAAATCACAAGAAGTTTGGAGATAGAGGATAAAGGAGACCTGTGCTCAAGAGCTGTAGCATGGATTTTATCTATATGACTTAGGTCAGTACTTAATATACGTGCATGGCACTTACTTAAATTTTAAACTCTTTATCTTACTTTTACCCATTTCTTCCACTTTTCTCAACACTTAGCGCCAGTTGTGGGGAATAGACTTGACTTCGACGCATATACGAGGGACGTTCAGTAAGTAACGTAACACAATTATTTCTGAAAGCAGGTTGGTTCTATTATGGATTACGGTCCACCACACTGTTCCCCATAAAACTATATCTTTCAACATGATCACCGTTCAGTGCGCCAGCCTTACGTCACCCTATTGGGACAACCTTATGTTCGCATCGTACTACTCTACTGGCCCACGTCGGAGCCACCGTCTTGCTGCATCAATAACCTCCCCATCATCCACGTACTGCTTCCTACGGAGTGCATCCTTCATTGGGCCAAACAGCTTGAAGTCACAATGAGCGAGATCCAGGCTATGAGGAGGATGAGCAAAAACAGTGCATCGTTGCAATGATGACAGACGCCTCGCCAAACAGCTCACTGTGCTTTTGTTCACTGCCAGGTCTCCCTAGACATTATGAGAGTGCTTATGAATATCTGCGTTGCTCTGGTTTTCCGCCAAAAGAAACTATCACAGCTATGTACTTGGAACGCACTTCCGTTACAGATACCGTTCTGAAAGCTTCGTACAGCGCCGCCATTTATCGGAACTTCATGAAGTTTTAGGGATTATGCTGATAGTATTCCACTACCTCCGACAACAAATTCCGCATTTTCTCAACTGACACTAGCCGAGAAAAAAAGTATCGCATTAGTTTTTGAACTTACGTCGCACAATTGTCTGGTTTGGAGGAGACTTAACGTACAACGGAGAGAGAGGAGTCCTGAGATGCAGTAAGCTCGATTGTTGTCCATTATCTCATAACTACTATTTAGAAGGTTAGGTCTGTCTCTTCTGAACTGACGAGACCTCTCTGCGTGTCTATCTTACGGACACAATGTATGACACTGGACTCTCATTCGGGAGGACGACGGTTCAATCCCGTGTCCGGCCATCCTGATTTTGGTTTTCCGTAATTTCACTAAATCGCTCCAGGCAAATGCCGAGATGGTACCTTTGAACGGGCACGGCCGACTTCCTTCCCTAATCCGATGAGACCGATGATCTCGTAGTTTGGTCTCTTCCCCCAAACAACCCAACCCAACCCACACTGTATGGTTACCTGTTAGCCTGCAAGTGGCTGTCACCGCCTTATAGTTTGAACGTGTTGCATTTTATTTTTAAATAAATAAATACACTCTTTCTATAAAGTGGAACTGATTTACATTAAAATAAGTGTTATAAAATCTGAAAAAACACACGTTAGTCACTGTTTACACCACAGCGCCTTTTTTAAAATTATTACTGCACATGACTAAGCTATGTTTCACAGATTTTTATCTAATGCGTTCTATTACCTGCGTCTGTAGTTTTCATTATTTAATGTGGAAATCGATTACACAGACTCGAATAGTTGATGTACTCGTATGAAGTAATGTATGCTGACACGTTTATTGCAGAAAATGTCTAAGTCTATTTAGACCATAGTCTTGACTGTCCATATTATTTTATCACATTCGCAGGGTCACAACCTGCAACATGAGTTGTGGCCGGCAAACACACAAGGACGAGCAGTGCATAAGAGGTGGGCAGCACTCGTAGAAAACGGTCGTGGCATGCTGCAAGCATAAAGGAGTCGGATAATTATTCTTTTCTATCATTGCCACATGTTTGTTGCATTCTACAACCGCTCTAGTGCCAGGCCACCATGCACACCTGCATCTTATGCAGAATGACAGCTATTGAATTATATGAAAAAAACGTAAATTAGTTACAAACTACATCATGCACACGATTTATTGTACATGTAAACGTCACTGCAGATATTCGGATTTATGTTATGACATGTTCGACGTGCCTGCCATCATTGGCGATAATGTGGCGCAGACGAATAGCAAAATTCTGCATGACCTGGCTGCTGGATGTACTACTGGAAATGTTTTTGGTAGTGTGTAGCGCTAGCTGATCAGTGCTTTATAATTTTCTTTCTTTTTTTACGACTGAGATAATTGAATACAGGGACCAAAGAGAAAGTTCGAAATGGCTAAAATGAAATTTGCTGAAAATTATCAAAACAGACGCTCAGGCTAAAATCCTAGAAAAACTGTCTTAAGGTAAGTCAATAAGACAGACAGAAGGAAATGTTTTCTGTGGGTCAGTGGATGATGAAGAAACTGATCATGACTATGTGGATTACCATTTGCCTCATAATATGTAACCAACCGAAAGAATACATTTGGATTTACTGGAGGTGTTAATGGTATTATCTGATGTGACAGGACAGAGTGATTTTTGAATGGGAATTTCTTGGCTATTATTTGACGTGACAGCACAGAGTGATTTTTGAAAGGGAACTTCTTGTGTGTATTATTCTCTTTCAGAGATTAAATTCAACATTGATTTACTAGCCAAATAATATTTCCGGTATCCTGGAAGTTAAATTAAAGTTTTCGATTAAATTTTCTATTCATAGCCTTTTAGAACTTTCTGAGAATACTAAATGTATATCCGATTTTAGTTTTTTACTATGATTTTCCTTCTGGTATTTCTCTGTTTAGTGTTCCTGTTTATGTTTGACTAATATGCAGAACTTCGAAGAGTGTGAAATTCGAACTCTTTGTACTAGTTTCTTCGTGAGGGCGCGGTGATTAACTATGTCGCAGACTGCAAGTAAGTGCTCAAAAACAGTTATTGTTATTTTATTATCTTCAAAGAAACCAAAGAGTTCTCATTAGAGATAGAGCTCAAGTTCGAAATGGTCAAGATTGAGGTGGATATTTGGCTTTCATTTCTTACAGGAATAATCCTGATTTTTACCTCGTGTGAATTAAGGAAACTGCAGAATAGCTTCGTCTGGATGGCTGAACAGGGATTCATTCCTTCGAAACCGTATTCGATATGCTCGGCTGAATACTAGGGACTCAGATATTGGTAGTTCTGAAGCCTGATTGTTGTAGTGTGAAGAAGACCACTGTCGCTACAACCAACTGATTCAGAATTGGCTCAGAAACATCTCGCATATCTTGTACGTTCCCCCGACAATAGCTTTCCGGATCATATATTGGCTTACTTGGCTTCAGCGTAGCCACTGCACTGGTCTTCTTCCAGATCTTTGGTATATGACACATGCTCGGACATTTATTGTAGAACTTGAGTAACAATGCTTCGGTTGTGGGGGAAAGGTGTTGACGTCATCTCATCAGTACCTACCATTTTGTCATTCTTACACTTCAATACAGCCACTTCCTGTGAAGGGGCTTGCAATGTACTCATTGCTTTTTAATAACTATGATTTTTGTTAGTTTCTTTTGTCCAGATTGCGCTCAATTACGCTGTTTAAAAGTACTCATTGTTTAATATGATTACCATATGTATCAGCATGCGTTGTTTTGGATTGCATTAGTGTTGAAGCAGTTTAGTTGCCTCCACTTCATGTGCAAGCTGATATGATTTTTATGCCTGGAGATGACATAGGTATTTCCAGAGTATACTAATGTATTCAGTAAAACTACAGAGAAATATTGATTCAGTTGATCTGCTATGTCCAATGTTAACCCTTGAGCCTGACATCACAAGAGATTTTTTCTCGGAATACTTGAATGAATGTCGCAAGAAATTGGATCCGGATCGATAGCAAAGCTCAAACCACAGTGAACTAGGACTAGTCGACCTCTCTGAAGTTGAACGTCCTTTGGAGCTTTACGGACTGTGTTACGACTGCTTCATACAGTCTGCACATAGTAATGAGCCGTATTTTGACTAACAATGAGGAGGTCGTGGTTCGTCTCCGGTTTCAACATCGTTTGCGTACCCTCAGAAATAATCGCTACAGTCGATATTCCCAATGATGGTATCAATAAGACTCCATACAAATCTGATACGATCTTGCAGTCGAAATCTTACATTTCTGAGCTTATTGTATGGTTTGTTTTAACTGAACATAAAAATTATAGTAATGTTGTGACGAAATTAATGGCATAAAAGAGATAGTAACCGACTTTAACAGAAATAAAATGATGGTCAAATTGTAACAACTGAAAGCGAGGTATTATCCTTTCAGTATGCAGACAAGAATACGCAATTACTCTAATTTTTCTTCATTCTTCATTCATTTGACATGACGTTTGTAGTAATTTTTAACGAACCACTTTTTACAGCGTTCCGTTAAGAACACACTCCGTAAGACTGGTAGCCATGACGGTAGAGGCTCTCATAAGGAAGCGTTTCACTTTTAAGTTCCATTTGCAACTTCTGTATGACATTAGTGATTAATTATGTTCAACACTAACACATTTTATTGCTTGTTGACTCAGAACTAAGTGTTCCATCTTTTAGGGTGAAATATTTCATTGGTAGCCTAACTGATTATTGTATGGAGATGGTACAGTGGCAAAACACTGGACTCGTGTTTTGGGGTGCGCCGGCTGAAATGCCCATCCAGCTATACAGATTCGGATTTAGCATGATTTCTAAATCGCTCAAGGTGACTGCCGGAATGGTTCCTCTCAAAGGGCATGGCTCATTTCCTACCCCCCATCCGAGCATACGCTCCATATCTAATGACGTTCTCGACTCGATACGATACAACTAACCCTCATTCCTCATTTGATTATTGTAATCCACTTCATACAGTCTTTTCTTACTGTCGTTCAAAATGGTTCAAATGGCTCTCAGCACTATGGGACTTAACATCTATGGTCATCAGTCCCCTAGAACTTAGAACTACTGAAACCTAACTAACCTAAAGACATCACACAACACCCAGTCATCACGATTACTGTCGTTATTGTATTGATTAATGCGCTATTAGTTTTCCCGGCAAAGAACCAAACAAGTTTCAAGTAGGTTTCTCGTCAACATTTGAACATGTGAGTCACATTAAACTTCAGTCACAAGATGAACCTGGCGTCTGTTAATCATGAAGAACAGAGTCCTTGAATTTACATTCTCTATCTTCAGCAGATCAAAAGAAATTGTAACACTATATGTATCATCTTGTGGGCCTCTGAATTCGTACTCTTACTGAGCGTGTAGATAGATCTAGCAAAGTTTTCTTCGTCATGCCGGAACTGCCGCTTCCACGGGAAGCTCACCACAAGGTTTACGATCGAGCGGCGTTCTCCCTTGGTGGGGCAGCTAATGGCTAAATAGGAAAGGAAATAAACGCAGTGAGTCAGCAGGGAGCCACACCCTTCCGCAAAAATGCTGAGCTCCCCTCCGCCTTTCTCGCTCCCTTCTGTAACGGAGCGTTACACCAATAACAGCGCGCTCCAGAAAATGCATCAAATTATATGCGTTCCAGGACTGCAGCTACTCGTAACGAATTTTATGTCACTGCGGTTCGACCGAGATTGAGCCTGGAGCAAGAATGACACGAGAAAGTTTATCATTTAAAAATTTACACGGTAGTATATTATGCGCGACTGAGTGCAAATACATTGGTTATCATAAATTAAGAAAAAAGTCACAAACACACCAGTAAACTGTAACTTAGTTAACATCATTACCGAGTATGTGGAAGCCAGAGGGGTTACTACACGAAGTGAGTGTCGCGGCAATCCGTATAAGTCATCTGTACGTAGCCGACAATGTTCTGTCTTATGGTGGTACGGCAGTTGTAGCTACGTCAAAGAAAGAGAACAAGACTGGAATAGTAAATTCGGTCAAATATTGTACGAAGTGTGACTGTGTCAGGTACAATGTAGAAATATATAGCTATACGGGTGAATATTTGATCTATTGTCGTTCGCAGGTAGTGCCACAGATGAAGTATTCAGAAAAAAGACTTGCCGGCCGTTGTGGCCGAGCGGTTCTAGGCGCTTCAGTCCGGAACCGCGCTGCTGCTACGGCCGCAGGTTCGAATCCTGCCTCGGGCATGGATGTGTGTGATGTCCTTAGGTTAATTAGCTATAAGTAGTTCTAAGTCTAGGGAACGGATGACCTCAGATGTTAAGTCCAATAGCGCTTATAGACATTTGAACCATTTGATTAGAACAAAGACTTCGGTACAGATGCTGGAGAACATCGACATTAGGGTGCTGCTTCTCAGAGAGGTATCAAGTAGAACAGCGGAACTAAGATGTTCACCTTTGTAAAAGTTGAATTATTTTATGAGACAAAAGGGGATTCTGAGCAAAACGGTACACCGAGGACTTGCGAACAGTATAGCCCGTGAGAACACCCTAAATGGAACTCCATGACAGATTAAAACTTCGGTTCGTACCTGGAACCTGGCCAATACTTGTACCGACTGACCTGTCCGGGCACGACTCAAGTGCTATTGTCACCGGCTTACTTCCGCCAGTACCTCTGTTCCATTTTCTAAACCACAAAGATGTTCTCCTGCGTAACCTATGGCACTACCACTCCTGAAAGAAAGTTTATTGCAGAGAAATGGCTTAGCCACCGCCCGCGGGGTTCCTTCCAAAATGAATTTTTCACTCAGCACACAGTATTATTCTAGAAGGAAGTTTCAAAACAGCTCCCATTCCATTGCAAAATGAAAAAGCAGTGCTTCAGCATTTTCTGTGATGTAGACCAGATGTTTCTAGTTTTCTTCCTAATTCACAACGAATAGAAATCTTCACATGTGTAAGTAACGTCGGCTGTACTCCAAGACCGTGTCACAGGACTATTATTTTTCACAATATATACAAATAACCTAGCGGATAACGTTAAAAATACTATAAAATATTCGCTGAGGATTCTGTTGTATAAAGAGAAATCGCCACGCGAGAAAATTGTAGGAAGAGCTGCTGAGGACCGACGCTTGGTACAAGTATCAGCACTTGACGCTCAACATAAACAAATGTTACGTTTTGAGCGTAGGGAGACAGAAAGAACTGTTGTTGTGTGATTAAAATATTTCAGAACCGACACTGGAAGCAGTCACGTCCATAACATATGCGCCGAGGTGACAAAATGCAAGAAATACCGACACGCACATAAACAGGTGGCGGTAATATCGCGTACAATGGATGTAAAAGGGCCGTAAAATGGCGGAGCTCTCATTTGTGCTTAGGTAATTCATGTGAAATTGTTTCCGATGTGATTACGGCAGCACGACGAGATTTAACAGATTTTCAATGCGGAATAGTAATTGGAGATAGAGGCATGGGACGTTCCATTTTGGAAGTCGTTATGGAATTCAATATTCCGAGATCCATGGTGTCAAGAATGTACCAAGAAAACCAAATTTCAGTTGCCTCTCATTAGGGACATTTAACGACCGAGAGGAGCGGCGTTTGCTTAGAGCTGCCAGTGTTAACAGACAAGCAACACTGCATATAATAACAGCAGGTATCAATGTGGGACGTGCGACCAAAGTATCTGTTAGGACAGTGCGGCAAAATTTGACGCTAATGGGCTGTGGCAGCAGACGACAGATGCGAGTGCCTTTGCTAACGGCAGGACATTGCTTGCAGCGCCTATTCTGGGCTGGTCGCCATATTGCTCGGACGCTGGACTACTGGAAAATCGTAGCCAGTTAAGATGAGTTCCGATTTCAGTGGATAAGAGCTGATGGTAGTGTTCGAGTATGGTGCAGATCGGACGAAACCATGGACCCAAGTTGTGAACAAAGCACTGTGCAAGCTGGTGGTGGCTTCATAATGTTGTGGACTTTGTTTACATGAAACAGACTGGGTGATCTGGTTACGTTCGGCTACTAGCAGACCATTTGCAGCCCTTCATGGACATCATGTTCCCGAACAACGATGGAATTTTTTTGGATGACAGTGCGTCATGTCATAGGGCCACAGTTGCTCTCCATTCGTTTGAAGAACATTTTGAACGATTCGAGCAAATGATTTGGCCACGCAGCTCGCCCGACATGAATTCCATCTACCACTTATGGAATGTAATCGAGAGGTCAGTTTGAGCAAATCCTGCACCGTCCACACTTTCGCAGTTATGGAAGGCTGTAGAGGCAGCATGGCACCATATTTCTGCAGTGGACTTCCAATGACTTGTCGAGTGCGTTCCACGTCACGTTGCTGCACTACGCAGGGAAAAAGGAGGTCATACACGATATGAGGAGGTATCCCATGACTTTTGTCATCTCAGTGTATAGGAGTATGCTGATGATGCGGTTCGAAATGGAATGACCACATAAAACAGGTATGACAGATGCCAGACTGACATTCATTGGAAGAATCCTCAGGAAGTGTAGCCCACATATGATGGAGATATCTTACAAAGCTATGGTTCGACCGACACTTGATTGTATCTCGTCAGTCTGGGACGTGTAGCAGATGAAACTGATAGAGGAAGTGGAGAAGTTCCAAGGAAGAACAGTGAGTTTCTTATTAACTAATCTGGTAAGCGCTACTGAGATGATCAGTGAAGACCAGTGGTAGTCTCTGGAAGACTGGATTTCCGCATCAAGCTATAATTTCGTTTCCTGTTAACAACCCGAGAGCGTTCGATGCTAGACAAATCAACCAGCATATTGCTTCATTAAGACAACGGAGGTAAAATTACAGAGACTTTAACTTACACGGAGGCTATCAAGTAATCGTTCTTCCCGCCAAACATTCGCGACTGGAACAGGGAACAGAGGAAATGAAAGCGGTGCAAGAAGTACCATCCTCCACACACTGTAAAATGGCTGACGGAGCTTGCCCATTAACGAAAATCATGTCTTCAAGTTCCCTCACCGGATATAGCTCCATTTGGTTAGGGCTGATCGATGTTACTACTTCAACTTGTATACACAGGCTGAATCTACTACAGCACACACATTGTACATAAGGACTGCTCATGTCAGTACACAATACGTCATCTGCACTGGATTAGTTGAATTATTATCCCTACCTCAACACGTAGATGACCGTCGGCATTGCCTACCCCACTATCATTGAAACAATAGTACTGGTACAAGTACTTCACTGTCAGACACATCAGAAGGACTTTCTCTTAAAATTTTTGACTCTGTCGTTACTGGACAAAGTTTGTTTACCTCAGATTGATGCATTGACCCTCCTCCATCATCCCTGAAAGTCTGTATCATCATCACGGGATCACTCTGGACATTTAATGACGCTTCGGTAGGAATGAAAATGATTCAATTGAAACACTGTTATTTCACCTAGAGTTATTACATTGTCACGTAAAGGAAGGTGTAAGTAGATGACTGACGAACACTAACGTCACTGAACGAAGGTTTATTCAGCACTTGCACATACAAGAGTGCGGAGCGAACTGCCTCCGACCAGAACACATACGATGTATATAGAGCTACAGAACATTCTTGTTCAATGATACTTTCCTTTTGTGGATACTTCTAGAATGTACTCGAACCGAATATAGAAACTAGAATTGTATAGTCGAGGTGTGTTTTGAACTCACGACCCTCTATACAACAGTTTAGTACCATATACACTACACCACGGTGTTACTGAGCTTTTTCTGTGACAATATGGACCCCAATATTAGTCTCTCTCACAGTTCGACAACACACTTGCCGCTTACCCACATATGTCGATGTGTTTTATTAAGTTCGCGCTGAACAAATATTGTTTCCGATAGTGAATGATTGTAAACAATGTCGCCTCATTACTTTTAAGCTATTTTTTCTCCGCATTAATTTTTAGCGTTGCATTTGGGTGACAGACGAACCGCCGTGCAGCGCCACTCACTACTGACTAAAAGCGTAGGCAGTTTATTAGGAAATCCTCTAACGTTCGGACTCTTTTACTGTATAGCAGTATCGCAGTCATCGAGAAAAAATTCCTAATATCCGGTCTTACTACGGGTCACGTTAACAGTACCCTTGCAACTGATACATATAATGTGCAAAGAATCAGCACATTTTCAAGTTTTTAACAATATATGAAACAGTTGTAGTACGTAGCTGTGTAAGTTCAGTGAATACAGCTACACTTGGAAAATTCTCGCAATTATTTTTCCTAATAATGTATCATTATCACCCTGAAACTGCTTGAAAGTCTCTCAGGCATTCAGCTGGGTTGATTGAATGTTGTAGAACGAATTTTCGACGAGTAGCGTGCCATCATCATCAGGTTACTTTTGCTGACAGAAATTCTGTACCAGTCGGTGCGATACACATATCGGTTGTCTCCTCCTTTCTCTAACCCCGTGTATGGACCGCGCGTTGCATCAGTTGCAGTGTTGAGGGTAGTTAGCGCTCGGGAATCAAGTGGTGGTCCTCAGTCTGCTCTCCGCCTTCCCCGTGCCCACGCTTGACTAATTTGAAATCCATTGCCCTTGACGATTAGGTCGTCATGCAGCCACATTACGATAGCCTCCTTGTATACAGAGTTCCAGTAGTGGGATGTAATTTGCAGAATTTTTGTGTCTACGTATTTCATTTTGTGGTTGGTTTCAAGGCAAAGCCTTCCTTCAGAGAAGAAAGGTGCACAGAACACAGACGGCACACCGACCTCCTGAGCCCACAAAATCAGCAACTGTTGGATATTGCCTTGAAACCAACCAAAAAATGAAAAACGAAGACAAAGGTTCAGCGAAACACGTCCTACTATTGGGATTGTGGACATACGGTGGTTATCGAAATCCGGCTACATGAGAACCTCATCAACAATAACAAAGGATTTCAACTTAGTCAAGAGTAGTGTCCATCGCTGTAAGTTCTCCAAACGCAGCGGAAAGGAACACCTAGCACGGTGATGGCGGAGCGCGAAGTGAGAACTGCCATTCGAATCCCTAGCGCGAGCTACCTCCACCACAGCGGCCGGCTCATCGCACGGTCTGTACACGCGGTCAGTGGGGGGACAAACGGTGTGTATATCGCACCCACTAGTCCAGAATGTCAGTCAGCAGAAGTAACCTGATGATGATGATGACACGTTACACAGTCGAAAATTCATTCTACAAAGGTCAATCAAACTGGTTGCGTGCCCGAGACATTTTCAAGCATCAAAATCTCCTGTGAAACTTACGAACGCACAGTAAAAACTGAATCGCTGCTGATGAAAAAAAAGCTCATTCAGCCTGATGAGATAATATATTTCAAATTATGTCTAATTCTGTTTATGAATCATTTTAATTCAGCTTAAAATATTCTACCAGGTTTCCCTCATACACTCTGTACCTGTTATTAATTACCAAAAATGGGGGCACCATGAAGATACATAACTCTGGAATATTTAAAAAACGTGCGGTACGTCGACATACAGATGACCTGAAGGGGACTTTTTTTCTGTAACTGAATAACAAATTTTGCTGAGGAGAGGCGATTTAATTATAAGGTAGCTTGCATATACATATTCTGATCACAAACTTCAGAATTCCGAGAGTGACTTACCGAGGGGCGGGACACGAATACATCTGCTTCCATACAATGAGTTCGATGTTTGATAGTGGAAGAGCTCGTACTGCATTGTTAGTTTCCAGAGACTTGAATTCATTTCTGGTGTATCTCTTACCTTGGCCGAGAAATCTTACATAGTCCGCCAGTACTAAGCACGCAGCTCAGTCTGGTAAGTGTTCAGTATCCGTTATCTTAAACGCAAATTCATTTTCAACATTTCTAGGTAAATCCTTAAAGCAAATTCTTCATAGTATTACTTTCAACTTTCTTCCACCAACTTTAGCAAATTTTTCAGTAAGTTCCATTCATTATACGCACCACAAAATATCCAAAAGCTATCTCCGCTGAGCCGGCCGATGTGGCCGAGTGGTTCTAGGCGGATCAGTCTGGAGCCGCGCGACCGCTACGGTCGCAGGTTCGAATCCTGCCTCGGGCATGGATGTGTGTGATGTCCTTAGGTTAGTTAGGTTTAAGTAGTTCTAAGTTCTACCGGACTGATGACCTCATATGTTAAGTCCCATAGTGCTCACAGCCATTTGAACCATTTTTGTTTATCTCCGTTGAAGTTTACTGCTGGCTATTAAAAATCCAAGGAGGAAAGGTAATAACGAAATTAATACTTATTTTGTATATCAGTATGTTACATTCCTAGGTGATTTGGTGGCACACAAGTGGTACACAGAGTTGCCACCGCTCACATCAACAGCAGATCTCATCTAATTGTGCATGGAGACGAACTAAGTTTGCATGACAGATACGGGTGTGTTATTCCACGGTGCTTCAGATCTATGCCAGAGTTCATCTGCCGTAGTGGCTGGCGAGTGGGAGTGTGCACGTTTCTCGGCAACCTATGACCAGACTTTGCCGGTGCGTGAGAGCTCTTGAAAACACCTGGACATCTGGCCAGGGGAACAGTCGGAAACCTTCTGTATCAGCCTAAGTCAGGATAGCAGGGCTAAAATGTGAGCAGAAATTCAATTTGCATTCTGGATACAAATTTCCCGTTGTGTACCTTACATTCAGGGATAGGGATAAATAACCTTTGACACTTGTTGTTCGCCTTGACTGATCTCATAGCTCTTACTAGGAAAGTGATAATGTTTACCTTCAATGTCATCAATAGGTAAAGCAGATCAATCAAACAAGCAATAAAAGAAAATAATATCCAACTATCTCATTTGCGATTTATACCTCTCCCTCATTCCGCCTCCCTTTCCCCTAACCACCTCAGCCCTCCCCCTTAACTCCACCCAGTCACAATGGAGCGTTAAAATGAGAGAGCCACTCAGAAACATCCAAGATGGTGCAAATAGATCATTTGCTGGTTGGGAAATTTATTCCCCCTCCCCTCCTCATTTCAACCTGTCAGACTGTAGTACTGGAATGAGGTGCAGAAAGTTACTTAACTCTCATTTGAAAATCAAAGATATACATTATAGTCTGGAAAAAAGCACATACCTCTAGCATAAATACACTGACAAATTCAATTATTGTTAAAATTCATTTGATGTATACATCAGGCTACGCCTCTCGTACCTCCGTTGCTACCTATCTCCACGCAATCAGAGCAAAATTCTAAAATAAGACGTAAAAAGACGCCCGATGTGCAGTGAAAACTACGTAAACTAAACTTGAAACCTGAGGATACGCATCATTTCCGTGAAAGTCAAAAACATTCATTATTTCTGAAAGATATTTACATACCTCTGTATTTAGTAAGTGTAATATTATCACGTTGTATAGAAATGGTATCATAATATTTTCTTCGAAAGTCAATGATAATTGTGTTCCTAAAGTATTTCTGGCGTAATATTAGAATGACTCCAAGGGTGAAGATATGCATTATATACGTTAACTGGCTATATATATATATATATTACTATATATATATATATATATATATATATATATATATATATATATATATATATTTATATATATAGTATATATATATTATATATATATATATATATATATATATATATATAATATATAGTAATATATATATATATATATATATATATATATATATATATATATATATATATATATATATATATATATATATATATATATATATATATATATATATATATATATATATATATATATATATATATATATAATATATATATATATATATATATATATATATATATATATATATATATATATATATATATATATATATATATATATATATATATATATATATATATATATATATATATATATATATATATATATATATATATATATATATATATATATATATATATATATATATATATATATATATATATATATATATATATATATATATATAGTATATATATATATATATATATATATATATATATATATATATATATATATATATATATATATATATATATATATATATATATATATATATATATATTATATATATATATATATATATATAATGGATGCACACACATATATATATATATATATATATATATATATATATATATATATATATATATATATATATATATATATATATATGTGCGTGTGTGTGTGTGTGTGTGTGTGTTTTTATGTGCATTTCAAGCCTCCTCCTAAACCAGCGAATGGATTTCAAATAAAGCTGAAACACGTTTTCGCGAAAGATCTTGTGTGAAGTTAGAAATTAGAAGACGAGGTACTGGCAGTGTTGAAGCTGAGAGGACGGGTCGTGAGTCTTGCTTGGGTATCTTAGAGGAGCACTTGCAAATGTCCCGAGTTCGAGTGTCGGTCTGGCACACAGTTTTCATCTGCCAGGAAGTTTCATATCAGCGTACACTCCGCTGCTGAATGAAAATCTCATTCTGGTACACATATTACTTTCTGTCTGGGAGAATCACTGTGTGTGTAAGAACAACCTAACAATGCAAATGGGTGTGGGTGGGGATGGGAATGTAGGTTGTTCGTGACGCGCAAATTCACAGATTTCATTCATACAGTATATGTGGGTGAGAGCACTTAGTGCTATGCAACAAACCTTGCACATAATTTCAAACCTTTATAGAAAAAACTTAGCCTCGTTGACAACGCGTACAAACTAAGGATGGGGAAGAAATTTTATCGCTTACTAAATTTTCGCTGTTCATGCAGTAAAACTGCGGCACCAGGCATGACGTTTAAATTTCGGTCTTCTGTGTTACACTTCTCGCTACATATGCCGCTGTTCTTATACAAAAATATCATTGTTCAACACTTGTTTCAGATATGACTTCATAAACAATTTCATGTGTGGAAAATTGACTTATCATGAGTGACGTTTTAATTTATTACGTATTTGCTACTAGCTCTATTCGCAACACGTATCTCAGACAGTAAAAAAAATATACCACCGAATATACCCCCAAAATTATATCCTCAAATGACAAATTTTCAGCGGGTACGTCAAAAATATTTACCTTTGTGAAAACGAAACTGCAGGGCGAAATTCACGACAGATACAGGTTGAGTACATATACAGATATCTGTAAAATGTGTTATAGGTATATGACATATGCGTACTCTGCAAAGCTGCAACTGAAAATCACCTTCTAAACAACTGGATCGGTTTCTATCAAACGTGGTATACCTATTACTATCCGAAATGAAATATTATGGGAGTAAGAAACAGCAGCCTCCGGCTGGGGTTGAGCTGATAAGGTGGAGAAAGAAGGCGGAAAGAGGAGATGGACTGAGAGAGGGGGAAGGAGGGCGGGGAAACATATGGGAGGGGAGGCGATGAACCCAGTGAGGGGGAGGAGAAATGGGCAGAGCAAGGGAAAAGGAGGAGACAGACAGAGAGGTAAGAAACAGATGGACAGAGGAAAGAAACAGGAGCAGATGGACCAAGAGATGGAGGAGGTGGAGATGGGCAGAGAGACAGGGAGAAGGAAATAAACAGAGAAAGGGAACAGGAGATGGAGAGAGAGAGAGGGGGGGGAGAGGGAGAGAGTGGGACAGAAAGATGGGGGAGATGGACAGAGAGAGGAGAAGACGAGATCGATGGAGAAATGGGGAGGAGAAGATAAAGGGACTGAGAGGGAGATAGATGGACTCAGTGGTGACCAGAGGTGAGGGTGATAGAAAGAGAGAAAGGAGCAAATGGACAAAGGGATAGGAACAGATGAACAGAGGGAGGGGGAGGAGGTGATGGACTGAATGAGTGGGGATTAGCAGATGGACAGAGAGGGGAACAGGAGGAGATAGTTAGCAAGGAATGGAAGAAGTGGACAGAGAGAGGGATGAAATAAATGGGCAGGGAGATGAAAGAAGGAGAAGATGGAGTAATGGAATTGGAATAAATACATACACATGTTACACCAAATACTTAATTACCGCTTTAATATAGTAAACAATTGTGGTTCTGTTTTTTGCGCGAGTACTTTAATCGGTGGCCACTTTCAGTTGGTACTTAACGTAAGTGTTGAGGTTTGGCGTTCTCCAGTTTCTCCTTATAACACACATGCATAATACGTTGTCTTGACTGGAATCTGCGTTAATCATAGTTTCCTCCAGGTAAATAATTAGAAAACTGTAAGCAGATCAAACATACTGTACTTTTTAATCTTTAGTCGGTCTTCATTGTCTGGGAAGTTAACTTGCTCTTCAGTCAACTTCTGTGTATTTTTATTGCCCCGGTAGACAAATTGCAAAACACTGTTAAACACCACACAGCAGCTGTTCAGCAAATTGTTTGTAAGTTGACACCAGATAGAAGCGAGTGGTGCAGGCTACACACTTATACAGTCCTGCACAGGGTCAAACACACTATCCATTTCTATTTGTACATTTTAGCTGTAAACGAGGTAATGTTCTTTAGCCAACGAAGATTTTAAATTTTCTCATAGTGGTATGACTGGACACTATAAACAATCGAGATGATGGTTACTGATGCCTTTCTTGACTTCGGTTCTACTGATTTTACAGATAAACTTGTATAGCTTTAGAACTGGAGCTCATCTACGTTAAACAGTTCATTCAACCGGCATATTGTTGTTCACATTCACATTCTAATTTCTTTGGTGATCTTCTTGGACACAAAATTCGTGTTTGATGATGAGTAATGACAAAGCTTCATTTTGTTAAATAAAACTCACAGTATGTCTGACGTTATATCCAGGTCTTTAAGGTAATAGGCGCTTCTTCCGTTAGTACATCCATTTTAGCGTCATATAATTCCAATTTATAAAGTATTTTTACGATACTGGATTTTTATATTTCCTCAGGATGGTTTCTAGTGATTCCTTGCTGAGTTTTTCCTCCAAGCCTCTTGCTGGTATTTCGTAATTTCCATAGAGGAGAAATGGTAGTTTTGCTGTGAAGCCATATCTCACAGAGATGAACTTGGAAGGTTTAATATGTAGACAACTGATAAACGCTCCATACATTTCTTTTTTAACGTTACAGACTGTCCATTCTGTAATTGTTCTTGGCAGTCCACTTGATTGTAGCTTTTAACCACCATAGTGTCACAAAACTATTCAGTAATGAGTGTAAGCACACTCAAATTCCTCTTCCTAAGCAGCACACCACTTTCGGTGTAATTTGTATTGCCAATAGCAGTAACAAGACTGACCATGTTCTGCAATAATGACCACAAACCGATGCATTTCTCAATCGGTCTAATCTTCTTCCCTAATAGTTGACAGATGTTTAGCACTTTGAAGAAAGCCATGTTGATGTTTCCCACTAGAACTGAGAAGTGATCAGTTGCAGCTGTCAGACCTCTTTTCAGACACTAAACATCTACGACAGTTAGTTTAGTTAGTTACATAGATCATCTGAACGATTCTTTCATTGAAAGGATGGTAAATAAGTCAGTTTACTGGATATGTAAATACGGTTAGTGATGAACACGTTGTTTATTTAGTCCTACTCATGCTACTACACATAGCTACCTGTTTTTAAGTAGAAATTCGTCAGTGGAATAGATACAGTTGTCCAAGAGAAATGATATTACGTTAGATTTAAAACTTACGTTGCTACCTGTCAGACATTTTATGTTATTGGGCAAATCATCAAAAATTTCTGTTCCTGCATATTCAGCTCCTTTCTGAAGCACTGAGAGCTTTAACAAAGAGTAATAAAAGTCATTTATTCCTCTAGTGTTGTAAGTATGGACAAGACTGTTCTTCTCAAACTGTGATGGATTATTTATGATGAATTTCACTAGAGGAAATACGTGTTGTGGCAGTGCAGTTAAAATGCTTAACTCCTTCAACGGGTACCTACATGACGTCTGTGGGTGAATGCTACACATTAATTTTACTGCTTGCTCTTGTGGACTCAATACTTCCTTTCTGAGTGATGAGTTACTCCAAAGAATTATTCCATAACATATTATTTGATGTGGTTCATGGTGTGGGTTCCTGTAGTCATGTCCTAGTTCATGAACCACGGGCAACGTATGAGTGGCCAAGTAAGTGGTCCCGACAGTCGGGATACCAGTTACTTTGGAATATGGCTGGGCATCTCGGACATATTCTGAGTCGTGGTCACCTTTGTGCTCATACGGCAAAGACTACCAAATCCACCGGTTAGTCCCTCAGCCGTTAGGGGTAAAACCCAATGGGACTCGGGGCAAGTAAGGCTAGCAACCTGCTTCCTTGGTACTTTAAATATGATGCTGGCAATAATCAGAGCAAAATGCCTCGGACCTTTGGAGGTGACGGAGTCCCACCTCTAACTGACAAACCAGGGACTCCTAAGATACGACTTGGCAAACAAATTGTAATGAGATGGGGAGCTATTACTATCAATGGGGGCTACTCTGGGAAGAAGGTAGAGCTGGCAGAGGCTGCAAGTAAGATGGGGCTGGACGTTTTAGCTGTTAGTGACATTCGGGTAAGGGGTGAGAAAGAAGAGGAAGTGGGAGAATACAAGGTCTACCTGTCAGGAGTCAAAGCAGGAATAGCACAATGGGGTGTAGGGCTTTACATCAGGAAAGAAATGGAACCCAGCGTAGTTGCAATAAGGTATGTAAACGAACGACTGGTGTGGATAGATTTGACAGTGTCTAGCAAGAAAATTAGGATTGTGTCAGTATATTCGCATTGTGAAGGGACAGATCAAGATAAGATGGATAGTTTTTATGAGGCACTCAGTGATGTAGTTGTTAGAGTAAAGGACAAGGACAGTGTTCTGCTCATGGGTGATTTTAACGCCAGGATTGGAAATCGAACAGAAGGGTATGAAAAGGTTATGGGTAAATTTGGAGAGGATATGGAGGCCAACAGGAACGGGAAACAACTCTTGGATTTCTGTGCCAGTATGGGCTTAGTAATCACAAACTCCTTTTTTAAACATAAGAACATTCACCGGTATACTTGGGAAGGCAGGGGAACCAGATCTGTCATTGACCATATAATAACAGATCATGAATTCAGGAAGGCTGTGAGGGACACACGTGTATTCAGGGGATTCTTTGATGACACTGATCATTATTTAATCTGCAGTGAAATTGGGATTGTGAGGCCGAAAGTGCAGGAGGTCAGGTCCATATGTAGGAGGATAAGAATGGAGAAACTTCAGGATAAGGAAACCAGGCACAAGTACATAACAGCGATCTCAGAAAGGTACCAGTTAGTTGAATGTAGTCAGTTACAGTCATTGGAAAAGGAATGGACAAGGTACAGGGACACAGTACTAGAAGTGGCTAAAGAATGTCTTGGAACAGTAGTGTGTAAAAGTAGGATGAAGCAAACAGCTTGGTGGAATGATACAGTCAAGGCAGCCTGTAAAAGGAAAAAGAAGGCGTATCAAAAATGGCTACATATCAGAACCCAGGTAGACAGAGAAAGTTATGTTGAAGAAAGAAAAAAAGCCAAACAGATAATTGCAGCATCGAAGAAGAAATCGTGGGAAGACTTTGGAAACAGTTTGGAGACTATGGGTCAAGCTGCTGGAAAACCATTCTGGAGTGTAATTAGCAGTCTTCGAAAGGGAGGTAAGAAGGAAATGACAAGTATTTTGGACAGGTCAGGAAAACTGCTGGTGAATCCGGTGGATGCCTTGGGCAGATGGAGGGAATATTTTGAAGAGTTGTTCAATGTAGGTGAAAATGCGATCAGTAATGTTTCAGATTTCGAGGTAGAATGGGATAGGAATGATGATGGAAATAGGATCACATTTGAGGAAGTGGAAAAAATGGTCAATAGATTGCAGTGCAATAAAGCGGCTGGGGTGGATGAAATTAAGTCGGAACTCATCAAATACAGTGGAATGTCAGGTCTTAAATGGCTACACAGGATAATTGAAACGGCCTGGGAGTCTGGACAGGTTCCATCAGACTGGACAAAAGCAGTAATCACACCAATCTTTAAACATGGAAACAGAAAAGATTGTAACAACTACAGAGGTATCTCTTTAATCAGCGTTGTGGGTAAAATCTTCGCAGGTATTGTTGAAAGGAAAGTGCGAGTATTAGTTGAGGACCAATTGGATGAAAATCAGTGTGGGTTTAGGCCTCTTAGAGGTTGTCAGGACCAGATCTTTAGCTTACGGCAAATAATGGAGAAGTGTTATGAGTGGAACAGGGAATTGTATCTATGCTTTATAGATCTAGAAAAGGCTTATGACCGGGTTCCTAGGAGGAAGTTATTGTCTGTTCTACAAGATTATGGAATAGGAGGCAAACTTTTGCAAGCAATTAAAGGTCTTTACATGGATAGTCAGGCAGCAGTTAGAGTTGACGGTAAATTGAGTTCATGGTTCAGAGTAGTTTCAGGGGTAAGACAAGGCTGCAACCTGTCTCCACTGTTGTTCATATTATTTATGGATCATATGTTGAAAACAATAGACTGGCTGGGTGAGATTAAGATATGTGAACACAAAATAAGCAGTCTTGCATATACGGATGACTTAGTTGTGATGGCAGATTCGATTGAAAGTTTGCAAAGTAATATTTCAGAGCTAGATCAGAAATGTAAGGACTATGGTATGAAGATTAGCATCTCCAAAACGAAAGTAATGTCAGTGGGAAAGAAATATAAACGGATTGAGTGCCAAATAGGAGGAACAAAGTTAGAACAGGTGGACGGTTTCAAGTACTTAGGATGCAAATCATATTTAAGTGCCTGACAGAGGGTTTATCGAACCATCGTCACAATTCTCTCTTATTCCAGTGTCGTATAGCGTGTGGAAGGAACGAACACCTACATCTTTCCGTGCGAGCTCGGATTTCCTTTATTTTATCATGGTGATCATTTCTCCCTATGTAGGTGGGCATCAACAAAATATTTTCGCATTCGGAGGAGAAAGTTGTAATTGGAATCTCGTGACAACATTCCTCCGCAACGTAAAACGCCTTTGTTTTTAATTATGTCCGTCCCAAATCTTGTATAATTTCAGTGACACTCTCATCCTTATTTCCCGATAATACAAAACGTGCTGTCCTTCTTTGAATTTTTTAGATGTTCTCCGTCAATCCTATCTGGTAAGGATCCCACACCGCGCAGCAGTATTAAAAAAAAACTCTGACAAGCATAGTGTAGGCAGTCTCTTTAGTGGCAATAACTCAGAAGCAAATGCTTCTAGGTTGTAATCATCTCAAAAACAATAATTCTGACATTGTGTACTACTTTTACATATGTGGGAACTCCTGCTTAATCCACGTTGACTCTACACGAAACTGATGCTAGTCTTCAATCTTTAATATTTAACTTCTTCATCACTGTGATAATGTGGTACTTAGAGAGGCACAGGCCCTGTATCACTTCAGAATTTTCCACATTATTTAGGCATTGTCTACCTCGTTTTTCAGCCATCTAAATAAGTATTTGCTTGCAATCCCATCCATCTGATGGATAAAATTCCGATTATCCATCCTAAATTTAGAAGGATGAGTAAATTTAGAAGGGTGTTTAACTTTATATACCTCTATAAACCTATAACACTGTAAAATTAATACACAAAAATTAAAATAAAATTGTTCAAGAATTTTTGTTTTATTATGCGTTAATCTGCCAAAAATTGCTAACATTTCTTCATAACATACCCATGTCTTTTGGATGGCGCTGTTGCAAAATAGCCGGAAGTGGGTAGTTGAGTGACACTGAAAAATAGTAGAAACCCTCTAGGTGATAGGACGCAAACCAAATTTCACACCCATATGAACAGAAACAGACCTTCTTACACAGACTACTGCGTATCAAGATTTTCGAGGCGGAAATAGTCCATGTTTTTGGCTCTTCAGCAATATATAATGCTGATGCTAGGGTTATTGAGGAAATAGAGTTCGATGGGACTGATGGTTGAGAATCTTGATGGTAGATATATCTTGCACCCCTTTAGATCAGTCAGCACACCTTCTCCACATTTGATGGTGACGTGTTCGGCACTCACTGTCTGATGGCTTGAATCCCCCTTTGTCTTAGATTGTGTACTGCACTCCCAAGATTCCTCACGTTCTGTAACACAGAATTCCTGAAAACATGTATCACAGCAAGTAACTGATAAGCAAAATGTATGTAGAGATTCTTATAAGTAGTAGCATATGACTATTGTACTTACTTTACTTCCTAAAACAGTCACTACAGTAATGATGATGATGATATGTCATCTCTGACAGTTCAACATCTGCTGTAAGAATATAAGAAAGTCTCACTGCTTTTATAGTACGCTTCAATTTTGAATCAACAGGAAAAATATGATTAATGAGCACTTCTCAGCAAGATTTTTTCATATCTTAGTGTTGTTTACAATACATGTGCATTTCCAAGAAAGAAGACCTCTACTCGAAGTATTCCGACAATCTATTTGTAGAATTACACGTTAAATATCCAGGAGAAAAACCAGATTAAAAGTACCTCGTTTTTCTGCATCATAAATTTGTATTTAAACAACATTGTGGTAAGAAAGTATTTTTAACGCAGATCCACAATAAATCAAAGTGGTAGTATGTGTGTGTCTTATGAGCAATGGTAGTACAGACTCTGTCAACATTCACCAAGGTCTTATGAAAGATAAAGTTAAAGCGTTATCTCTCACAGATTGTGACCTAGGCATGGCAGCCTGTCTCGTGCTCGCTGTAGCCCGTGGACGTAAAACTGCCTCTATTATTTGGCTAATATTTTTGATTCTTCTGCAGAAGTTAATAAAATTTCTCTACATCGGCCACATAATCCAATGCATGCGGTTCGATATGCAAAATATAAATCATTAATTACAGGGACTGTTTCCAGATCAGCGAAATGAAGTATTTGGGAGTGTTTCTCAAGCAACGTAATGTCTCCATACACAGCATTAAAGTGTTTCACATTAGGATTTACATTATGCACGTTAACTTCTACATAAGAATAAAAGCTTCGCAAAGTTCTTTTTCAATAGATATTATTTCATTAACATGTAAATTATTGCACTGCTAACCAAGTTTTGACAGTTGTGTCTACCTTAATAAAACTGAACTGACAATGAATTACATTTTGTGGACAGTGGAATCTTGAAACACATTTTAGCTTCTTTTTCTGTAGGAGGAAAGTCACATTTCCTTCCTAAGCTCGGCGCCTATTCATTTCCATCCTTCAATCTGATATGCAGTGAGCTATGAGGACTTTTAGAATTTCAGTAGTTTGTTTCGCCTTGCTTAAATGTTCTGCAGTCCATTTTCTACTCATCTGAAAGACAGACAAAAGGATAAGACTGGTTTATTGGAGGACCAACACATGGTTTTATTCGACAACTATGTGAAAAAAAAGTAGATCATACCTTACGGTCCGATTCATTTCTGCTCTTTAATGTGCCTTGCAGTGTGCTAAGAGGTATTATTTAAGTTTCATCTACTTGTTGAACAGATAACTGTGTAGCTATAGGACGGTTCACCTCTTAAAAATCTGACACAGTCCATTTAGCTAGCTCTGTCTTCCTTATACATTTGCTAATCATCTGAAACATAAAGGTAATGGGTAATGTCACTATCCTGAAACGATGGTTTCATTCAAAAAAGCCTATGTGATGTAGATTAAGAGTTACCTTCATGCTGTATAGTCAATAGGATGAAGCAGTTAAAGGCGATATGTAGTAAAACTGTTACTCGCCGATGTCCGAGCAACAACTGACAAGATAGCTCGCACTACGCCTTTTAAAACCAGAAGACCAATGCACTCAACATCGTAAATGACTAGGTCAGCAACATTATTATCCCAGTTGGGCTAGTAGCTTATGTTTTTCATGATACACACTATGCCACACGGTACGTTATCTTGAGGCAGCCATAGTCTCTCTCAGATTTTATGTGGTTTGTATAAATATAAATACTGATTCCATAAAACATGTTTGAACTGCATCGCCAATATTATTTTTAAACGGTGTACAAGCACAGATGAGAATTTCTGGGAGGGGAATACGTGACACACTTTTTCAGAGCCTGGGAATTCTCTCTTCGGGTTTCGTGGTATAATACAAATAAATGCTGATGTCACTTGTTTGTCCTGTTGATTTTTTTATCCGAGAATGTCCCCTCTGCTTCTAGATTCTGAGCACAGTAAGCTTCCTCCACCTCAACCCCCCTGTGGGAACAAGTCTAAGCTCGATCTTTCTTGTCGGAAAATAAGTCTCAACTTCTTTAGGTTTATCTGTTTCCTCATACTTGATTCTTAACACGAGATAAGAAATTACTTCTGACACAGTAGGGATGTGATGATATACAAACAGGGCTTCCAACTCCATTAAGACATTTTTTGTTTTGTTAACCCAACTGTCACCAGCATAATCAGCGGGGAGCTGAGAGAAAAAGAGTAGAGCCGGAAATTCAACAAAAATAAAGTAATTACTCCTCTTTTTAACATTCAGTCAGTCATTCATATTCTTTTCTCAGTTTCATTGAGTAGACTAATATTATTATTATTATCAGTGAATGCACCAAAACCTGTTAAACTAAATCATCTCGAATTTGTTGCTATTGAGTCTGCATTTAGAAGACGAATATATGGTAGCGTCACATTTAAGTGAACACTGCCGATGTTCGACGTCAACATGTAATAACCATTCACAGACGGCAGGTGACATTACTAGCAGTGGAGGGTATATAAGAGGTATAGCATGACGATGAAAACAGTTCAGTCGTTATCGTAATGTGGAAATGTAGCCATTTATCTGACGAGCAGAAGTTCATTATCAATGGCTCTCGGGCCAAGGTTGGAAGCATTTTTGAAACGGCTAAGTTTGTAAACTTTCTGCGTGCCGTCCTGGTAAAAGCATACCGTGAATGAGAAGACTGCTCTATCCAAAAACCGGCGCTGAAGCAACTGTAGAGCACAACGGGTCATAAATGACAGGGGTGAACGACACTGCGGGGATGTATATGGGCGTATAGGCGTGTTACTGTTAAGCAGCTGAGCGCTCAGATGAACCAAGGGGCTACCAAAAGAGCCTCCTCAATCACAGTACAGGGAACATAACTGCGTAGGGCGCCTGAGTAATGCAACCATGCTGACTGCTGTTCATCAGCGTCGAGGTCTGGAATTTTCACGCCAATACCCCAACTGGCCTTCCACTGAGTGGTGGCAGGTGACCTTTTCAGATGACTCACGTCTCATGCCCAATCATACAGATGGTCAGTGGATCGTCAGAAGAGTCCATGCGAGACTAGGGAGTGGTATGGTCTGGGGACTGTTTTCGTGGCATTCCCTAGGTCATCCTGTCATTGTGAAGTGGATAGAAAATGTACATATCCACCCTCCTGAACCAAGTCAACCACCACATTCAGTTTGTTTTCCCTCGGCTCGACGGTATCTACATCTACATCCACATGATTACTCTGCATTCGATGTCCTCCGACAATCCAACCTGGTAAGGATCCCACACCACGCAGCAATATTCTAACAGAGGACGAACGAGTGTAGTGTAAGCTGTCTCTTTAGTGGACTTGTTGCATCTTCTAAGTGTCCTGCCAATGAAACGCAACCTTTTGCTCGCCTTCCCCACAATATTATCTATGTGGTCTTTCCAACTGAAGTCGTCCGTAATTTTAACACCCAGGTACTTAGTTGAATTGACAGTCTTGAGCATTGTACTATTTATCGAGTAATCGAATTCCAACGGATTTCTTTTGGAACTCATGTGGATCACCTCACACTTTTCGTTATTTAGCGTCAACTGCCACCTGCCACACGATACAGCAATCTTTTCTAAATCGTTTTGCAACTGATACAGGTCTTCGGATGACCTTACTAGACGGTAAATTACAGCATCGTCTGCGAACAACCTAAGAGAACTGCTCAGATTGTCACCCAGGTCATTTATATAGATCAGGAACAGCAGAGGTCCCAGGACGCTTCCCTGGGGAACACCTGATATCACTTCAGTCTTACTCGATGATTTTTTTAAAATTTTTATTTATTTATTTATTTATTGTTCCGTGGGACCAAATTAAGGAGAAGTCTCCATGGTCATGGAACGAGTCAATACATGAAATTATAACACGATATTAGAAACAGATAAAATGAAATATAAAAAAAACATATTCAGGTGACAAGTCGTAAGTTTAAATAAAGAAAATCAACAATGTAACACCGGAATTTGCTTAATTTTTTAGCTCTTCCAGGAGCTCCTCGACAGAATAGAAGGAGTGAGCCATGAGGAAACTCTTCAGTTTTGACTTAAAAGAGTTTGGGCTACTGCTAAGATTTTTGAGTTCTTGTGGTAGCTTATTGAAAATGGATGCAGCAGAATACTGCACTCCATTCTGCACAAGAGTCAAGGAAGTGCAATCCACATGCAGATTGGATTTCTGACTAGTATTAACTGAGTGAAAGCTGCTAACTCTTGGGAATGGTCTAATATTGCTAACAACAAACGACATTAAAGAAAATATATACTGTGAGGGCAATGTCAGAATTCACAGACTGTTGAATAGGGGTCGACAAGAGGTTCTCGAACTTACACCACATATAGCTCGAACAGCCCGTTTTTGAGCCTAAAATACCCTTTTTGAATCAGAAGAATTACCCAAAAAAAATACCATACGACATAAGCGTATGAAAATACGCGAAGTAGACTACTTTTCGTGTTGTAGTGTCACTTATTTCAGATAGTGTTCTAATGGTAAATAAAGCAGCATTTAGTTTCTGAACCAGATCCTGAACATGGGCTTTCCACAACAGCTTACTATCTATCCGAACGCCTAGGAACTTGAACTGTTCCGTCTCGCTTATAATATGCCCATTCTGTCCGATCAAAATATCGGTTCTTGTTGAATTGTGAGTTAGAAACTCTAAAAACTAAGTCTTACTGTGATTTAGCATCAAATTATTTTCCACAAGCCACGAACTTATTTCATAAACTACATTATTTGATACTCTTTCAATATTGCACACAAGATCCTTCACTACCAAGCTGGTGTCATCCGCAAACAGAAATATTTTTGAATCACCTGTAACACTAGAAGGCATATCATTTATATAAATAAGAAACAGCTGTGGCCCCAGCACCGATCCTTGGGGAACGCCCCACTTAACAGTGCCCCATTGGGACTGAACATCACTACCACTCTCAATATTGCGGAGAATTACCTTCTGCTTTCTGTTCTTAAAGTAAGAGGCGAACCAACTGTAAGCTACTCCCCTTACTCCATAATGGTTCAACTTCTGCAGTAATATTTTGTGGTCAACACAGTCAAAAGCCTTCGTTAAATCAAAGAAAACACCTAGCGTTCGCAACCTTTCATTTAATCCGTCCAAAACCTCACAGAGAAAAGGGAATATAGCATTTTCAGTTGTTAAACCATTTCTAAAACCAAACTGAACATTTGACAGCAATTTATGTGTATTTAAATGCTCCAGTAACCTTGTATATACAACCTTCTCGATAACTTTAGCAAACACCGATGGCATAGAAATAGGTCTAAAATTGTCAACATTATCAATGTCTCCCTTTTTATAAAGTGGCTTCACTACCGAGTACTTTAATCGGTCAGGAAACCGACCACTCCTAAAGGAAAAGTTACAGATATGGCTAAGTACTGGGCTAACATACATAGAACAATACTTCAGTATTTTGCTAGATACCCCGTCATATCCATGAGAGTTCTTGGTCTTTAGTGATTTAATTATTAACTCAATCTTCCTCTTGTCAGTATCGTGGAGGAGCATTTCAGGTAACAGTCTCGGAACACTCTTTTTTAGGAGCGCTATATGATTCCCTGTTGGGACTAGGTTTCTATTTAGTTTACCTGCTATATTCAGAAAGTGATTATTAAATACTGTACATATATGCGACTTACCAGTAACACGGACATTCCCACTACGCACTGATTCTATATCCTCGACCTGTCTCTGCAGACCAGCCACTTCCTTTACGACTGACCATATGCTTTTAATTTTATCCTGAGACTTAGCTATTCTATCTGCATACCACATACGTTTTGCCTTCCAAATAACATTTTTAAGCACCTTACAATACTATTTGTAATGGGCTGCTGCATTTAGATTTTGACTGTTTCTATCGTTTTGATATAATTGCCACTTTGTTGTACAAGATATTCTTATCCCTCTAGTCAGCCACCCAGGCTGCCTGTTTGTGCTAGTACCCTGTTTTGAACGTTCTAACGGAAAGCAACTTTCAAAGAGCACGAGAAAAGTCTTGAGAAAAGCATTATGTTTATCGTCTACTGTATCAGCGCTATAAACATCTTGCCACTCTTGTTCCTTGATAAGGTTTACAAAGGTCTCTACAGCAACTGGATTAGCTTTCCTAAACAGCTGATGACTATATTTAACACGTGTTGGAGCACAAAAATCTTTTAGAGTTAAAATTTGTGCATCATGATCTGAAAGGCCATTCACCTTTTTGCTAACAGAATGCCCTTCTAGTAATGAGGAGTGAACAAAAATGTTTTCTACGGTTGTTCTACTGTTCCCTTGCACTCTCCTTGGAAAGAATACGGTCTGCGTAAGATTATATGAATTAAGGAGGTCTACCAGCATCCTCTTCCTTGCACAATCACTTATACAATTAATATTGAAGTCACCACATATAACTAACTTTTTGTATTTCCTATAAAGTGAACCAATAACCTCCTCTAACTTTAGCAAAAACGTCGTGAAATCGGAGTCTGGGGATCTATAAATAACAGAAGTTTAGCACCATTAAATTTAACCACACCTGCACAACATTCAAACACCTTTTCAGTGCAGTACTTTGAAACATCAATGGACTCAAATGGGATGCCGTTTTTCACATACACGGATACTCCCCCACACCGCAAAGAGCTCCTCGAAAAGCTGCCAGCCAACCTGTATCCTGCTAAAGGAAGCCTCTGAATTATCTCCTTATTTAAGAAGTGTTCAGATATACCAATAATTTCAGAGTCAACATCTATAAGCAATTCACTAACTTTATCTTTAATACCTTGTTTATTTTGATGAAATATACAAATTCCCTCATTACTCGGATACCTAAGCTTTGTCAAAAGTTATTCCTTTGTTAGAGAGACTTCCCTTAAGCAGGAATACCTATCAGCTGACTTCAATCTAAAAAAGGTGCAGCTCTAACACCCACTACAGCAGGAATTTTCCCATGAGTGATCCCACCAACCCCACCTATGCCGTCTATTACTACGAACTGCGACCTTCCTGACAGGAAATCACGAATCCTGTCGCACAACTGAGGCGATACCCCATAGGCCCGCAGCTTGATTAGAAGTCGCTTGTGAGGAACGGTGTCAAAAGCTTTCCGGGAATCTAGAAATACGGAATCAACTTGAGATCCCCTGTCGATAGCGGCCATTACTTCGTGCGAATAAAGAGCTAGCTGCGTTGCACAAGAACGATGTTTTCTGAAACCATGCTGATTACGTATCAATAGATGGTTCCCTTCGAGGTGATTCACAATGTTTGAATACAGTATATGCTCCAAAACCCTACTGCAAACCGACGTCAATGATATAGGTCTGTAGTTCGATGGATTACTCCTACTACCCTTCTTAAACACTGGTGCGACCTGCGCAATTTTCCAATCTGTAGGTACAGATCTGTCGGTGAGCGAGCGGCTGTATATGATTGCTAAGTAGGGAGCTATTGTATCAGCGTAATCTGAAAGGAACCTGATCGGTATACAATCTGGACCTGAAGATTTGCCCGTATCAAGCGATTTCAGTTGCTTCGCAACCGCTAAGGTATCTACTTCTAAGAAACTCATGCTAGCAGCTGTTCGTGTTTCAAATTCTGGAATATTCCATTCGTCTTCCCTGGTGAAGGAATTTCGGAAAACTGCGTTCAATAACTCCGCTTTAGCGGCACAGTCGTCGGTAACAGTACCATCGGCAGTTCGCAGCGAAGGTATTGACTGCGTCTTGCCGCTTGTGTACTTTACATACGACCAGAATTTCTTCGGATTTTCTACCATATTTCGAGAAAATGTTTCGTTGTGGAACCTATTAAAGGCATCTCGCATTGAAGTCTGTGCCAAATTTCGCGCGTCTGTAAATTTTAGCCCAATCGAAGATCTGTGGGACGGATTAGAAGCCCAATAGAGGTTCTGTGTGACCAATTCGAACGGGCTGTTTGCTCCTCGGATTCTCAACCGAGAAACCCAGTGCATCTGGCCCTGCCACTGGAGTCAACATGGCTTCAAATCCTTGTCAGTTCCTACCTGAACAGCAAGACAATACAACGTGTCACACAGCTCGCAGTGTACACTCATAGTTCGAAGGTCACCAGGATGAGATAACCATGCTCACTCCGTTGGCAACCAAACTCCTCGGATTAAAGCCTAATCGAGGATCTGTGAGACGGATTAGAAGCCCAATACAGGTTCTGTGTGACCAACTCGAACGGGCTGTTTGCGCCACGGATTCTCAACCGAGAAACCTAGTGCAGCTGGCCCTGCCACTGGAGTCAACATGGCTTCACATCCTTGTCAGTTCCTTCCTGAACTTCATTGACTATCTTCTTGCACGTATCGCAGTGGTTCTTGCTGCAAACGGTGGCTATTTAGGGTTTTGACAGGTGGTAACATTTATGTAACTGGAAAGTGCATGTAATGGTTTTGCCCGAAATGTACTTAGATTTAAGGAGCCTAGACGTTTGTTATATGCCTCATTTCACGTTTTTAGGACCAAAGTTTGTCAAATTAGGCAACATATTCTTCAGTTTTTTCGTGCCAAAGACAGACCAGGAAAACAGATGTACCCCAGTAAGAAGACTGCGCTACTTTCACTGCTGATATCAATAAATGGTATCCAACCAATATAGCAGAGAAAAATTTAGAAAAACTGGAAAATTTGCAATGTCACGATTCCTCAATGGCAGTGAAATAAATAATTTAATTGCATATTAACGATAATGTAAATAAGGAACTTTATGCAGGAGTATATAAGAAACTGGCTACGATAATACCAGATAAACATGTAGTAATATAGGTCAAGTCAATAATGCATGTTCTAAGAAGTCTATTCCTGCAGGATTGTATCGTGCAAATAAGCATGCACAACGTCACTCTAAACATTGGCGGCTTAAAAGCTAGCTAAACTTTTCCAACATGTCATTCCTTGCAGTAATCAAGCATGTTCACATTTTCTAATGACAGGATAATGATGTGGCTGTAAATGTCTACAGCACCCAGTATTCAGATTATGATTGTACGACTGTGGAAGATAAGAGGAAAGACAAGGAATTCAGAGCTGTACCGCTGCATGTTACAAAATACCGTTTCGAGGGACATGTGTATCTCTTGATGTTCCAAGTTGCTAATAATACAAATACATTATATTTCTATCGCATAAGAAACTTTTGAGTCTCACAAGTGATAGTACCACGCCTCATCATTCAGCTGCAGTACTCAAACGCTTCATGTGTTATTTTCATATATGAATGGATCTTATGTGTATTTATTTAACGGTCCATAGTATATTCATGACAGCAAGAACGAGTTTGCAAAATTTATAAAATTTAGTAACAAACTGAAATTGCTTTTCATAATCTATGCTGATATGTTATACGTCTTGGAACCAGTCACTGATTGCAGTCATAGTACTGACTCTGGTTTGCATTCGATACGATACATTTACATAAACCTATCAGCATGGGTTTCGAAAAAGACGATAGTGTGAAACCCAGCTCGCGCTATTCGTCCACGAGACTCAGAGGGCCATAGACACGGGTTCCCAGGTAGATGCAGTGTTTCTTGACTTCCGCAAGGCGTTTGATATTGTTCCCCACAGTCGTTTAATGAACAAAGTAAGAGCATATGCACTATCAGAACAATTGTGTGATTGGATCGAAGAGTTCCTAGATAACAGAGCGGAGCATGTCATTCTCAAAGGAGAGAAGACTTCCGAAGAAAAGGGATTTCAGGTGTGCTACAGGGGAGTGTCGTAGGACCGTTGCTGTTCACAATATATGTAAATGGCTTTGTGGATAACATCGGAAGTTCACTGAGGCTTTTTGCGGATGTTTCTATAGTATATCGAGAGGTTGTAACAATGGAAAATTGTACTGAAATGCAGGAGGATCTGCAACGAACTGACGCATGGTGCAGGGAATGGCAATTGAATATCAATGTAGACAATTGTAATGTGCTGCGAATACACAGAAAGAAAGATCCTTTATCATTTAGCTACAATATAGCAGGTCAGCAACTGGAACCAGTTAATTCCATAAGTTATCTGGGAGTAGGCATTAGGAGTGATTTAAAATGGAAAATTAATCGTCGGTAAAGCAGATGCCAGACTGAGATTTATTGGAAGAATCCTATGTAAATGCAGTTCGAAAACAAAGGAAGTAGGTTACAGTACGCTTGTTCGCCCACTGCTTGAATACTGCTCACCGGTATGGGATCCATACCAGATAGGGTTGATAGAAGAGATAGAGAAGATCCAACGGAGAGCAGCGCGCTTCCTTACAGGATCATTTAGTAATTGCGAAAGCGTTACGGAGATAATAGATAAACTCCAGTGAAAGACTCTGCAAGAGAGACGCTCAGTAGCTCGGTACGGGCTTTTGTTGAAGTTTCGAAAACATACCTTCACCGAGGTGTCATGCAGTATGTTGCTCCTTTCTACGTATATCTCGAGAAGAGACCGTGAGGATAAAATCAGAGAGGTTAGAGCCCACACAGAGGCATACCGACAATCTTTCTTTCCACGAATAATACGAGACTGGAATAGAAGGGAGAACCGATAAGAGGTACTCAAGGTACCCTCCACCACACACCGTCAGGTGGCTTGCGGAGTATGGATGTAGATGTAGATGTACCTAATATACACACTACAGCTTTAATCACTAAACCAGGAATATTGCCAGTGGAAATTGTGTGGAGGCTGCAGTTTCATGTAATGGATGGCCGAACAGCTCTATACAATCGCTGGGACTGTAAATGACTTTTTTATTACTAAATGAAATGATGATATTAAGCCCCAAGGCAGAAGCGGATTTTTACTCAGCAAAAGTCTGTCACGTTCGCAAGAAACCCTTTCAGAAGGGTGATGTAAAGTACAGAGACCTTTGCCATTTCACAGGAGCGTATCATCCAGGCTGCAATGAGAATTACAGGCATCAATTATAATATGTCCAGTAAATACCAAAATATGAGGACTTACGATACGCGTATCACAAACCTATATGTGAAAAAGGCTGGAGACAAGAATGAAGAAGAAATGAAGCTAAACCATAGTTTTTAATCTGCCGTCCAGTATGAAAAAATAGAAATCATTCACAAAGTGTATTCAAATAACTCACCTAGGAAGTCACTGCAACATAAATTTCAAAGTTATTGATTCGCTAAATTTATTGATAATCTCCCTTGAAAAGTGTGCATAAGACTTACAACCAGAAGAACTCAAGATAAAGGGACATATTTTTAAAATGATCAGGAGTTCAGTGTTGTGAATCAGAAGGGAATTTCCCATATGACAATGTGAGCAACGAATCGATTCTGCTGGAAGATTGCCTCCCGTCAATCAATGGTTTAAGAGTTTAATCCCAGGTGAAACTGTAACAAAGGCTGAATATCACAGGGCCTATGGTGAATGGAATTCATTCATATGTCGGACACTTTCAGAATACTCTAATTTGTGTTTAAAAATGTTTGTGCTGTTCGTTGCGGACGTCTTCGAAAACTATCATGTCTATGTCTTAAGACATATGAATCAGATCCTCTTCATTATTTTACTTGACATGGCTCGGCCTGCGATGTTCTGATGAAAATTAGTAAAGCAGAATTACTGTTAATAGGTGAAATCGAACAACTCCAATTTATTGAATGAGACATCAAAATCGGAATTGTTCATTATCTTGCCGACATACAGATACTAATAATAGATTCATGGTTGATTATGATGGAAATATCGACAAATCTTACATCATATATGTCTCTGTCAATAACCTATTCAGCTGGATAGTGCTGTAACATCTTCCCGTATCCAATTTTGAATTGCTTCCTCCAGAGAGCGACAAAATTTTTGTGGTGTGGACGTATCAGACAATTCAAAATTTAGTTGCAATACCAAGTGATGAAACGAGAAAATAGTATAGTACAAAGAAACAGACATTGTCCCAATATCCTGCAAACACATATTAATCGCAGTGCGTGGCGTGTCGTGTCACCACATTCTGACTTTAATAAACATTTCATTAATCGTCTCACGCAGCCCTGGAGTTCGCACAAATTAATCGATGACTCCCCCCCTCCCTCCCCCCCCCCCCCCCCCCAAAGAAGTGAATTGCATTCCACTTAATTCAAATCATATATCTGGCCAACGCATTTTACTCATGTTACCATTGAGAGGTATTCGGAACCTTTTGATCAGATAGTGTACTCTGATTTCCTACTCGTAGGCCTATATTTTAACATTTTCTTCTCCAGTATTTAAAATCGTTATGACACGTGAACTTGCTGCTCTGTTCTTAAATCCGATATCAAATATATCGCCTATATATGATACAAACCGACTGTTTCATGTAATTCTTCTTTGTAAACCATGACCTAAAATTTTACATAATAAACGTTGGTTATTCAGTAACATAACAATCACTTTCGTCCACTGCATAAAAATACTTGAAACTACGTGTAAATTTCGAAGTATATCCTTTAACTTGTATGTACTTCATCATGTCTATTCACGGAGTTCAAGTTTCATATTTTCTTCTGTCTTAAAATTTAATGTCAACCTTACCAGCATGTGTTGGAACCCTGTACAATACCTTTCGGGAGATAGCTTACGTCAACCAATCCTGTATGGTCTAGGGCGACTTGTCACGGTTCGCGCGTCTCCCGCCGTCGGAGGTTCGAGTCCTTCCTCGGGCATGGGTGTGTGTGTTGTCCTTCGCGTAAGTTAGTTTAAATTCGATTAAGTAGTGTGTAAGCCTAAGGACCGATGACCTCAGCAGTTTGGTCCCATAGGAACTTACCAGAACTTTCCAAAATTTCCAATCCTGCAAAGCCTGATATGAGGCACAGCTTATCTTAATTTTGATACGTTCAGAAATGCTTGTTGAAGCGACTGTGATATTTTAATCAAAGCGGGAGGTAGAAATACTTTTTGCAGATAGTACTAGTGTTGCAATAAGTTCTATTAGCGAGAAAGCAAGAGAAGTGATTGTGAATGGTACTTTAGAAAGGATTATTAAGTGGTTCTCTGAAAATGGACTATCGCAAAATTTTGAGAAAGCACACTACATTCAACTCTCTACAACAAATAGAGTCATAACCTGCAATAATTTGCCTAGGCAAAATCGAATTTCACTTTTGTAATTCTCTGTTCACATGAAATATACCCTCTGCAAGGCACTTAAGTGTGATTTACAGGTTATCCATATAGATGTACATGTAGACGTGTGTCCGTGAGAAAAAGGAAATTTGTCAAATTGGATTTCACGAATTTATATATATATATATGTATATTATGATTTTTGAAAAAAGACAATATTCTGTTTGATTTATTTTTTATTTTACATTCCCATCCACTCCTTTGGAACCGGTTCAGAAACAATACTGGTATGCGAACAGAGCCGGTAAGTTATAAAGGGCAGCCAATGTCCTACGCATTCACATATTTATCTGTATAATTGCCACTCAGAATAGCCAAAAATTCATTAAACTGAATTTTTCTGAGAAGACAAATCGTGATTGTACGTAGCGTCTGTTTAACGCCATGAGAATGACGCCACAACCAAACAGTAAAAGAAATAACCTCAGGTGAAGATGGACAGCATTGTCTCGATGTGCACAGGTACGGGAAACACGGGCTACAGATGTGAATGTTTTCTGGATGAAGCTGTATGGTTTATGGCTAAAGTGAAGGTGGAAACACTGGTACAGCGAAATATTTGATTGCACTGCAGTTCTGTTATTGTTTTGTATTGAGCAATAATGACCAAAAATTACTCAAAAATGTTTTCTTTTTTTTTTTAAAGTTAAAAAGACACCTCAAACAATAAATGGATCCGTAGATCTGCAACGCTGGACAAGCAACGACCACCATGTATGGGGGTCATGCACTTGGGATTCCATATTGTTAGTGGGCACTTTTTGGAAGGCCGTTTCAAATAAATTGCAGTTGTCGCTCAACGTTATCAACATATGTCTTGAACAACATAAAAGAAAAGAAACCACTTTGTCTCAATTCATTCCATAACTCTAAACTCTTCCAACAGATGGTTTGTTATTTTACTGTACCTTCACTGTTGTTATGAAGCTGTTTTACTGTCATCTTAAATATGCGTGCACTGATTGCATGTAGCTAATTAATTTCCTCTAGCGATTGTTTGATGACCAGTGCGAGTATTTTTTGTTTTTTATTTTTATTGGTTTTCACGCAAAACCCAATCACCAGTTACAGTAATGCAACATACTGACAGAAAGACAACATCATTTTAGCTTCATTACTGAAAATAAAACATAATTGTACGAGATAATTAATATAGAAATACAGTAACCTTACTGCATCATTACCATAGAAGCCACATGTTTTAATGTAAAATCCAGTTATACCTGTACATTGTAAACACAAGGAAAGAACTTCGAATTATAAACCTCTTGTTTGCAAAGGCGAATGATACGCGAAATAGATTTGGCAACTCTTCTGTCCATGGAGGTAGGAGCTGCTCTGAGAAAAAAAAATCCTTAATTTTTAAAACATTTTACAGCGCAGTTATCGCTGCTTATTTATATTTATCTAGTTCTGTTAGTTTACGTAAAACATACTTGTTATTGCGGTATGAATAACAGCTTGGAGAGATTGTTTATTTTAAGAAATGTATTCTTTGTTATTTATAGTTTCTTATTTATAATTTCTTTGTACCTTAAATGCTGTATAAGGTGGACCTTCGCCGACCGGTGTGGCCGTGTGGTTCTAGGCGCTTCCGTCTGGAACCGGCTGACCGCTACGGTCGCAGGATCGAATCCTGCCTCGGGCATGGATGTGTGTGATGTCCTTAGGTAGGTTTAAGTAGTTCTAAATTCTAGGGGACTAATGACCACAGATGTTAAGTCCCATAGTGCTCAGAGCCATTTGAACCATTTGAACCATTTTTTTAAGGTGGACCTTCGATGATTATAACACGCCCAACTAACGTTAACAGCTGTGCTACTGTGCATTTTACTGTGTAATGTGTTTTTTTTTATGACGTAACAATCATCTTCGAGGGTTATATATATGGACTTGGTCATTTCCACAAGGTGCTGTTTGATTTTAAACGTTTTATTTATGAATAACCTTTATATAATGTGCTACACTTTGTCAACATGGCCACTTGGCGTGACGTCCAACACATTTTATAACATAAATGTTTGAAAATCTGTAGATGACAACAAAGTTTATGGAAACTGGCTGTTTGTAAATAAATAAATATTTATGCGATCTTGGCTTTAGATAGCTTTTTTCTCAGGATGAGAATATTGAACAGCATTCCTCAGACTTGATCTTTGGAAGTTAATAGTAACAAATTTCTATTTCTTGAGGTCCTGGTTGAGAAGCCGAGGCTGGCGTGGAATCTGTTACTGAATCGCTCAATAGCATGTGCCTTTCATGTTTGCGGTCCATTTCAACTAACATTGTCAATATGGGTTTTGTTTGGTGGCGAGCATACTATCAAAATCAATGTGTCATAGCAGTGTGTTTCTGAGAAGTAGATCCTGCAGACCTTTCCATAATTGGTCGGGACGTTCATTACCTGTAATACTAACGTTTCCCGGTATCCACGGTAAGAGAATCAGTTGACGCCGCTCCTTTATTCCATTCTATAGAGAAGCAGCTCACTCATACGAACGCACGTGTTTTTGTGGTACGACACAATTTGAGGTACTTTTGGTAGCAAAATTTTTGCGGAGAGAATGACTGATGTAGCGCCCGAATGTCATCAATAACGCACTCTGGATGCCAGAATAATATGTTCCTCGGAGTACGATTTGACGGTGAAAAGAGCATATAGAAATTTTTCTTAGGTGCCAAACTTAAGCAGTGTGACTTTAGATATAAGTAACATGATGAAATTATCTCTTTAATTGTTGGATATGACGCTGTATTTAAAGAAACGATTAGTGTGCAGACTTAAGCATTCTAGGAGCAGGTGAAAACGTGAAACATTTTACTTTCAGCGACGCTGAACGGCTCACAAAGCCTTTTAAGGAGGACGAGCAACGAACACAATTGCAAACTGTAATTAAGACGCAATATAAAAGGTGAAAGATCTATAATGAGACTGGAAGTCAGCTTATTGGAGCACTTTGAACGAATCGAGCTACAACAATGAAGAGCAGTTTATTGTCTAAAGCCGAAACCACGCTATTAATTTCTGTATTCCTGTAGAGGAACGGTTTACAAAATAATAAAAAAAGGAAAGGCAGTGAAAGCGGAGAAGGGAGGAGGGAAGCACAAAGCTTTGAGGGCAGTCGTTTGAGGGATTCAAATAACGCGGCCAATCTGCCGCCACGCGCCAGCCGCCAGCCGTCTATTGTTTGGCGCACCCTCTTCCCTTCGCCGGCTGCCACAAAGCATTTTTTCCCGTCGTACTTGCACTTCACGCCTTTCGTTCTAAATTCCGCGGACAGCAAAAGAACTATCATTCATAGCTGCGGCTTAGGCCCGGCTCTGCCGTACGATTAACTCCGGCAGTACCAAGGCGTTTTCCGTAACGCACAGTCGCACGGTACCACAAATAATTTCAAAAAAAGACGAAGTTCGTTAGTTGATGAGGAATTATATATCAACAACATACTTTTTAAAGACTTACTGATGTTCTAGTAGGGTAAATAACCTGAAAATATCTTTGCGCACACTCTTAGCAATATCAATGCACTTCCAGTAACGTGTAATAGCGACTTCGTAACCGAAACAAATAAATTTGAAAAATGCAAATCTGGTTCATTGTTGACCTTTCATCCCAAAATTCTGTTTAAACAGATACTGATGTGTAAGTAAGGTCCTGAATCTGGTAATTTTAAATTTATTTGATGAGGAAATTGAAATCTACTACTGAGAGACAACATGTATGGAAACTGGTAGAGGAAATGAATAAAAGTGACATATTTTTTGATAATTTTAAAATATAAAATATAATTTTAAAATATATAATTTTTCCGAAAGGTGGGCTTGCGGTAACAGCCCTGCCCTCCCTCAAATTGGTACTGCGAGGGTTAAACTTTATATGAGACGAAGATACAGTATTCCAACACTCCATCCTTTTCCTTCCTTTCATGACGACGGGTGACATTCTGACAATTATGTGGACTCATAGGAAAATAACGTACGTGTGGCCTGCAATCTGTAAGTGACACACGTGAATTTTTGCTATTAACGGTGTATAACAATTATATCTCGTTTATTTATTCATAAATCTCGTAATTCAGTATCAGCAGTTTCTTGTGGAATGTTTCTTGTGGAATATTAAGGTGCAATACTGCAATTACATTCCAGGACTCTCCTGGGAGACTTTCGTGGAGAGCTTCAGCGTATAGGGAGGAAGTTCTCACTTGCTAACGTAACGGAGGCAATAGGCACACTTCACAGTTTGGGAGGGGGGAGGGGTGAAGAGAAAAGCCAGAGGAGTGCCAACACTATTTAAAATTATGGCATTGAGGTTAGATCACAACGAATAATAAATTCTTGAATTAACGTTTATAGTGAATAAAGTCATTATAAATGTACTGTAATCGAGAAAATATTTACTCATTTAGAAATTAGAGAAAAGGATACCATGAAAATTAACTGTATTTCTGAGGACATGCGTTACTTCGTGTGAGTTCTACAGTGATCGTAAACTTATTAGTCAGTTTGTAGACTTCTCATGGTGGAAAGTGTACGAGGAGGATTCAATAAGTGATGCAACACATTTTTTCTGAAAGGAGGTTGGTTTTATTCAGGATTCCAATACACCATATTACTCCCCAGTCTTTTGGCTACAAAACGCTAATTTTGAACATGATCTCCGACGGCCTTTCGCCACCTTAACTGGGACGGCATGTATCCCTGCATGGTACCACTCTACTGGTCGACGTCGGAGCCAACGTCTTGCTGCATCAATAACCCTCCCATCATACACACACTGTTTTCGACGAAGTGCATCCTTCATTGGACCAAACAGAAGGGGGTCGGAAGGTGTGAGTTCAAGAATGTAGGGTGGATGAACACGAACTGCCCAATGAAGTTGTAAGTAGGCTGTTTAGGTTTTTATGTTGGTAACGCCATGTAGCGCTCTATATGAAAATCACTGACTGTGCTGTGTGCAGTCTGTGGCTGGTTTGCATTGTTGGAATTTGCTATTGTAGTGTTGGACAGTTGGCTGTTAACAGCGCGTAGCATTGCGCAGTTGGAGGTGAGCCGCTAGCAGTGGTGGATGTGGGGAGAGACATGGCGGAGTTTTGAGAGCGGATGATCTGGACGTGTGTCCATCAGAGACAGTAAATTTGTAAGACTGGATGTCATGAACTGCTATATATATATATATATATATATATATAATGACTTTCGAACACTATTAAGGTAAATACATTGTTTGTTCTCTATCAAAATCTTTCACTTCCTAACTATGCCTATCAGTAGTTAGTGCCTTCAGTAGTTAGAATCTTTTATTCAGCTGGCAGTATTGGCGCACGCTGTATTGCAGTAGTTTGAGTAACGAAGATTTTTGTGAGGTAAGTGATTCATGAAAGGTATAGGTTATTGTTAGTGAGGACCATTTTTTGTAGGCATTTTTGAAAGTCAGATTGCGTTGCGCTAAAAATATTGTGTGGCAGTTTAGTGTTGACCAGAATAGGTAAAGAGCGAAATGTCTGAGTACGTTCAGTTCTGCTCAGCTGTTTGAAAATCAAATTATGTAAGAGGTTTATCAGCACAGTCATTCATAAATTTTTCTAAGGGGGCGTTTCAAAGTTTCGTGCGCGCCTTTCTCGTGCGCAGACTTGTGTGAGCCCTTGCGCTGTCATGGGGAGAAGGAGAAGTTGGTTTGCATTTTTGTGGCGACGAACACGCTCAAGTCATTTATTCAGTTCCCTGAGGGTGGCATAATACATTTTCGAATTCATCGTTGCACCATGAGGGATGACATCAAACAGAATAACTTCTTCAGAGTCCCAGAAAACCATCGCCATGACTTCACCGGCTGAGAATGCGAGAGTGAACTTTTTTTCCGGAGGAGAGATGGTGTGGCGCCACTCCATGGATTGATGTTTTTCCCATTTCGAAGAAGATAACCCATGTATCATAGCCTCTGACTATGTTCGAAAAAAACTGGTCACGCTCAGCCTCATAACGCGCTAACAATTCAAAGTTGGTCCTGCGTTGCACTTTCGGTCTTCCATTAGGCTGCGAGGTACCCAGAGGGCACAAACCTTCGAGTACCCCATGCGGTGGACGAGTGTGTCAGCACTACCAACAGAGACGGCCACTTGAGCATCAAGGCGTTTGATTGTGATCCGCCCATCACCCCGAATGAGAGTGTCCACACGCTCTAACACTGCAGACATCAGAGCTGTGTGTGGCCCGTTGGTGCGGTTCGCCGGCACGCCGGAGATCGGACTAATTTGCTCGACCTTCCTGCAGCGACGACAGATGTCTTACCCAACGACTCACGCTGCTTTTGGTCACTGCCACGTCTTCGTAGGCATTCTGCAAGAGCCTGTGAATATCTGCGATGATCTGGTTTCTCGAATCTCAATGAAAGCTCTCTGCTTGGTACCCACATCCCCTACAGATGGCATTTAGAAAGTTACGAATAGAGCCTCCAGCTGTCGGAACTTCATGACACTATAGGGCCTAAAGCGCGAATATTCTACGATATCGCACAACAAATTCTACGTTTTCTCAACCGAAATCGGCCGACAAAAACGGAGTGTTGCATTACTTACTGACCACCCGTCGTATATATTGTTTACTCCCTTTTTTATTTCTGAGTCATGACTGATGCATTTCTTTTTCACATCAATTACAATCGATTTCGGACACACAATTCCATCTTTGGGAACACAATGTGGGAATCGACATCCAGAAGTACATCATGTGAACATGAGACAGGTCCCATAACAGATAGAGAAACACCTCAGCTGACTGTCAAGGGATGAATGGGGAAGGAATTCGACCATGACCTCCTCAAAGTAACGACTCCGCAACTAACATTTATGAAATTATAGTAGCACATAAAACGTAGGCTTGGACGGTCATACATGGAAATGTAAGCCCACTCTTCTCAAATGCGAGTCCATGATAGTCACGCCCGGTTGTTTCGGTTACTAAAAGAGAACTCCTCATAAAATAATGGAAACACGTCAAATTATTAAAGCGACCTTTACTTATTGTTCAGCTCCTCAATGGGTCCACGCAGGGTGTTGCGCAATTAGTATTACTGACTTCAAGGGATTATAGAGGCGACGTAGTAGATATATCTCTGACGCCGGCAATGTAATGAGCCAACCACCATACATTATTACAGAGTTAAACCAGTGAATAAAACCTACATAAAAATGTATCGCTTGGGTGTAATATAAGTTTGAAGATCAGATCACTTTCAAATCTCCCGCTAAAGATCACGCACACAGCGCACCCTGATGTCATTCCACAAGGTTTGTCTGTGACTCATGCTTCCGTATAAACGGCCCAAAAACCCTGGTGTGTGTTGAATAATTTCTTTAGCTGCCAGAACTTGTGCAAGGAGATATTCTTTCGATGGTACAGTGAACCGATTCACAAGACTCTTCATATGGTCGCAAAAGAAAAAGTTGAGAAGTTAAATTTGGCAACCGAGGTGGCTAAGAAGTTAGTCCATCCCGACCTACCCGCCTCTCACCGTGTGTTTGGTTGAAAGGTCGGCGGCAGAGATCTGCAAATAGGGCGTTTTGCCTCTCACTCATACTTGTTGGAGCGCATCATGGTCGGGCATAGGGTGCGCGAGTATGAATGCTCGGAGCGGGAGGCTGTGGTCGAACGAGGCTACGATGGGAGGGCAGTGGCACTCACCGCGATGCTTTTGTGACCGTCATAGCCGTGACTCTGTACGCCTGCAAGCTGATATACTCCGTACAGTTGATGGATCTACACTCACATCCATTTACTTATTACCCATTACTTGAAAGCACTAAATATGACAATAATAATAAGAATCTTAGGTTAGATATAGGTTAAGATATGATAAACTGTTAGTATAAAACTGCAGCGAATTGAAGATCTTGGATCAGTCCGGTGAAAGGGCCATGCCCACTGGGATTAGCTCGGTGCGCACGGCCGATAATGTAGGTTTGTACACCACGCTGGCACACCTGGAATGATGCAGGTAGTGCAGACTAGTTTAAGTATTTGCACAACGTAGTATAGAATTAGTAACAGACATCAACGTATATAACTTGTTGCTAGCTCAGCAAGTCAAAGTAACATGCAGAGTTGTATGGTAGCTATAATTTCGCACCTTACAAGCACTCATCCACATACTTTGCCTGGAACTACAACCACAATTAGATATCATGTGATAGGTTGTACATCGTATATGTAATATTTAAAGGAGACTGACATTGTCACGTACGCCTTGTAATAATTGATAACGCTTATTGCATGAATGGTGACAGAGTGCTTTATTATAAAAACGGCGTAATGAACGAGTGCCTATTCTAATAGAGGTTGGAACGCCAGTGGAGATGAAATGGCAGGCAGAACTCAAGCTGTGGGTGGAAGGCCTGCACAGGTGTTGGTCTTGCTTAAAAACATTAAGTAGCTAGATGGACGTCGTGGCACCTGAGCTCTGGAGCACAACAGGGTGACGGCCGGCCGCAGTTTTAGCAGGGCCGGAAGGATAACCAGATAATACTTCCAAACTCTGCAAATCTTAGACGCAGGAGAGAATAATGAAGAAGCGGCACCTCGGAAACCACGCAGGCTGGGTTATTTCAAAGGATTTTTACTCAAAAGCGTACCATTGTACGAGTGTAGGTATTTCCTCGAAAACTTTCCGCGCTGGACGACAAAAGACTAAAATATGGTTGGTCGGCATTCGGAAGAATCTGTAGAGAGGGAGAATATTCCGTAGTTTCGGGAATATGATTCGTTTTCGGAATTACGAGGGTGGGGAGCCGAGCCTTGTTGGGAAGACAGCAGTGGAGAGACGTGGTCTTCCGTTGTGAGCGCCAGTGTGTGACGGTCGCTCGATATCAGCTTTATTGGTACGGACGGCCTTGCTGTCTTTGCTCTCAGGAGAGTTTATAGTTAGAACAGTTAGGTACTGTACTGTTGTGAACCTATACGATTCTGGACTTCACCTCCGGGTTGGAAGTCGTCATTGAGTACGCAGCGTTCAGTAATTGAGAGCACTTCCTCTGAGTATACTTACGTTGAGACGTTATCTCAACTCCGCCCTTGTGGCTGGGAGTTCGTGGTTCTCGTCTGTAGAACACAGAGAGGAGAAGACAGTATTAGAGTATATTAATCAGGGGACCGCCTTCTGCCGTCCTTTTGTTTGAAAGAGTTTATTTGTGGCTGGAGTTCTTCCATCATCGCAGACGAGTACAAGAACCATCACTTCGACGCACCGGACGCAGTACATACGGTGATATCGCAAATTGATTCGGTTTATTAGGGCTATAAAATCTAAACAGCTGTGATCACGTTAGTTTATTTCCACTGAGGTTCCACACCACCGTGGATCATCTTTGAAGGTAGTGTCTTCTAGTGTTTGGTACGTAGATGATGTCAGTCATTTCGCGTTATTGATATTAGACCGTTCAGGTATAATAAGGGGCAGAGTTGGGCAATTGATTAGTAATTTTACTTAGTAAATGTAAACTTTGTAATATAAAGTTTTTTTTAATCTAAAATAAATGTATAAGCAGCAACAACGTTTATCATTTAGTAGGATTAGTTGCCTTCATCATTCATTTTTGTTTAGATTGTAATTTATAGAGTTAAGAGATCCTAAGATCTGCTTCAGAGGGTAGTCAGACAGGGCCAAATCTTCATTTTAACGTTTATTATTCTCCGTTGCTCATATTCATTTTACACCCGCCTGGAGCAGCATCCTGGAGAGTTAATAATGATACACTACGTGATCAAAAGTATCCGCACACCGTCAGAAACATCTGTTTTTTCATATTAGGTGCATTGTGCTGTCACCTTCCTCCAGTTACTCCATATCAGCGACCTCAGTAGTCATTAGACATAGTGAGAGAGCAGAATGGGGAGCTCCGCGAAACTCACGGACTTCTAACATGGTCAGGTAATTGAGTGTCACTTTTGTCATACGTCCGTACGCGAGATTTCAACATTGTAGGTCCACTGTTTCTGATGTGATAGTGAAGCGGAAACGTGAAATCACATGTACAGCACAAAAGGATACAGGCCGACCTCGTCTGTTGACTGACAGAGACTGCCTACAGTTCAAGAGGATCATATGTATAATAGGCAGATATCGATCCAGGCCATCAAACAGGGATTCCAAATCGCATCAAGATCCAATGCAAGTACTATGACAGTTAGGCGGGAGCTGAGAAAACCTGGATATCATGGTCGAGCGGCTGCTCATAAGCCACATATGATGCCGGTAAATGCTAAACAACGCCTCGCTTGGTGTAAGGAGCATAAACACTGGACGATTGAACAGTAGAAAAACGTTGTGTGAAGTGACCAATAACGTTACACAACTTAATCTGCCAGCGTGTGTAGTCCCAACAGTAAAATTCGGAGGCGGTGGTGCTATGGTGTGGTCGTGTTTTCCATGGAGGGGACTTGCATCCCTTGTTGTTTTGCATGGCACTATCACGGCACAGGCCTACATTGATGTTTTAAGCACCTTCTTACTTCACACTGGTGAAGAGCAATTCGGGGATGGCGATTGCATCTTTCAACACGATCGAGCACGTGTTCATAAGGCACGATCTGTTGGGGAGTGGCTACACGACAATAACATCCGTGTAACGGACTTACCTGCACATAATCCTGACCTGAATCCTGCAGAACACTTCTGGGATGATTTCCAACGCCGACTTTGTGCCAGGCCTCACCGACCGACATCGATACCTCTCCTCCGTGCAGCACTCCGTGAAGAATGGACTGCCACTCCGCAAGAAACCTTCCAGGACCTGATTGAACGTATGCCTGCGAGAGTATAAGCTATCATCAAAGCTAAGGGTGAGCCAACACCATACTGAATTCCTGAATTCCCGATGGAGGGCGCAACGACCTAGTAAGTAATTATCAGCTACGTATCCGGATACTTTTGATCACATAGTGTAGCATAATCAAGAGACACCCATAGTGGAATAATAACACAATAGCCCACTAACTGTACTAATTAAAGGAACTGCTGTAGATATTTAGAAATGGGACCCACTAATGAGTAAGGTAGTTGTTTTGAATAAAGAATTTTTTATTTACCTTTCCTGTAGACGTAAACTCCTGGATGCTAGTGTCTAGCAGCACCATCATTATGAGCCGTAAGAGAAAATACTTCGTTTTATACAATAACGAAAATTAGGAATCGTTTAATCCTTCCAGTACCACTGGGGTCGATATGACCCCATAAACACATTCTAAATATGTATCTCCTTTGTTATTAGAATTATTATTTTCTAGATATGCGATTTTTTCCCTATGTATCAATTGTATCTAGTGATGTTTCCTTAATTTTTATGTTTACAGCATATTAAATCCTCTAATCATTGGTTTAGTACTGAGTATTACTGAGGTCAATATGACCCCAACTTAAATTGTTTTTCTGTTTCATGAATCTAACTTGTATGAAAATAGAATGATGAAGTTTAGTTTGAATACCTGTTATGTAAAACACCCGCAACAATGAAAAATTTATTTTCCGCTCATTTTTGTAGTCATTGCTAGAATTCCATTCAACAGCTGTAGTTGTTCCCTCAATAGTATCCTGAGGTCAATAAGACACCTTGACCACATTGGAAAATCGTATATCCCTTATTATTAAGGCTGTTTTTTTTATTCAATATATATGATTTTCTCTCTTTTAGTCAATGGTATCGAACGATATTTTGTTCACTTTCACATTTAGAACACGATAAAATTTACTCGTTTTCTTTTTTTTTTTTTTTTTTTGCACTGAGTACCTGAGGTCAATATGAATCCAACTTAAATTTCTTTTTGTTCCTTGAACGTAATATTTCTGAAAACACAGTCATAACTCTCACACTGAACAACTTTAATGTATGTTTTTACGTTAGTTCATTAAAATACTGTCGATAATTCCGATGTAATTGGTTGGGGTCAGTATGACCCCAGTGATAATCAGTGACGATAAAAAATCTTAGTAGTAGGAGGGTTAAAGGTTTCACAGGAAAATTAGCTATCACCTTTTGTACTGATGGACGTTCTCGGAATGAAAAGCCTCACTGCTGTTTTATATAGCACCATCTGCTTCATCGTTCCAGAGTTACACATACTAACGTGAAAAAAGTTATGGGATACCTGCTTATGACGAGAAGCGACCTTCTTTGGCACGGCGTAGTGCAAGGACTCGATGTGGAATGTACTCAGCAAATCGTTGGAAGTCCCCTGCAGAAATACTGGTCCGTGATGCGTTTACAGCTGTCAGTAAAGGCCCAAGGCCCTTGGATCGGTCTTCTGTTGTCATAGACAATTAACGCCAAATTTCGCCACACTGTCCTAACGGATATGTTCTTCGTACGTCCCACATAGACTTCTGCGGTTATTTCACGCAGTGTTGCTTGTCTGTCAGCACTGACAAGCTTACACAAACGCTCTTGCTCTCTGTGGTTGAAAGAAGTCCGTCGGCCACTGTATTGTCCGTGGTGAGAAGTAATGCACAAAATTTGGTATTCTCGGCATATTCTTGACTCTGTGGACCTCGGACTACTGAATTCTCCAACGATTTCGAAATGGAATATCCCATGCGTCTAGCTCCAACATCCGCGTTCAGAATGTGTCAATTCTCGTCGTGCGACCATCCTCAAGCCGAAAACCGTTTCACTTGAATCACTTGAGTACAAGTGACTGCTCCACAATGCACTGCCCTTTTGTACCTCGTATACGCGATACTACTGCAATCTGAATATGAGTATATCGCTATCTTATGACTTTCGTCACTTCCGTGTAATTATGTCTGTGACACCAGCTAAGAAATTAGAAATCTAATAGGAACGAAATTGTCTCAAAATTATTCTCTGTCAGTTCTATCATTACAATGAATTGTCAAGATATCATCTACTTGATCCAAAATAGGGCTCTTTCGTCTCTCTGAGATAATGTTCCCTGCTGACTGAAATATCTGTCGCTAGGCAAATTTGTGGCTGGAACACAAAACATTCTACTCGCTAAATTAGATAGCCCGAGAAAGATACTACAGTCATGCTTCCACCTCTCACTCGGATTGTCGACGTCGCTACCATCCATTCGGGTCAAATACAAGTCGATATCATCGGTAGATTGTGATATGGCCCATAACATTGTCATTCCGAAAACAGAGATTACATTTCTTTGGCACGTAAGCGCGGCTGCCATTTTCTCTGCAGCCGTAAATAAATATTTACAGATATCACAAAAACAGAGCGAGGTTACGGTTACTTTCTAATTTTTAATAGCTAACATGGAAGCATATTTCGTACCAAGTTTCACGCAAAGCAAAAACGGAGATAATTTTTAATAATCGGGTGGGCAGCCACGGACGTGTTACAACTCGATGCTACTTCCCAAATTGGACTTTCCCCTCTATGGGACGGAACAGTGCTCTTTCTGTGCCATGAGTATCTACAGTTAACAGACAATAATACAAAAAATGTGCTGTACTGTCAAAATACGAGGGAAACTGAAATGACCATTTTACAGATAAGTACAACTTACATTTCCAGAACATGTAGCGTATATAGCTATTAAGAAAACATAGCTCCCTATTATCAGGCTCTTCATTACAATAATTTTGCAACTTAATCACCCACATTAAAACAATCTGAATTGAAGAATACTTATTTTTTTCTTAATTAGTAAGTATTTCACAGACGTCCTCTTCTGCAAACCTTTCCTTGATTTTATTGTACTGCCTAAGTACAAACTGTAGCGTTCTAGAAAGCAGCCCCATCTGATCGCGTCTAGCTTCAAGCTTGTCCGTATAGAATACATGTCATCAATTTTATTCATGGAACAGACAGTATCTTAGGCAGCCTAAGTCGCAGAACAAACCCCCGCAACTCCATTTTTCTATTAACGTCATCAAAAATGTGTTTCAGAACTGTATTCAAAAATTTTGTAGCACATGCTTAATGCCAAAAGGATTGCAGTGCCTTACATACACTCCTGGAAATTGAAATAAGAACACCGTGAATTCATTGTCCCAGGAAGGGGAAACTTTATTGACACATTCCTGGGGTCAGATACATCACATGATCACACTGACAGAACCACAGGCACATAGACACAGGCAACAGAGCATGCACAATGTCGGCACTAGTACAGTGTACATCCACATTTCGCAGCAATGCAGGCTGCTATTCTCCCATGGAGACGATCGTAGAGATGCTGGATGTAGTCCTGTGGAACGGCTTGCTATGCCATTTCCACCTGGCGCCTCAGTTGGACCAGCGTTCGTGCTGGACGTGCAGACCGCGTGAGACGACGCTTCATCCAGTCCCAAACATGCTCAATGGGGGACAGATCCGGAGATCTTGCTGGCCAGGGTAGTTGACTTACGCCTTCTAGAGCACGTTGGGTGGCACGGGATACATGCGGACGTGCATTGTCCTGTTGGAACAGCAAGTTCCCTTGCCGGTCTAGGAATGGTAGAACGATGGGTTCGATGACGGTTTGGATGTACCGTGCACTATTAAGTGTCCTCTCGACGATCACCAGTGGTGTACGGCCAGTGTAGGAGATCGCTCCCCACACCATGATGCCGGGTGTTGGCCCTGTGTGCCTCGGTCGTATGCAGTCCTGATTGTGGCGCTCACCTGCACGGCGCCAAACACGCATACGACCATCATTGGCACCAAGGCAGAAGCGACTCTCATCGCTGAAGGCGACACGTCTCCATTCGACCCTCCATTCACGCCTGTCGCGACACCACTGGAGGCGGGCTGCACGATGTTGGGGCGTGAGCGGAAGACGGCCTAACGGTGTGCGGGACCGTAGCTCAGCTTCATGGAGACGGTTGCGAATGGTCCTCGCCGATACCCCAGGAGCAACAGTGTCCCTAATTTGCTGGGAAGTGGCGGTGCGGTCCCCTACGGCACTGCGTAGGATCCTACGGTCTTGGCGTGCATCCGTGCGTCGCTGCGGTCCGGTCCCAGGTCGACGGGCACGTGCACCTTCCGCCGACCACTGGCGACAACATCGATGTACTGTGGAGACCTCACGCTCCACGTGTTGAGCAATTCGGCGGTACGTCCACCCGGCCTCCCGCATGCCCACTATACGCCCTCGCTCAAAGTCCGTCAACTGCACATACGGTTCACGTCCACGCTGTCGCGGCATGCTACCAGTGTTAAAGACTGCGATGGAGCTCCGTATGCCACGGCAAACTGGCTGACACTGACGGCGGCGGTGCACAAATGCTGCGCAGCTAGCGCCATTCGACGGCCAACACCGCGGTTCCTGGTGTGTCCGCTGTACCGTGCGTGTGATCATTGCTTGTACAGCCCTCTCGCAGTGTCTGGAGCAAGTATGGTGGGTCTGACACACCGGTGTCAATGTGTTCTTTTTTCCATTTCCAGGAGTGTATATTGGGGCGTCTGTCAGAGAAAAACGAAATTCTGTTGTAATTCTCGGGTTTTACTCCGAAGTTAAATGTCCCCCCAATGTGCTTCTTAACTAATTTTCCAGATGTTTTCTTCTCAGGAAAGTGAGTTGTCACCAGTACCATGTTTTGCAGTGCCATAAACAAAAGGCGCAGTAATAGCCAAGTGATACATATGCCTATATGTTTCGGTCACGCATCTGCTTTTCATGCACATGCATTCACGCCTACAACTTGCTCAGTACTGGGCACTGGACTCGCCTGTATTTCATTGGCTTGTCTTTCAGTGTTTCCCGCAACCGTGTAGGATGCGGAAAAATGGTTGAGCTCCACATTCCCAATTCTGAACCGATGTTAGCAAGCTCTTGACATAAGGGGCAAAATAGTTCACCTCATTTTAATTCGAATGGAAGAAGATTTCTGTCACACATTTCTACACAGTTCTTAGTTCCCATAGCTTTCACTAATACTGGTATTGTTTTTAACTTGCATTTTGCATTGTTCTACAGACATGTGCCTTCAGATACATAGATAACACAGGACAGCAGAGCACCTGCTACAGTACACGACACGCAATCAGTCACTAATGAAAACCTCTTCCAAACACTGTTTCAACCACCGTCTTTCGCATTCAGGACATATTCTTTCGAATCAAGATTTGCTTTCACACTCTCCATATATCACGTTCATACGTCATGATTCTGCAACGGGCGACTGAACAGCGAACGGATAACTAGACACTCGACCAGTTAGAACATCGGATGCCCTAACAAGCGTGAAGCATGTCGAGAGCATTTGATCCCCGCGTCTGCTTGGTGTCCAAAACGGTTATATTTACATCTGCCAGATTTTCACGGAACTACATGTACCGTGAAATTCGAGGAAACATAAACGCCACATGCATACCTCTAGCCGGCGGTCCCAACGTGCCAAAACGCGCAGCCGCGCCATCACGTTGGAACCACCGTCACTGACGAAGTAACGGTAGAAATACTGCAACAACTCCACAAATACGTCTTGCAGGAACGTCCAGTATCTGGCATCCATTAGGTTCCCTCTTCTCAGTTTGTGTGCGTACCATGAAGTGGGAGATTTGAATCAAACTTATTTTGGATGGAAGCCTTATATTTCAGGGCATGGGACGTTTATGAAACTTTATTTATTAAATCGCCAATATAAACTCTAGGAGGCTATAATAACAATCACTAAACACCCTATATACTGCAGGAATTGTTTTCTGCGTGGCGATAGAACAGGTATCTTTATGGATTCATATTGCAAAGCTACTGTACCTAAGTTCACGTCTGCACGTACAGCTTCGTTAACACAGATGCTCCGGAAAGCTCTATGCAATGTTTGACAAATAGTCCTTTTGATCAATATCATGCACTCACTGTCGTATTACATTGGTTATGTAGCCATGGACTAATTTCTGTATGCCTGTGTGTCTACATAAGCGTCCCAATCTCTCTTACGTTATTGTGATGGTATCAACGTGAGATACGCAGTGGAAGCACTGGAGCTGTTGCAAAAACTGCGTATATAAGCGAGGCGTCTATGGTAGTGACAAGATACTGGGTTCGGTTTAGGGAAGAAGGCAGTACAAATCCTTATCTGGCCATCCAGCTTTAAGTTTTCGATACTTTCTTCCAATCACTTAAGACAAATTCCAAAACTGGTCCTTTGAAAAGGAGTATGCCAACATATACCCCTACCCTTCTTCTATCTGACTATCTAAGCATGTGCACCGACTCTAAGGACAATGTCATCGACGGGGCCTTAAATTCTAATCTTCCTTTCCTTGCCAGTAACAACTGTGTAAGTCAAGTCAACATAATTAGGTAAGAACGTCAACTTTTTTTTCTATATACATCAGCATCTGTAGTATACATCCGTACAGACAACGCACAACTCTGCATTCCTTAAACGCCGTTATTTCCTTACATTTATTTAGTGGCGATAATGTGCGATTGACGACAGTATCGACTAAATAAAATTAAACTGTTCTTGTCCCACTCTGATAAACTGGTTATTTTATTGAGAACTTCTGCGGTCCTGATACGTAACCCTCTGGCATAAGTTACGATATCGCCGTATCTGTGAAACATTCTCTGTCCGACGGTCCTGTATTAATTCTATTAGAGCTGCATAAAGCACTTCATCCGACGACGAATGTCGTCACGATTCCTTAAAGAGGTCGTGACCGTTTTGTTTCTCCTTCGTCTTCAACTGAGTTAGTGTTGGTAGCGTGGCGTTCAACTCCACGTTTTCGTCTTACTTGCTGTTGTGCATTCGATGTGCCAAGAGTAGAGTAATTACGTACCTTAAGTCAACGGTTTCTCTTGTAGCTTCTTTTGCTTTTGCAAGTGGGGAGTAACAGACAGAGTTCCTATCGCTTAGAACCAGAAGAAGCACCGAAATGTCACAAAATTACTGTACCTGAAAAGTACACCATTTATAAGCTACCTTAACACATTATGAAATAGACAGACGTAAGCGAAAACTAAAATTAAAACCGACATGAAAAGTTCGCATCAGACAGTGAGACACACGAGCCAATAAGCAAAATGTAACACTTCATACTATCTTTCAGAACTGCTGATGTAGTAATTTTAATGTTTACCATCGAACTGCCATATCCTTTTCATGATATTTCGACATGCTGCCAAGTTGTCATCTAGGGGTACTGACAGTTCGTTGTTTGAACGCCAACCAAACTGTACATGAGACACGTTGCATTCTACTCACGAACACTGTCAACGAATAAAAAAGGCGCACAGGGATCTAGGATCAACCTAAAAATTACGCCAAACACTAAAAACAAAAACAGTTACAGGTATCGAAAAAAGGCACTTAAGAATAAGCAGAGAGAGTGAGAGGAAGACAGCGTTGCTGTTTTCCGACGCAATTTCAACAAATAGAGCGTCAGATCCTACGACTGACTGGAAATAAAGACTCTGATCCTGTTAAATAAGTTATTAGCCACTCTAATATCGATTACATACTTTGTTACACTGTCACAGAAGTTCGGCTTCTGTACCTCAATACTCGTAGCTTCTTATTTTATTTCATGACCTCAAGTGAGGCAATGTTCTGCAACAGCTCATTTACTTGACTACTTACTTCTGATATAAGGCGAGCCGTAGACGTTCAGTATTTTGTCCTGTAATATGTTGTAAATATTGTTGAGGTTCTCCCTAGACCACACAATATAAATGTGTAATAATAGTCTGTTGTTGTTGTGGTCTTCAGTCCAGAGACTGGTTTGATGCAGCTCTCCATCTACTCTATCCTGTGTACGCTTCTTCATCTCCCAGTACCTACTGCAACCTACATCCTTTTGAATCTGTTTAGTGTATTCATCTCTTGGTCTCCCTCTACGATTTTTTCCCCCACGTTTCCCTCCAGTATTAAACTGGTGATCCCTTGATGGCTCAGAATATGCCCTAGCAACAGATCCCTTCTTCTAGTCAAGTTGTGCCACAAATTTCTCTTCTTCACAATTCTATTCAATACTCCTCATTAGTTATGCGATCTACCCATCTAATCTTCAGCATTGTAGCACCACATTTCGAAAGCTTCTATTCTCTTCTTATCCAAACTATTTATCGTCCACATTTCTTTTCCATACATGGCTACACTCCATACAAATACTTTCAGAAACGACGTCCTGACATCTAAATCTATACTCGATGATAACAAATTTCTCTTCTTCAGAAACGTATATCTTGCCATTGCCACTCTACATTTATATCATCTCTACTTCGACCATCATCAGTTATTTTGCTCCCCAAATAGCAAAACTCGTTTACTGCTTTGAGCGTCGCATTTCCAAATCTAATTCCCAAAGCATCATCCGATTTAATTCGACTACATTCCATTATCATCGTTTTGCTTTTGTTGATTTTCATCTTATATCTTCCTCTCAAGACACTATCCATTCCGTTCAGCTGCTTTTCCAGGTCCATTGCTGTCTCTGACAGAATTACAATGTCACCGGCGAACCTCAAATATTTTATTTCCTCTCCATGGATTTTAATCCAACTCCGAATTTTTCTTTTGTTTCCTTTACTGCTTGCTCAATATATAGATTGAATAAGATCGGAAATAGGCTTGAACTCTGTCTCATTCCCTTACAAACCACTGCTTCCCATACAAGCCCCTCGCCTCTTGTAACTGCCATCTGGTTTCTGTACAATTTGTAAATAGCATTTCGCTTCCTGTATATGATCCCTGCCACGTTCAGAATTTGAAAGAGAGCATTCCAGTCAACAATGTCAAAAGCTTTCTCTAAGACTACACATTCTAGACAGGTAGGTTTGCCTTTCCTTAATCTATTTTCTAAGATAAGTCATAGGGTCAGTATTGCGTCACGTGTTCCAACATTTCTAGGGAATCCAAATTGATCTTCCCTGAGGTCTGCTTCTACCAGTTTTTCCGTGTGTCTGTAAAGAATTCGTGTTAGTATTTTGCAGCCGTAGCTTATTAAACTGATTGTTCGCTAATTTTCACATCTGTCAACACCTGCTTTCTTTGGGATTGGAATTATAATATTCTTCTTGAAGTCTGAGGGTATTTCGCCTGTCTCATACATCTTGCTCACCAGATGGTAGAGTTTAGTCAGGACTGGCTCTCCCAAGGCCGTCGGTAGTTCTAATGGAATGTTGTCTACTCCCGGGGCCTTGTTTCGACTCAGGTCTTTCAGTGCTCTGTCAAACTCTTCACGCAGTATCGTATCTCCTATTTCATCTTCATCTACATCCTCTTCCATTTCCATAATATTGTTCTCAAGTACATCGCCCTTGTATAGACCCTCTATATACTCCTTCCACCTTTCTGCTTTCCCTTCTTTGCTTAGAACTGGGTTTCCATCAAAGCTCTTGATATTCATGCAAGTGGTTCTATTTTCTCCAAAGGTCACTTTAATTTCCTGTAGGCAGTACTATCTTACCCCAAGTGATATGTGCCTCTGCATCCTTATATTTGGTCTCTAGTCATCCCTGCTTAGCCATTTTGCACTTCCTGTCGATCTCATTTTTGAGACGTTTGTATTCCTCTTTGCCTGCTTCATTTACTGAATTTCTGTATTTTCTCCTTTCATAAATTAAATTCAATATCTCTTCTGTTACCCAAGGATTTCTATTAGCACTCGCCTTTTTACCTACTTGATCCTCCGCTACCTTCCCTATTTCGTCTCTCAAAGCTACCCGTTCTTCTTCTACGGTATTTCTTACACCATTCTTGTCAATCGTGGGCTAATGCTCTCCCTGAAGCTCTGTACAACCTCTGGTTCTTTGAGTTTATCGAGGTCCCATCTCTTTAAATTCCCATCTTTTGCAGTTTCTTCAGTTTTAATCTTCAGTTCATAACCAACAGATCTGCCCCTGGAAATGTCATACAATTTACAACCTGGTTCCTGAATCTCTGTTTTACCATTATATAATCTATCTGATACCTTCTGGAATCCCCATGCTCCTTCCATGTATACAACCTCCTTTCATGATTCTTGAAACAAGTGTCAGCTATGATTAAGTTACACTCTGTGTAAAATACTACCAGGTGGTTTCCCCTTTCATTTCTTCCCCCAATCCATATTCACCTACTATGTTTGCTTCTCTCCCTTTTCCTACTATCGAATTCCAGTCACTCATGACTATTAAATTTTCGTCTCCTTTCACTATGTGAATAATTTCTTTTATATCATGATGCATTTTGTCAATCTCTTCGCCATCTGCGGAGCTAGTTGGCAGATAAACTTGTACTACTGTAGTAGGCGTAGGCTTTGTATCTATCTTGGCCACAATAATGCGTTCACTATGCTGTTTGTAGTAGCTTACCTGCATTCCTGTTTTCCTGTTCATTATTAAACCTACTCCTGCATTATCCCTATTTGATTTTGTACTTATAGCCCTGTATTCACCTGACCAGAAGTCTTGTTCCTCCTGTCAACGAACCACTAATTCCCACTATATCTAACTTTAACTTATCCATTTTCCTTTTTAAATTTTCTAACCTATCTGCCTGATTAAGGGATTTGACATTCCACACTCCGATCCGTAGAACGCCAGTTTTATTTCTCCTGATAACAACGCCCTCCTGAGTAGTCCACTCCCGGAGATCCGAATGGGGGACTACTTTACCTCCGGCATATTTTACCCAAGAGGACGCCATCATCATTTAACCATACAGTAGAGCTGCATGCCCTTGGGAAAAATTACGGCTGTAGTTTTCCCTTGCTTCCAACAATTTGTAGTACAAGCACAGCAAGGCCGTTTTGGTTAGAGTTACAAGGCCAGATCAGTCAATCATCCAGACTGTTGCCCCTGCAACTACTAAAAAGGCTGCTGCCTCTCTTCAGAAACCACATGTTTGTCTGGCGTCTCAAAGATACCCCTCCTTTGTGGTTGCACCTAGGGTATGGCTACCTGTATCGCTGAGGCATGCAAGCCTCCCCACCAACAACAAGGTCCATGGCTCATGGAGAAGGGGGGGGGGGAATAATAGTCTCTTCTGCAATAATTAGACTAGATGGAAACGTAGGACGATCAAGACACTGCTGCTTTGGTTTTTGCTGTACTTGGTGCAAGCAGAACAAAAACAAAATAAAAAGAGTTTTAATGAAAATTCGGTAGACGGAGCCTTAAAACCTCATTTAGACAATATAGTAAGAATTTAGGCTTAAAGAGAGAAATGGTCACCAAAACTCTTTACATGTTGATGATGGGCCAATATTTTATACATTATTGAAAAGGTGGCCCTATGATCGAAAAACGAAACACTACTGTGGGAGATGTAATTCCACGAAGTTTGTTGATAAATGGCTGAATTTTTCGAAAGATACTCCCTTGTAGCTATAGGCTCGTTCTCTACATATTTAATAAGTTACAACTCATAAGAAACATTCTTAATTTAAGAGCTTTTATATTCATGCATACTAATATTCAGGAATACCAGCCATGAACAGTGAACTTCAGAGAATTATAGTGTGAATTGTCTTTCTTTTTGCGTTTGAACCCACTTTACTAGATGAAATCAACAGCAAACAGAAATTATTGTGTATCACTCAAGAGACCCGCAACAAATACAACGAGAGACTGCCACCACACACGAAAAAAAAATTGCCTTGCACTTTTAAGTTACATGCAGCAGCCTCCAGAAGGGGCTCAGAAACCTGGCCCTCATCTTGCTTCTGTGGCACACTCTTCAGTGCACTATATCCAATGCCCAGTAGTGAAGACACCAACCAAGAGGAATGCTGTCAACTGTAGACTGTGTTACTTCTACATTGTACTGTTGGATGTGGAAATACTTCCGCCAAGATGCACAAAACACAATGAGAGTTCTGGCTCAGAGAGCATTTTGATTGGAAGTTCCACAATATAAATCAACATTTTAGTTCACCACATCACCGACCAAAAATTTATCTATACTCACACAATGAAAGTTTAATTTAAAACTAAAATACTCCTTTAAAATCTTATACCTAACAATAAAATAAAAATACACTCCCGGAAATTGAAATAAGAACACCGTGAATTCATTGTCCCAGGAAGGGGAAACTTTACTGACACATTCCTGGGGTCAGATACATCACATGTTCACACTGACAGAACCACAGGCACATAGACACAGGCAACAGAGCATGCACAATGTCGGCACTAGTGCAGTGTATATCCACCTTTCGCAGCAATGCAGGCTGCCATTCTCCCATGGAGACGATCGTAGAGATGCTGGATGTAGTCCTGTGGAACGGCTTGCCATGCCATTTCCACCTGGCGCCTCAGTTGGACCAGCGTTCGTGCTGGAAGTGCAGACCGCGTGAGACGACGCTTCATCCAGTCCCAAACATGCTCAATGGGGGACAGATCCGGAGATCTTGCTGGCCAGGGTAGTTGACTTACACCTTCTAGAGCATGTTGGGTGGCACGGGATACATGCGGACGTGCATCGTCCTGTTGGAACAGCAAGTTCCCTTGCCGGTCTAGGATTGGTAGAACGATGGGTTCGATGACGGTTTGGATGTACCGTGCACTATTCAGTGTCCCCTCGACGATCACCAGTGGTGTACGGCCAGTGTAGGAGATCGCTCCCCACACCATGATGCCGGGTGTTGGCCCTGTGTGCCTCGGTCGTATGCAGTCCTGATTGTGGCGCTCACCTGCACGGCGCCAAACACGCATACGACCATCATTGGCACCAAGGCAGAAGCGACTCTCATCGCTGAAGACGACACGTCGCCATTCGTCCCTCCATTCACGCCTGTCGCGACACCACTGGAGGCGGGCTGCACGATGTTGGGGCGTGAGCGGAAGACGGCCTAACGGTGTGCGGGACCGTAGCCCAGCTTCATGGAGACGGTTGCGAATGGTCCTCGCCGATACCCCAGGAGCAACAGTGTCCCTAATTTGCTGGGAAGTGGCGGTGCGGTCCCCTACGGCACTGCGTAGGATCGTACGGTCTTGGCGTGCATCCGTGCGTCGCTGCGGTCCGGTCCCAGGTCGACGGGCACGTGCACCTTCCGCCGACCACTGGCGACAACATCGATGTACTGTGGAGACCTCACGCCCCACGTGTTGAGCAATTCGGCGGTACGTCCACCCGGCCTCCCGAATGCCCACTATACGCCCTCGCTCAAAGTCCGTCAACTGCACATACGGTTCACGTCCACGCTGTCGCGGCATGCTACCAGTGTTAAAGACTGCGATGGAGCTCCGTATGCCACGGCAAACTGGCTGACACTGACGGCGGCGGTGCACAAATGCTGCGCAGCTAGCGCCATTCGACGGCCAACACCGCGGTTCCTGGTGTGTCCGCTGTGCCGTGCGTGTGATCATTGCTTGTACAGCCCTCTCGCAGTGTCCGGAGCAAGTATGGTGGGTCTGACACACCGGTGTCAATGTGTTCTTTTTTCCATTTCCAGGGGTGTATCTAAATTCCACTGAAATTGAATAACTTGAATTGGGCCATATTTATTTTGTTTTACCTCATTAAATAAAATGTAATCTAATAATTTTCTGTAATTTAACATTAACTTCTGAAAAGATTTTAGTACAATGATCTGGAAGAGTAATTTTAATTTATCATGTAATGTAATAAACCTTTTTCACCATACTTAGTTGGTAAAATTTCAGCTTTTGAAATGATGTAAGATTTATATTTTTACAGCTGTGATAATTTTTGAAAAATGTTTTAATTTTTTGTAATTTAATTGGTTAGTTTTTATTTTCTCTGCTTTCCTGCAAATATTTCAAAAGGGAATGACATCATAAAGTCGAAACTTAGTTAATTTTTCCTATTTTTTATTCATTTCTGCAATTAAAAATTTTCGGTAAGCATTCTATGTTGTGAATCAATAGTAAAATTCTTTTTAGCATACATAACAAATGCAATTGTATCATTACCTATATTTTTGTTAAAAAATGCTCATAATCTCATTGTTGTTTTTCATGAAGCTACAACATTTATTCTTCAATACATATTAATTACAAATTAGGATAATTTTGAATAATACTAAATGGACTTACATTGAGAACGTTATTTAATTGGGTTATCGCCTTAAAATCTCTAAAAGCATCGTAACATTTTAACAGTTATTTTGTGGGTAAGGATTCCACAATTCTTGAGGAATAATTTCATTTCTTAAATTTTTACATAGATATTCTCTAATTAAACATTATCCAGTAAAGAAGAATCATTTAGCTGGTTATTTTTTCGATTAATATGGAAAACAACGAAAATAAAGCAAGGCATATCGAATTAGGCAGAATTATAATAATTAGTAATAAATAGCTCAAAATGTTTTTACCCATGAGTCAAGCAAATTAAACTGTTCATAGTTTAACCAAAGAAACTGCAGTTTTTTGAAGTTTTCAGTCTCTCTTGTACTAGTTTAAGCGAATATTTTGGTTCATACTGAAGAAGAAGAACAAAAATTTCCAAACATTTTACAACAATTTTAGCTTCTTTTTGGAAGTGTAATATTACCATTATTAGTAGTCCATTGAAGTACAGAATCAATTTGTTTTTTTTCTGAATTCCAAGTAAAAAATACAGTTAAATCACCCTCCCACACAATTTTTTAAAATCTTTAAAAAATCCACAACTGTTAAGAATATTTTTTGGAAGTGTAATATTATCGTTAATAGTAGTCCATTGAAGTACAGAATCAATTTGATTTTTTCCTTAATTCCAAGTAAAAAATACAGTTAAATCACCCTCCCACACAATTTTTTAAAATCTTTAAAAAATCCACAACTGTTAAGAATACTTCATTCCATATTTCATTCATTTGGTAGAGATGTAATTAATCGAATAAGAGTTGATGAAGACATAAATGGATTTTCTGTTCTAGACTAAGTATTGTTTCCTTTTTTAACTGTAATAACATCAAACAATTTTAATGCATGACTACTAATTAGTTTAATATTCGATGTACTGTCATATGTTGAAAATATATTACATTTGTGTGAATGTCATGTAAATGCTGTTAACAATAAGGATTAATCCAACCATCACTAATGTTAATATTAATTTCTGTTATGTTGCTAGGTATTTTTTCTTTCCTAATTAGCATGAAACGAGTAAAACTGATAACTCAGATGTTGGTCATGTTTTATTAAGGGAAAATTTGCTAATTTATTTTCAGAATTACTGTTTTGTAAGCACCATTGAAGTCAATCAGATTATCCTTTTCATCAGTTATAGTTATTTCTAAATTCTGAATAGTATCAAAAATATGAATATTTATTAGATGATCTGGTTCATAAATTATTGGTCCTCCATATTCAGCACTTCGTTTAATTGAAGAAATAATATTACTTTCTCTACAAAAATGCTCATTGCACTTAACAAACATTCCATTATTAATTCAATTGGAATAACTTTAGGAACATCATCACCAATAGTTGTTTCATTAGCTCCACTAATTTGATTATTAAATCGTAAAACTATCTCAATAGTATTTTTTTAATCCACACATAATTTAATATCACTTTCTATAACTTATTGATTGAATCAATTTTTCTAAATTTTGTAAACTATATTGATCAACATGAATTTCTAACGTTTCTTCATTGGTATCTAATTTATTATTATTTGATGTAATATTTGCAGTTACAAAAATTGAATAAAATCGAACTACTAAAACACCTTTATAAGTTTCTCTTACTGGAATAGTTGATCTTCAGAACAGAAGACTTATCACTCAATTGAAATAATGTACTAATTATATTAATAAAAGCTATGTAAATAAATGAAAGATTGAAAATCAAAAATAAAAATCCCAGAGAACTAATTTAAAAATAAATATGGTAAACTTAAAGCAAATTCTTTTCAATGTGCAATGATAAGACCAAGTGGCAGTAGAAAAACAAACTTAACAATTTATAATTATATTCTAGCAGTAAGATGGTGAACTTGGAAAAATTTAATTGTTTGTATGTTTATTTAAAAATTTTAGATCAACCATAATACAAGGAACCTATAAAAATGTGTTACAAATTGAAGATAAAATTAATGTAATATTTGCAACTTTTACTGAAAATGATGATGAAATTATTCCATTTAATGAGTGTGAAGGTAATTCAGTTGTAGTTTTTGATGATTTCGTTCTTGTAAATCAAGATATAGTTTGAGACTATTTCACTAAAGATAGACATAAAGTAATAGACTGTTTTTATTAAAGGCAAACATATTTTTCAGGAATAAATCTTGATGATTCATGGGAAAAAGTTGGTGATGGTTTAGTTAAACAAATATTCCATAAAATCACCGAATGTATTTGGATGAACAATGTTCATCAGCTGACTGATAAATTATCAGTAATCCATGGAGAAGAATTAGCTCGAAATAAAAATTATTGTAATGAAAAAGTAGGAATAACTAAAATGTTAACAAATGAATTTAGTGATTTTATTATTAACTGCCCGAAAGGAATTCCTTACTCAGTCAGATTTTTGGTGATTACTACACACGCTTTCAATCAGTTTAAACCTTGATAAAGGTTTAGTAAATGGGGTTTTAAGTAATTTACCATTGGCAGAGTTGCATCTACCAGGCTAGTCATACTGAGGACCTTTAACTGATGTAGAAGAAAGAATGGCAGGTGATGTTCCAGGATAAAATACGTTAGATGAAGAATGTAAAAAACATGATATCGCATACATTCAGAGAAAATCAAAATCTAGAAAAAATACATGAAGAGGATAAAGAACTTCATTTAGCTGCCAAAGAAAGAATGCATGCCAGTGATGCTTCATTAGGAGAAAAATTAGCAGCAACTGCAGTTACAGGAATAATCTATGGTAAAAGAAAATTACATGTGGGTTTAGCTGTAGATGTCAAGGGATGGGGAAAATAAAAAATTGTTTATTAATTTTTAATCCATATGAATGAATTCCTTTTTGCTACTTAATGGCTGAATTAAACCAAAATCAATTGAACTTAAACTCGATAATCAGCAGCTACATAGTATTGGACCATTTTTAACTGATGCCTGAAAAGCAAGCATAGAGAAAAAGACTAGTGAAAATTTAGTAGTTACATTAGGTTTTCCTGTTGTGGAAACATTGTTGAGCATCTTATGGAAAATGCAGAAACAAAACATGAAGGTGAATTTTTTCCCAATGCTATTCGTAGCATTACCATATTTCACTCCTATTGATTCACTTGTTACTGGTTCTGTAGCAATGGGAAATGCACTTACCAATAAGAAAATTAGACAAAGAAGAAACAATGGAAAAGAAAAGAAGTGGACATGGCAATAAAATTTAAGGAAATTATCGAAAAATTAAATAACACCATATCTAATATGACACTGAAGAATCAGTTAAAAAACTAAATTAAATATTATCATAGTGTTTTTATCATTGATAAATTACCTAATGAACCAAAAAATTAAGTGTGTTGAATAGTTCATGTAGATACATCTGATCATATTGTTGATCATTAGATATGTTATTACGAGTCAAAAAATTTGAATTTTATTTTTGATTCATCAGGAGCAAATATACATACACAACTGGTTATCTTTTAGGAAAATAATGATTTACTACGTCGAATGAGTACAGAATTTCGATGGAGTAATATGTGGGACTTTGCATCTTTTGTTTTCAAACTATTATGCATGTATTATAAGTTAAGTTATACTTTAAACTTAGTAAATTTTTGGAAATAATTTATATGATTAATTCAATATCGATTTCGAAAAAGTAAAAGATTTTGAATCATTAGAACCATAAATTAGTGCTGTATTAATTTTAAAATTTGAATATTTTCGTTAAAATGTCAAAAATAATGATTCATCAGTAGATTAAAAAACACTTAATGTAATTAAAAATTTCTAAAGCATTGAATGCCCTTTTTAAAGTAACTAGGTATTATATTGGGAAAAATTACAAATGGAAATGAGCAAATGAATGTAAAAGATGTAGTTAACAAACAATATTTACAGGATGAGTTATCAAATTTTGTTACAAACCCATATACAAAAGTACTCTAAAACAGCTCATTAATTATATTGCTAAATAAGAACAGGGTAAACACTATACAAAACATGAAAGCAAAAAGTATTAGCAGAGTATTTAATACCAAATGCTTTAATTAAATGTCTCACAGCATTTAAATGTGAAAAAATCAGTGATAAGCAAATTATTGAATTCTCATTTATCATTCATGGCTAACAAAAAATGCTAATATCGAGTATTATTTTATTACTAACAAGATTGTATTATTGGTGTAAATATGAATAAAAATTATGTGTTAATGATTTTGATATCGTATTAAGTTTATTTGATAAAATTATTGAGTAACCACTGATATCGTATCAATATACATTCGCATAAATCAAATTTTCTAACTGTAAGATTAAAATATTGTGTGCCAGTAGATGTAAAAATAATTTTCTGTACAGTAAAGAGGTTATGCAACAATTTTTTGTTCTACTCCATTGTTTTCACATGTATAAATATTAATTGCAATATATATCTTTTCTAATTCTGGAATGTCTGTTAACTGAACAGGAAAATTAATTTTGTCTTTTTCAAAAATTGTATATAATTCTGATCCAAAAATTTTTAAATTAATAACTCTTTCTCAATTTCTACCCACAGGACATAATGGTGATTGTATAGCCCTCAGAATACATTTTTAATCTGTGTTTCTTACATTAATTACAGCTCTTTTAACTTTAATTCCCCTTGGTACATCAATAAAAGAAATTCCAGAATGTGGATTGTGTCTGTTGACACTTAATTGTAAACTATGTATATAAAATAAGGATTACAAGACTTTATCCTTGGCATTTCTTCCATTTCAGTTAATAATTTATTTGTTGGTTTTTGATGATAACCTTCTAAATAAGTTGTTCATAATAAAACTTGATTAGTTGCATTCTGTCATGTCTTTTAAAGCAACAACAAAATTTCGTGTTAGCTATAATCACTGTCATTTGTATTAAAGTATTATTAATGTGGTGATTATTTCTTCTTTAATCTGATTAAAAAATTCTTCTCTCTCAGGAGATTTATCAATGTTATTGATTCCATAAGTCATTACTCTTGATTTAAATACAGAAGTTTTTCTATAAATAGATTTACTTGACTTTAAAAAATCGTCATCATCTACAAAATTTAAATGGATAAATTTTCTGATAATTTCTTTCAATTTCTCGATATTTATTTATTAGTAGTTTTGGAAAATAATAGTTTTATCATTATTAGTAATAATTTTCTCAGATATATTGACAAGATCATTTAGTTCTTGTTTATTAAGATTAGAATAATTTTTAAACTTTTTGTTTTACTGATTTTACTAAGATCATTTAAAGATTTTTCTCAAATAATTATTCTTTTTATAAATTTTATCTTCAGATCTTTCGATACAAGCAATTAATTGTCTTTTATGAAGCCAAGATTAATTTCTTAATTTTTTCGTATTATGTGTTTTATGAAGTTCCTTTTAATTAAGTTATTTTCAGTTCATCGTTATCATTATTATTAATGTTGTCAACAGTATGTACATTAAAACTGATTAATGTTTCTTATTAAGTTCAGAACAATTCCTTAAAATTTCTGTATTACAGATTGATTTCAGATCTTTAATATTTTTATATCTTAGTTCCCTCTTCTTCATTTCTTTTTCATTTTCTTCTTTTCAAAATATTCGATAAATTTCATCAGATAATGTCTAGTTATATTTGAATAACTATTTTCTTTACAATAATTTTGCAAATCATTACAAATTAATGAAATTTGCCTTTACTATAATTTTCTGAATTTTCAAATAGCTTAACCTCTTTCTTTTCTTTCTTATTAAAATAATCAATGAATTCCAAGCAGTCTTGTCTAGCTACATTTGAATAACCATTTTCTTTATACTAATTTTCTAAATCAGTAAACCTTAATCCATATTTTCCTTACCTATAACTTTCTGAGTTTTGAAATGGCTCAGCTTTGGAGTACATTATGTTTTGTTTTTATTTATAAAGAATAAAATTTAAATTTTCTACATAAAAATGTTTACAGTTGAAATGTACCTTTGAGTTTTTAAATGAAACTTGCAATTACTGATATCGATAGACATAGTTTGGAAGAACGTATTTTTCAAAAGGAAATTGTATTACTTTTTTTATTGTTTAAATAAATGAGCATTTCGTTTGTGTGTATAGATTTATGAGGTTTAATAGCTCCTATTTATAAAGAAAAAATTTATTGGACATGTAAAATTTTAAGGAAAATGAGAATCTCATTTTTGTGTATAGACAGATGAAGTTTGGTGGCTCTTATTTACATAGACAAACGCTATTATACGATGGCAGTTTAATAAGTAATGCAACACATTTTTTTTCTGAAACAGGGGTTGTTTTATTCAGCATTGAAATACACCAGGTTATTCCCCAATCTTTTAGCTCCACAACACTATTTTTCAACGTAATCTCCATTCAATGCTACGGCCTTACGTCACCTTGAAATGAGGGCCTGTATGCCTGCACGGTACCATTCCACTGGTTGATGTCGGAGCCAACGTCGTACTGCATCAATAACTTCTTCATCATCCGCGTAGTGCCTCCCACGGATTGCGTCCTTCATTGGGCCAAACTTATGGAAATCCGACGGTGCGAGATCGGGGCTGTAGGGTGCATGAGGAAGAACAGTCCACTGAGGTTTTGTGAGCTCCTCTCGGGTGCGAAGACTTGTGTGAGGTCTTGCGTTGTCATGAAGAAGGAGAAGTTCGTTCAGATTTTTGTGCCTACAAACACGCTGAAGTCGTTTCTTCAATTTCTGAAGAGTAGCACAATACACTTCAGGGTTGATCGTTTGACCATGGGGAAGGACATCGAACAGAATAACCCCTTCAGCGTCCCAGAAGACTGTAACCATGACTTTACCGGCTGAGGGTATGGCTTTAAACTTTTTCTTGGTAGGGGAGTGGGTGTGGCGCCACTCCATTGATTGCCGTTTTGTTTCAGGTTCGAAGTGATGAACCCATGTTTCATCGCCTGTAACAATCTCTGACAAGAAATTGTCACCCTCAACCACATGACGAGCAAGCAATTCCGCACAGATGGTTCTCCTTTGCTCTTGATGGTGTTCGGTTAGACAACGAGGGACCCAGCGGGAACAAACCTTTGAATATCCCAACTGGTGAACAATTGTGACAGCACTACCAACAGAGATGTCAAGTTGAGCACTGAGTTGTTTGATGGTGATCCGTCAATCATCTCGAACGATTGTGTTCGCACGCTCCGCCATTGCAGGAGTCACAGCTGTGCACGGCCGGCCCGCACACGGGAGATCAGACAGTCTTGCTTGACCTTGCTGCAATGATGACACACGCTTTGCCCAACGACTCACCGTGCTTTTGTCCACTGCCAGATCACCGTAGACATTCTGCAAGCACCTATGAATATCTGAGATGCCCTGGTTTTCCGCCAAAAGAAACTCGATCACTGCCCGTTGTTTGCAACGCACATCCGTTACAGACGCCATTTTAACAGCTCCGTACAGCGCTGCCACCTGTCGGAAGTCAATGAAACTATACGAGACGAAGCGGGAATGTTTGAAAATATTCCACAAGAAATTTCCGGTTTTTTCAACCAAAATTGGCCGAGAAAAAAAATGTGTTGCATTGCTTATTGAACTGCCCCCTAATATTTAAAATTTGAAATGAAAATTTTTATTTATTGGTTATAGATAAATTGTTGGTTGGGGGATATCCTGGAAGTTTTAATCAATATGCTCTTTGAGTCAGAAATCTCATATTAACACTACTCGCAGCTTGCCACTGCAACTCAGAGTTCCGAACCAGCAGTTACATAGTTCTTTTCAGTGGCTATAGCCAGGTTAGTACAGTTCTCTGTAAGACTAAATTCCAACTAAGCGGTCATATGTGTATAGGGTAGTTAGGACAACCGTGGTTTATAGTGATAATGCCAGCAAAGATATTTAGGTTTAATTGTATTAGATACGAGACATCAACTGCAATATGTAATACTATACCAAAGTTAACTACTGTACTGTAGCACACTTAAAAATGTTCTAAACTATCTATTATTGTGTTGTTATAGCACTTTTCTAGTGTCGAACTTCTGGGCGTCCAATTATTCATCTTTAAAGAAGTATAATAGTGAAACCACTTTTATTCTACAGTCGATGATTGGACTGAATTTATCGTTGCTTTGAGTTACACTATTCTGAAAATAAATGAGCGCAAGTGATTGTACTTGAACGAAGCATGTAAGCGGGGAACAACAACATTTTTTGTTGTTGTAATAATATATTGCCTTTCTGGGTGTGCCAATACAGTCACCTCAACAGTTGAATATCAGTTAAGACAATACGAACGTAGGGACAAAACAACTCCCAGTTCCTGAATGGAGAAACTCTCCAACCCACCTGTGAATCGAGCCCAGGTCCTTTCGGCGAATAATCAACCTCGTTGATGAAGCATTTCTACAGATGGCGAAATATTTCTCATGCACCACAATACACTACTACATGCTGCCTGCTGGCGTTGTGGGCGCGTGACGCAGAAAGGACGTATATAAGAGGAGCAGAGATGATTGGGGAAACACGACATGGACCTTACACGGGGAAATCCATTGACGTAAGTGACTTTGACAAAAGAAAATCGTTACAGCCCGGCCATTGAGAATGAACATCTAGGAAATGGCAAAGCTATTCGGTTCCTCTCGTGCTACTGTCTTGAGGACTACGCAAAGTGGTTGAAAGACGGTGAAAGCACGAGTAGACGCCTCATCGCAGAACTCTGAGGTCTGCGGCTTCACAAGTAGATCTGACGACAGATTATAATGCTGGTGAGGGTACGAGAGTTTATGAGCACACTGCTCAGCGCACTTTCCTGAACGGGGGCATCGTAGCAGACGACCTCTACTTGCTCTCATGTTGACCACACGAAATCGTCAATTACCAACGAAATCATCGAGATTAAATTGTGCATCAATGCAGTGGTGTTGCCTAGCCTAAAGAGTAATGTTTCTTGTTACACCAGATGTACAGTCGTGACCAGATACGCCATCAATCTGGCTAACGGCTGCTCTTAACATGCACTGCGTCACGGACACAGGCAAGTAGAAACAGTATTACGCTATGGAGTCATTCACCTACTCTTTCACGGGGACTGTGGTAGTGATCGAAGCCACCGCGACTGCTGCGGACTACGTGAACACTTCTGTGTCTCCCTTCACCCACTGCGCGGGATTAGCCGAGCGGTCTTGGGCGCTGCAGTCATGGACTGTGCGGCAGGACCCGGTGGAGGTTCGAGTCCTCCCTCGGGCATGGATGTATGTGTTTGTCCTTAGGATAATTTAGGTTAAGTAGTGTGTAAGCTTAGGGACTGATGACCTTAGCAGTTAAGTCCCATAAGATTTCACACACATTTGAACATTTTTTTTCCCTTCACCTCCGACAGTGATGGTACCTTTCAGCAAGGTAACTGTCTGTGTCATAATGCCAGATTCGTACTACAGTGCTTTGAGGAAGATAGCAGTGAACTCAGGTTAATGTGTTGGCCACCAAATGTACCTGCTCTGAAACTCATGGAGATCTCGTTCTGTGGATATCAGATCGACAATCGACAACCAAGTAATCGCCCAGTTGCCCCCCCCCCCCCCCCAGCAAAAATGCAACAGCTCATGAGGCCTGTGAAAGACGATCTAGTGTTTACAACGCCTGCAGTGTACAAATTACCACTTTGGAGCTACGCCGGGCGGAACACGAAAAGTGCTTACGCCTACGCTGTACTGAAAATCAGCCTTGGCAGAATACACGTTAGAAAATAGACACCGAACTCTGTTTGATGATTCATCTGTCATTATGAAATGAGAAAAAAGGGATAGCGTCATAATAGAAGTGGTAGAAATAAAAACAATATCTCAAAACACCATCGACAAGGACGGCGGTTTGCAGTTCAGTACAGTCTGAGACCCCGTCATCGGTTGCAGCGGGAACGATGGACGCGAGACGGAAACATTACCTATTTGGTGAGGAAGAGGGCACCATTAACATCACAGCCAGCAGTGCGGCTATGTAATAACGAGGCCATCGTGACACGGCAGTCATTTTCCTCTCGACAATGGCCGAGGAAACTCGGTCGAAAGTACGTTGGATTTTATTCACCTGCCACCGCTGGAGGCCCGAGAGGATTTTATTAAGTGCTTCCCGCGTTCGGCGCAGCGTGCCCCTGTCAATTTGTTCAAAACCACTGCTGATGCGAACCTGCAGTTCTGGTAGATGTGTTGGTCAAGGATAAACACTGGAGCTTTCATAGAACCCCACACAAAAAAAAAAAAAAAAAAAAAAAAATCGCTACAGATTGAGTGATTGACACAGCTTACTGTAAGCAGAAGAATGGTCTGGTATTCATGTCGGGAACAAGGGGAGATGGTGTTTGTGTACAGCCAAGCCGATGAAAACGGTCGAGAGTTTCTCCTCCCTACACGTGCGTCTGTCTGAAAGGACCCATGGAACACAAACACCCAAAAAGAGCTTGAAATGTTTTATGATGTTTTTGGCACATGTGAAGGTACTTGTTTTGGTATAGCCGTGCTGCCTCTCGACCGTTTCCATCTACTTGGCCGGACAGAAACACCATCCTTGTTCCTGACGTGAATACCAGAACATTCTGCTGCCTACAGTTCGCTGGTTTAACCCTTTCCGACTCTCTGGCTACAATTGTGTACGTTAATATTTAGTGCGTATTAGCTGCAACAGAAATATTTTTCCTCAATGGAAATCACATGTACACGTCTGTTAATGTTCAATCTTTTCATCATGCGCAAGTGCTCGCACCTGTTGGTCATCACTGAAAAATTATCACTAAGTGAATGTAGTAGTGCGCAGCAGCTTCGGACCGCCAGAATTCACTGAAGTTTTTGGTTAATTATACTGCACTGTATAACTGAAAATTATTATTGTTATTTTTCATGGCAGTTATTGAATCATCAGTTTATTTATTACAACAGTGACTATTCTAAAATTATTTAATTTAGTCCACAAAAGAAGGAAATTGTTCAAAGTATGTATTGAAAACGGGTACACATATTTGTATTAATCATGCATCTAAAATCATTATAAAATCACCTAAGAGCGTTAAAACATAAAGAAAAATCTATCTTCCTCCAGAAAATAATCAGGTCTGAAAGGGTTAATCACGTAGCCTACATCACATATGGAACACACGGCACGAGGTCACAGGAGCTGTCGTTCTTCAGCGCCATATAACGCGGCTGCGATGCATATCCGGACAAACGTTCATAGGACCTTTTTCCCTGCATTTCCAGTCAGGAATACATCCCTGCAGTTTGTCGCTTTTATTAATGTTCACCCCATGAACCATGGACCCCCCATGAACCATGGACCTTGCCGTTGGTGGGGAGGCTTGCGTGCCTCAGCGATACAGATGGCCGTACCGTAGGTGCAACCACAACGGAGGGGTATCTGTTGAGAGGCCTGACAAACATGTGGTTCCCGAAGAGGGGCAGCAGCCTTTTCAGTAGTTGCAGGGGCAACAGTCTGGATGATTGACTGATCTGGCCTTGTAACATTAACCAAAACGGCCTTGCTGTGCTGGTACTGCGAACGGCTGAAAGCAAGGGGAAACTACAGCCGTAATTTTTCCCGAGGACATGCAGCTTTACTGTATAATTAAATGATGATGGCGTCCTCTTGGGTAAAATATTACGGAGGTAAAATAGTCCCCCATTCGGATCTCCGGGCGGGGACTACTCAAGAGGACGTCCTTATCAGGAGAAAGAAAACTGGCGTTCTACGGATCGGAGCGTGGAATGTCAGATCCCTTAATCGGGCAGGTAGGTTAGAAAATTTAAAAAGGGAAATCGATAGGTTAAAGTTAGATATAGTGGGAATTAGTGAAGTTCGGTGGCAGGAGGAACAAGACTTTTGGTCAGGTGATTACGGGGTTATAAATACAAAATCAAATAGAGGTAATGCCGGAGTAGGTTTAATAATGAATAAAAAAATAGGAGTGCGGGTTAGCTACTACAAACAGCATAGTGAACGCATTATTGTCGCCAAGATAGACACAAAGCCCATGCCTACTACAGTAGTACAAGTTTATATGCCAACTAGCTCTGCAGATGATGAAGAAATTGATGAAATGTATGACGAGATAAAAGAAATTATTCAGGTAGTGAAGGGATACGAAAATTTAATAGTCATGGGTGACTGGAATTCGTCAGTAGGAAAAGGGAGAGAAGGAAACATAGTAGGTGAATATGGATTGGGGGGAAGAAATGAAAGAGGAAGCCGCCTTGTAGAATTTTGCACAGAGCATAACTTAATCATAGCTAACACTTGGTTCAAGAATCATAAAAGAAGGTTGTATACCTGGAAGACTCCTGGAGATACTAAAAGGTATCAGATAGATTATATAATGGTAAGACAGAGATTTAGGAACCAGGTTTTAAATTGTAAGACATTTCCAGGGGCAGATATGGATTCTGACCACAATCTCTTGGTTATGAACTGCAGATTGAAACTGAAAAAACTGCAAAAATGTGGGAATTTAAGGAGATGGGACCTGGATAAACTGAAAGAACGAGAGGTTGTAGAGAGTTTCAGGGAGAGCATAAGGGAACAATAGACAGGAATGGGGGAAAGAAATACAGTAGAAGAAGAATGGGTAGCTCTGAAGGATGAAGTAGTGAAAGCAGCAGACGATCAAGTAGGTAAAAAGACGAGGGCTAACAGAAATCCTTGGGTAACAGATGAAATATTGAATTTAATTGATGAAAGGAGAAAATATAAAAATGCAGTAAATGAAGCAGGCAAAAAGGAATACAAACGTCTCAAAAATGAGATCGACAGGAAGTGCAAAATGGCTAAGCAGGGATGGCTAGAGGACAAATGTAAGGATGTAGAGGCTTGTCTCACTAGGGGTAAGATAGATACAGCCTACAGGAAAATTAAAGAGACCTTTGGAGAGAAGAGAACCACTTGTATGAATATCAAGAGCTCAGATGGCAACCCAGTTCAAAGCAAAGAAGGGAAGGCAGAAAGGTGGAAAGAGTGTATAGAGGGTTTATACAAGGGCGATGTACTTGAGGACAATATTATGGAAATGGAAGAGGATGTAGATGAAGATGAAATGGGAGATACGATACTGCGTGAAGAGTTTGGCAGAGCACTGAAAGACCTGAGTCGAAACAAGGCCCCGGGAGTAGACAACATTGCATTAGAACTACTGACGGCCTTGGGAGAGCCAGTCCTGACTAAACTCTACCATCTGGTGAGCAAGATGTATGAGAGAGGCGAAATACCCTCAGACTTCAAGAAGAATATAATAATTCCAATCCCAAAGAAAGCAGGTGTTGACAGATGTGAAAATTACCGAACTATCAGTTTAATAAGTCACAGCTGCAAAATACTAACGCGAATTCTTTACAGACGGATGGAAAAACTGGTAGAAGCTGACCTCGGGGAAGATCAGTTTGGATTCCGTAGAAATGTTGGAACACGTGAGGCAATACTAACCTTACGACTTATCTTAGAAGAAAGATTAAGAAAAGGCAAACCTACGTTTCTAGCATTTGTAGACTTAGGGAAAGCTTTTGACAATGTTGACTGGAATACTCTCTTTCACATTCTAAAGGTGGCAGGGGTAAAATACAGGGAGCGAAAGGCTATTTACAATTTGTACAGAAACCAGATGGCAGTTATAAGAGTCGAGGGGGCATGAAAGGGAATCAGTGGTTGGGAAAGGAGTGAGACAGGGTTGTAGCCTCTCCCCGATGTTATTCAATCTGTATATTGGGCAAGCAGTAAAGGAAACAAAAGAAAAATTCGGAGTAGGTATTAAAATTCATGGAGAAGAAGTAAAAACTTTGAGGTTCGCCGATGACATTGCAATTCTGTCAGAGACAGCAAAGGACTTGGAAGAGCAGTTGAACGGAGTGGACAGTGTCTTGAAAGGAGGATATAAGATGAACATCAACAAAAGCAAAACGAGGGTAATGGAATGTAGTCCAATTAAATCGGGTGATGCTGAGGGAATTAGATTAGGAAATGAGACACTTAAAGTATTAAAGGGGTTTTGCTATTTAGGGAGTAAAATAACTGATGATGGTCGAAGTAGAGAGGATGTAAAATGTAGACTGGCAATGGCAAGGAAATCGTTTCTGAAGAAGAGAAATTTGTTAACATCGAGTATAGATTTAAGTGTCAGGAAGTCGTTTCTGAAAGTATTTGTATGGAGTGTAGCCATGTATGGAAGTGAAACATGGACGATAACTAGTATGGACAAGAAGAGAATAGAAGCTTTCGAAATGTGGTGCTACAGAAGAATGCTGAAGATAAGGTGGGTAGAGCACGTAACTAATGAGGAGGTATTGAATAGGATTGGGGAGAAGAGAGGTTTGTGGCACAACTTGACTAGAAGAAGGGATCGGTTGGTAGGACATGTTTTGAGGCATCAAGGTATCACAAATTTAGCATTGGAGGGCAGCGTGGAGGATAAAAATCGTAGAGGGAGACCAAGAGATGAATACACTAAGCAGATTCAGAAGGATGTAGGTTGCAGTAGGTACTGGGAGATGAAGAAGCTTGCACAGGATAGAGTAGCATGGAGAGCTGCATCAAACCAGTCTCAGGACTGAAGATCATAACAACAACAACCCTATATATTTTGCCAAATAAAATGGGTGAGCAAAGGAATTAGGATATTACGCTATTGGGACATCTGTAATCAGTGGTAGCTGTCATGGGGAACGTCATATTTTCCCGGAAAGGTCATTATTTTTTAATTCGCAATTTGAAATTCTACTATAAATCTATTTGTCTCATATAGGTATGAGTAGCTATGTACATAAACCTCATGACAGTATTTCTTTTCTTATTTCAGTAACTAATCTTACTTGTGCTCTTTCCCAGCCATTGGAGACAGTTATCTGCTCAAGTGATTTGTGGGAAATTATGGATAAGAATAAAACTGACTGACGAGCTAATACAGTACAGAAACTGACAGGTACTTCTCCGTATCTTACGAACATGTTAATTTTTATCTATTTTACACGTTTTTCAACACGACACCATATCTTCTATACTGCTCCCCGCAACAGTAGATAATTAGTTACGTAGTTTGTACTTATCATTCCGTATTTTTATTAGATTACAAACTTGGATCGTTTTTATAGACTCTTCAAATAAATATTAAACGAAACTAACAGCTGAGCATTTCAAACTCTTTTCTTCGTTCTTCCTACTATTTCTGTTCTGTACATATTTCCGTGATATTATTTCCAGCAATAAGCTGATTAGTTTTCAAATGATTCATTACTTGTTCAGTTGACTACACTTCACTATGAACGATTAGTTCACAAATGCGGTTCCATTTCATTTACTGCACTTCACATATTGTAAGTAATGATTTCTTCTAGCCTTCTGTGGTTCCTTCCGTTGATTAACTTCCGCTCCACCCTCAGAGGCAATTTCTTGCTCAATGAAAGGGACGTCCCCTAGTTGAGTTTTCGTCATTCCATTGCGGATCTCTGGCAGATGGATTGGAATTACATTACCGATAACATTTACGAGTGAATCTGTGTCGGTCAGAACACAGTGGAAGCGAGACACACTTCTCCAGAAGAACCCTTAAAACCTTCGTGGTGTTTCACCCGCTTGACTTGAGTTTTGCGATACGTGTTACCAACGTATAAAGCCTTAGAACTAAATGCGACTAAACATTTTTGTGTAATATGCCATTCAGTAGAGTTTTCTTGTTGGCTTTGTCAAACTGGTGGTTCCAGCGGGACAAAATCATCTTGAAGTATTAATCATTTGCCCAGTAACATAAAATGACTGACATGTGGCACCGAAATTTCTGAACCTAATCTAACATTATTTCTCATCGACAATTACTTCTATTCCTTGGACGAGTTTCTATTTGAAACACTGGTAGCGTGTAAAATACATAAAGATAAAAAACGATTTTTTAAGTGTAGTTGCAGGAATAGGAGTACAAATTAATGTGTTTATTGATGTTAACACTAACCGTGTATACATATCCTGTAAACTGACGCGTTTCACATAATATCACTACATGTCTATTAACACATGGTTACACGCTCTGGTGTGACGGGCCATCAATGTGTGTTCGCTTGGGGCTTACAAATTCCAGTAAGCCGCATTTTAACTAAGTGCATATAATAGTTTGATGAGAGCGGAGAAGTAAACCTGAATCAAAATAATACTATTACAGGTTAATATGACGAACTCTTGGAAGATGGTGTTCCAGGATAACTACATCACATGTAGCTGTAGGAATCAAATAAAGATAAAACTGAACCAATTACTACGGCATTACTCACATGGATACGGTGAAATTTCTATTAGGAGTGTGAAAATCAGTGCACTACATATTAGCTTTGTATTCGGTCACTTCCGCAATGTGTCTTTCAGGTGTGGTCAGTTGCCTTAAAGAGTGAATTACAAGTTAATGAATTCATTTCATAAAAATGGTGAAAGAGGTAATGTTGACAATTACCGCCCACTGTCTGGTGTTGTCAAACGTTTTTGAGAAATCAACGTGTGGGAGAGCCGTGTCACATCTCAATACCCATAGCGTGTTGTCACACTCGACATTTTGATTCACGAAAGGAGTATCAGCAGAAAATTCGGTTTGTTTAGTTGTGTGTGGGGCACTAGCAGAGCAAAACGATAAGTTGTGGACAGAAGAATATATCTTTGATTTAACAAATGCTTTTGATTTTGTAGACCATATAGTACATCTCCATAACTTAGGACTTTATGAAAAAGCTTAACAAGTGTTAACTTTCTAGAAAGCAGAAAGTGGTCCTCCAGTGTGAACAAATAGGGATGGTTGGAGTGCTCACACATTATATGCGTATCCAGTAATGCTGGCAACTGATGTGTTATGCATGGGGATCATATCAACCTATATCGCATCAAAAACAACCTGAAGATAACGCACTGAAGCGTTGAAACTGGTAGCAACAAATAAAACAAAATCATAAGGACGGCTGCAGGTGTTTTTATTTATTTATCACGAAAATAGAGAAGAGGTTAGAATGTGACTGGGTCATGTAAAACTGGGGGACACTACAGGATTCTCTTCTGGCTCAGTTGGTTTTCTTGATATATATCACTGACCACTAAAATGACAAACGATCACAAATTTTTCTCTTTACAGATAACCCCACTGTTATTGTGAAAGATGTGGAATGTAATGTAAACGATGTAGCTAGCCAGGTAATCGTTAACTTCAGCACGTGGTTTTCAGTGAACAGATTGTCGCTTAACTGCAACCCAACGAAATTCATTCAGCTACTGACACGGAACACGCGGAAAAGCAAAATTGTGCTGTCCCAAGGTGGTCAGTCAGTGAGTGAAATCGACCATTTTAAGTTCGGAGGGTAGATGGAGGCTTTCGTGGAAATATAACATGAAAGAAAATGTGCAGAACGTGAATGCTTCAATCTTCACTTTAAGAATGGGCTCCATTTTCTGTCACGGAAATGCTAACGCATGTTTAATTTTCTTATTTCCAATCTATTATCTCGCAAGGTGTTGTGTTTTAGGGCACCTCTGTGCTCTCATCAAAAGTATTCTTATCTTAGATAATGACGGTCAGACAAATCTGCAATGAAAGTTAGTCAGCTGTTTAGGTTTCACTGGTATTCCGTCATGGTATTTGTTGTCACAACACTGACTCATTGAGAAGAGACTGTAATATTCATTCAATGAACGTAAGATAGAAAACCTATAAGCACTTGGCTAAGAGGGCCTTAAAAATGTCCAGAAATGTGTATATTATTCAGCAGGTTTTATGTTTCAATAGGCTTCCAGCGTAACTAAAAAAAAAAATCGAATGATAATCTTTGAGTAATCAAATCGAAGTTGAAATATTTCATTGTGGCCTACTACTTCTAAACTGTACAGTAGTTTCTCGAAGTAGTTGACGACATTTCACTTTAATGTATTACGTCTTATTCTCACAACATCTTCATGTTTAATTAATGTCTTTTCGTTTTGTTTACAAATTTCCTAATCAGCATTGTAAACTATATACTGACTCATTCCACGACCAAGTAGCTCTGGCTCACATTTTGTGTCCATAGGTGAAAGAGGTGGTACAGACCGTTCACTGTTTTTAAATTGTTAGAAGATAACCATATTTAGTTACATAATCTGTAAGATTGATCATTTTACACAGAATTTCATATCCTTGGTTATAGCTGCTCCACACTGTATCATTTCTATACTGTGGATAACTGGCTAACGATTACAACGTACA